>NC_039359.1:198113983-198713983 GCF_003573695.1 Papaver somniferum
GTATGTCAGCCGGAAACAACCCACGACCTTTCTATAATCGTCAGCCGACCGGGCACCTTTGGCATTCCCGTAGCCTTTTATATGTCAGCCGGAAACAACCCACAGCCTTTTGTATAATCGTCAGCCGCCCGGGCGCCTTTGGCATTCCCGTAGCCTTTTGTATATCAGCCGGAAACAACCCACAGCCTTTTGTATAATCGTCAGCCGACCGGGCGCCTTTGACATTCCCGTAGCCTTTTGTATATCAGACGGAAACAACTCACAACCTTTTGTATAATCGTCAGCCGACCGGGAGTCTTTGGCATTCCCATAACCTTCTGTATGTCATCCAGAAACAATCTACAACCTTTTGTATAATCGTCGGCCGATCGGGCATGTTTCGCATTCCCATAGCCTTTTGTATATTTGTATTTGTTCAAGCAGCCTCTATGAACCCTTGCTAGCATGGTGCCCGGAGCACTTTACTATAAAAATTTTTTTATTGTGTAGCCGATCACGAGATACAAGACAACATAATATTGATGCTTTGTGGCTTAGTGAAATGATAACCTATACATGAGACTAGATTACTCATGAATCGCAAATATAAACATTCAAGTACTCTTTAGCTTTAGACACTTCATGCTTTAGATTGACTAAACACATATTCAAGCAAAATGTATGTATAAAAATCGAAATTCTCCTCCATACTAGCTCGGAAAACATACAGGATTAAGATAGCGTTTTACGGAAAATTGGTTTGGCAAGGGCCGCATGCTAGGTGATTCTCTAATATAGAAGCTGCCAGCAGTCGAAACAAAATATATGATGCATATTCAAAACTAAAAGACAAATTTCCAGATGAGCGGCTATTTCTTTGACAAGTACGCTTGCTATACTGCACTAAACAGTAGCAGTTTAAACAAAGTCAAATATCCAATTCTAATATTACTTATGGGATGGAAAGCATGGCCATACAAAGAATAAGTCTAACTGCGTACATACAAGATAACTATCATTCAATGATGAGAAAGCGAGTCAATTCAAGCAAGCAGGCTACTTATGCATTACAGACTTTCACAGCAACTGACAGCAAATAAACTTCATGGAAGTGGCAGTGTACACAGGCGCTTGGAGGGTCGGAATTCCTATACAGCTCTTATATGCTCTGCTCATAAGTAAGATTCATTAACTAGTTGTATGCGCATTCTTCCTGGCGAGATTTTAACCAGGGGTTAGTTGTAACATGAAAGCATATTAAAGAAAAAGCGGGCTCTAATCATGTGGTGAAGCAAATTATGAACGCCGGGCGCCAAATCAGGAAATTGATAGATACACGAGCCAATGCACTAGGATATGACAATTAAGAGAAGAGTGAAGATCATGGAGATATGGAATACCATGACAAGCAAGAGTAGCAAAAGTCAGTAATAATAGTTGCTAGTATGTAAAGGCTCCAGCTTGGTTAATAAGTACCATGAGGTCCGAGATGTGGCAGTTGATTCAGAACTCGCTATGGGTATTTGGGAGTTTCTCAGTTGATACCATCGCCTGGAGGAAAACCAGCATCTCATCCGAAGAAGACCAGCAATACAGTGGAACAGATGGCGGTTAGCTTCTGTTTTACTGGGACTGGCTGTAGTTCATAGATACATGGCGGCTGGGGCTGAAGCTGAAGCGCTCTTCTATGAGCGACACACTTAGTTCTCAGCAGCTCTTGGTAGCTATCTGTGTCAAGCTAAAACAAATCAAATTGTGGCATGGTAAATTGCAAATGCTTAGCTAGAGCCCCAGCAAAGTTGCTCAAAGAAGTGGAATGTCGAACGCGGATACAGCTAAGCGTCCTCGCCACTACCTAGTACGGTAACTAGTAGTTATAAGAGATAAACCATGTGCAAGTTATCATTTGAAAATGCAGTTGAGTTAAACAAGATAACACTTAGCCTTTTGTGATATGAGGAAGGCGTCTTGAGGTCTTTGTTCTGGCACCTTTTGCTGGAAGTATGTTACGAGGAGAGGTTCTTTACACTTGATTTTTCAGAGTCAGGCTGGTGATGTCATCACAACTTGAGATTGTAGTGGTGGGAACATACATTGAGTATGTTAGAGAAGCTAATGGCTTGATCCTTATAAAGAACTGGTGCCTTCTTCTTGTTCTCGTTGTTGCTTTACTACGGATACTTCCCATCATTTGGCTAATATATATTAATCCCGCTGCTGCACTACAAACTCTGGGGAGATTGTTAGAGCATCTCCATCATTTCCCATTATTTGGCTAACGAAAATTTCGATTCATGTTGAAGATGCCAAGGAGATCAAGCATTTGGATGAGAAGCTACAAAGTTTTATTTATTTTGCAATCCATATGTATTGATAGTTTTGCCACTAAAATTAACAAAGGGGGAGATTGTTAGAGCACTGTTTGGTCGAACTCGCATGCGTTGCTATCTCAAGCATGTTTGTCAATCTTATTGATCAAAACTATAAGTCTTGATTTCTAGTATACTTATAGATGTCTCGGACTAGGACATAGATTGTGTAGTTGAGCCTTAGATTTCACGGCGTCCATCATTTTAAGACGAAGAACTACTAACTTCATCAACAAAAGGTACGTGGAGATTGAAACTCATCTATCACTTGGAAAGTCTATTTCTACTCTATCTCCTATATTGAGATATAAGTCGTGTTACGATATAGTTTTCTATTATACACATTTGAGATTTCGAGCTGAGTTTAACTCGCTTACATATTTCTCGGAATATGTGTTGGCAAGCTTTCGCTTCGACCAAGTTCATCTTATATTCTTGATGCAAGTCAAAAGATGATCATGTGAAAATTTCCGAGTAACATCTCACATGGTTTGTACGATACAATCATTTGGTGTAGACTTGAAATGTTTCGTTATGATTATTTCTAACTTGAAAATTACTTTGATGATAATAGTGTGTGAAAACGGCTATTTTCATCCTCCAAGAAAGTTTCAATGATTGAAATAAGAGTTTACATAAACCTAAATGAGGGTACATTTCATTTGTGTGTAACAAGCTAAGTTCAATCTACGTTGAAAGGTATTAGCTTGGTTGAATCAGGTTTTTCATCTAACGGTGAATATTGAATGCTTTGTTACCAAGGTAACTTAGATTTCAAACCCTGATTTGAAAACTATATAAAGGAGAACTCTAGCAACTCGTAAACCTAATCTCCACACTTCTATGTGTTACTAGTTGCATAGCTAGAGTCGATTCTCCTTTAACCTTAGGTTTCTCACGAGACCCTGTAGGTTAACGACTGAAAGACTTCATTGGGATTGTGAACAAAAACCCAACTATTTTCTCTGTAGTTGCGTGTTCTGGTCTTAGCCGATTCTATCGTATGAATTCTATCTTCCCTAAGATTTGCTCGAGATTTAATCTTCGATAGGCAAGATAAAAAGTAACCACAAACACCTTCGTCTCATCGTTTGTGATTCCACAATATCTAGTTTCGCTTCCGTACGATTTAGATTATTGTGAGGTGATTGATAATGTTAGGCTGTTCTTCGGGAATATAAGATCGGTTTATCAAATGGTTCATGTTCACCTTGATTTATCAAAATACGGAACAAAACTCATAGGTATTTCTGTGAGAGACAAATTTAGCTATTTCAATAGACTTTTCTGTGTGAGACAGATTTGTTTATCAAGTCTTCGATTTTGGGTCGTAGCAACTCTTGGTTGTGGGTGAGAGCAGCTAAGGGAATCAAGTGTGTAGTATCGTGTTGGGATCAGAGACGTAAGGAACGCAACTATACCTTGAATCAGTGTGAGATTGATTAGGGTTCACAACTTGATTTTTCTGAGTCAGGTTGGTGATGCCATCACAACTTGAGCTTGTAGTGGCGGCAACATACATTGAGTATATTAGAGAAGCTAATGGCTTGATCCTTATAAAGAACTGGTGCCTTCTTCTTGTTCTCGTTGTTGCTTTACTACGGATACTTCCCATCATTTGGATAATATATATTAATCTCGCTGCTGCATCTCCAAGCCTGCTCCAACATGTCCGATTGGAGCAACCTCAAATGATTACGCCTTAAGGAATTCCCAATTGAAGCTCTTCCTTGCTCTCATACTAAGGCCACCAGTTCTTTCCTTACTAATCGGGATTCAATTCAAGATGGTTTCAGAATTTATTCTGCAAACGGGGGACCAAACTCGAATGAGTTATTGAAGTTCGAAGGATGAACACCCTATAACTTCATTGCAGTAAAAAATCTTAAGAATTTTTCTGTCCTAAATGTTGCAATCATTCTAACCATCTGGGGTTAGCCCAGTTGGCCAGGAGTCTGACTCTCAAGTAGGAGGTCAGAAGTTCGAGTCTCCGCTCAAACATTGGATATCTCGTGTAATTATTACTAATTTATTGTGGGGAAGGGGGCCGAGTTTGCTCAGGGGGAATAAGCCGGTGGATACGCTGTCATGGGGCAGGACGGGCCTATGCCTAGTTTCAAAAAAAAAATGTTGCAATCATTCAAACATAAGTGCTAAAGCAACTCGGATGGAAACTAAAATAAAATTGAACTCAAAGCCTTATTACGTTTTCGCAGTTCCAGTAAACCCAAAGCAATTTTCGAATTGAAACCATTACAATCCTTTAGCAGATAAATAAAAAGGAAAAACCCCGTTCTACTACGATGATCTTCAACTGTATCATATCATATTGTAAAAGAATCTGGTTATGTTGAACATATAATTGTAAATCTAGGTATTGATTTCGAATCAGATTAGTAAATCGAAGGAAATCTCGGGTTTGAGTTTACGAAATCCCTGGATGCTTTTCTCAAACCCTATTCGTAAATGATAACAGGTGGATTACGTTTATCTTTACTGTCGTTTGGGTACCTAGGTCTTGGGATCCCAAACTTATTTTTCAGTTCCAAATTCAAACTTAATCAATAAGCAATTATGATCAAATCAAGAGGTTGAGAAGAGATGAACTTATCTTTTATCGAATCCGTGATGAAACTGCTCACTGTTAGTCCCCAAGTTCTTTATTGACAGTGATTTCGCCATTGGAAGATGAGAAGGCTATAGTTGTCCTCTTTGATTCTCAGTTGGACAACGATTTTAGTGTAGTTGGGGAATGAGGATAAAGCGTCGTTGGTGTTGTTGGAGAAAATAGACGCGGAACTGAGGGAGGACGTGGTGGCAGAGAGAGGTGAGGGAAGGCGCTGATGAAGTTAATTGGTGCGGTGGGAGGTGTAGACGAAAAGTGTGAGCGCGCGAGTGGGGTGTGTTCATTAGAAAGGGAAAAGACGTTGTAAGAAAAGGGAGGCCAGGATGTTCGTGGGAATTGGACGGGTGGGCTAGAGACAAGCTTCCGGGTGTGGACGCCAAATATTTCAAGAGGAGAGAGAGAAAAGACCTCCTTTCTATTGTAATTTGTGCTATATGCTTTTTTATATAGACTTTTCAAAAGCCCCTATATTTTATGGTATCGTGCCACATGTCCTAAACCTCCTTAATTACTACTAATGACACTCATTATCTAATACAACCTCCTATTTTCCTATTAATTCTTGGGTACATTAATTATATACCTTTATTTTTCATACCCTACGAATATACCCTTATTACACAATAAAAATACCCCTCACCTTATCCACTTAAATATAGTTTACATTGATACCCCTTATTATATAATTTATTTCTTACTTTATCCATAAACATATTTCTCTATTTAAAAAAAATAAATTTCTCTCATCTCACCACAAAGACTCCACCACCAGTCTACCACCGCCACCTACAACACCACGACCAGTCCACCACCGCCACCATTCTACCACCGCCACCAGTCCACCACCACCACCACTGCCAGCAACTCCGCTGCCACCACCACCGCCACCATCACTAGCAGCACCGCCGCCGTGGCCGCCGCCACCAACGTCGCCGACGGTGTCAACAACCGAATTTGATCGCAAAATCAAAAGTCAGAAAAATAAGAAGCAAAAAAATATTATTGTATCAACAACCGAAGTTGATCCCCAAAATTAAAAATTCAAAAAAAATTCAGATTATGTATTGTATCAACAACCAAAGTTGATCTCAAAAAAATGTTTTCAACAACCAAAGTTGATCCCAAGATACAACGTCAACAATCCAAGTTGATACGAAAATTGAAAATTCAGAAAATATTCTATTATGTTTGTGTCAACAACCAAAATTGATCCCAAATTATGACATCAACAACCTAAGTTGACTCGAAAATTTAGTGTCAACAAGAGAAGTTGATCCCCTAAATCAAAAATTCAGATTATGTACGGTGTCAACAACCAAAATTGATCCCAAAATATGGTATCCACAACCAAAATATGGTATCAACAATCAAAGTTACGCTTAAAAAAAACAAAGTAATCCACCAAGCCAATTTTGAAATATTTAAATGAAGGAACACATGGATATTATGGCCGTGAATAGATTAACTTGGAAAAAACTAATTAAGATATATAACATAAAAAACAAACCATTATATAAATCACACAACAATTTATTTTGATATACTGCCAAAGTTCACATTGTTTATGTCCAACCATTTAACAAGCATAGGGATCATAGTCTTGACAATCTACTACCATAATCAACAACGTCATAAATCAACATTTCTTATTCAGGGATTCGAAGTAAAAAATTCGGAAGATTAAGTACTATAAAACAACTAAAGTAGTGAAAAAAACTACCAGAAAGAAATTTCACAAAAACATAATCAACCCTTTCTATAGATATGAGAAATGGTTGAATGAATCTGTGTTAGTGGAACTCGAACTTAGTACTTACCGGCTGAGAAGCTATCATTAACCTCAACAGTAGCACAAAAAAGGTGATTTCATGAATTCCACTATTATCAACAGAAACACCGCCTCCAGGAGTACCAATACATGTATCACCATCGCCACACGCATAACATGAAATTAAAACAACTAACATACAATAATGAACCACAGATTTTCGAAAATCGAAAGTATATTAAATTCGTAAAGATTTGACAGGTATTATAGATTCAGATCCTGAAAAGTGTATCGCTTGACCAAGGCTGTAATATGTCACCACAGTAGCAGATGCTGACAAATAAATGATATCATAAATAAGTTCACTTTATATGTCATCAAAAAATGAAATGAGAAATACGAGTTTAACAAATTCAAACGCACAACTGAATGATCAAGTTAAAAAATCTGAGGTTTCATTTGTCAACTCTAAGTAACAGTCCTATGAGATACTAGTTATATACAATCATATTTGATACTATTAGCATAGCCTAGTTGACTAACTGTCAATTTGTGGGTAATTAAACACGAAACAGAGTTGATCCAAGCTGCAAATAAGTGAAACCCCAAACCAATTATGACCATAAAAAACAAGAATTATATTACAAAATGTCACCCATACACTATAAATTAGGTCTTTATTGTTTAGTTGTTATACCTCAACAAATAGCATATTCAATTTGAAAAAGCCTAGCACATATTCGAGGTCTGATCTTTATCTTTATCAATACCTTAGAAACTTTATGAAGACCAGGTCTAATTTCACTGGAAAAAGATCGACCCAACGAAATTTGCATAACTTTATTCGATCCGACAAAGAATATGCACGGAATTACATCATACATTAGACACTGAATGACATTGTCACACCAAATCTACACACATCCAAGTATAAAAATTAATATACCTGCTGGAAGATTTGAGCTGTTCTCTGAACTCTTTGAACTTATGATTTCTCATATTCTCAAAAGAGAATACATAATGGAATTGTAAACTTCAACTTCTTTCCTTGTTGATTCAACAATTTTCTCTTTGCTTTCCTTTCTGTTTTCTTCCTTCCTTTCTTTCTTTCTCAGCAATTTCCTGAAAATGTCAATGAGTTAAAAAGGCTACAGGCTTAAACAACCAAAAAGGATCGAAACCAGGTTTAACTAAATGAATTCAGTTGATATAAATTAAACACACCAATTATATGTCTTAAACTCAACCATCACCACCTCCACAACAGCAAGAACACCAATGCCAAATGTTGTTATCACCACTACCACCAACAACAACCTCACTAGTACAACAAAAGCTACCACCATCCATTGATTCCACTCCACTGCAACAAACATCCACCACCACCACCATAAAACACAACATGCACCATCGCCTGTGTCACAAACCCGACCACCAACTACAACTTCGCCTAGAATCGCAAGAACATGGAATAATTTGCTTGTTTCGGAGATGAATTACAATCAAGAGCTCAATTAAAATCGAAATAAACAAAGAAATCATGTTGAATCAATACCAAATATCAAAACCAAGATCAAATTTTGATAGTAAGAGATCAAACTTATCTTTTAATTTGTTTATGATGATTATATCTTCGATCCACTTATTGATGAATATTTTCATCGTCTCTTCCCCATTAACACACACCATTATCATCGATTTCAGGTTCTTTAAAATGAAATCAACTGAAATTGAATCAAAATCTAATATTCTTATGACTAAGATTAGATTTGAAAATTAGGTCCTCGTCGATTAGTTACCATATTGAATTTTTGTAGTTGAATAAGTGTAAATCGATCCATAACCCATTTAGGAGGTGGTGGTGGTGGTGGTGCAGGTTGTGGATTCTTTGGAAGTATATGAGGTGATGGATTCTGTGGTGATGGTGGTGGAGATGGTTGTGGTGGAGATGGCGGTGATAGATGTGTTGGTGGTTGTAGTGGTTGCGGCGAAGATGATGGCGGTGTGGTTTGAGCCATTTTAGATTTCGGAAATGAAGCAGCGATAGTATAAGATCTAACGATTCTAATCTAGTACTGTATAATATAGGAAGGGTAAATATGGAAGAAGAAAAAAATTTAGTGGACCCTGATGGGCTTATAAACGGGGAGGGGTATTTTTATTGTATGATAAGGATATTTGTGAAGGCCAACAGAACAAGGGGTATTTATTCAATTCCCACTTAATTCTTCCCTTGTCCTTCCCATCTTATGGATACTTTTTTAGTGGACTTGGGATTTAGTCTCCAAGTCCACATGTTTCATGTTGGGTTTGCCTCACTTTTTGAGGCACACTAGCCCGGTTAAGGGGTAAAATTTTCATGTATCAACAATTGACACCTGGCATTGGTCTTTGGTACCGTCCAAGTTATTTCTCATATCAATCAGGCTCACAGATTTCTATCCGTTCGATTGCAGATTGTATTGAGAAATAGAGATATAACTCTTTGACATATTTCTTGATTGAGCTTATCATTAAGTTAGAGCTCTCGGAATTATATTGCAGTTAGTCCATACAGATTGCCAAACGAATTATTGTGTGTGGTTGTTATACCCCCGCTTTTTCAATTGGTATTAGAGCAAGCAAATACGTTAAGACCTCATAAGTCTGTATTTGTAGCAATCTGATTTTTATGGACGAGTTTATCTTTAATAACGTATCTGTTCAGAAATTACCAGATGTTTTTCAAAGATTAAATTCACCTGAGAGAACTGTTACATCTAGGTAAATATCTAAACATCCTCGTGATATACAAACGGTTGATAACTTGGAAACATACCTAGAAAAACAGTTGGATGAACTTTCTGACGAAGGTGACTCATATATTGATAGAGATGTTGATGATGAAATCTCAGTATATGTTAAGTTGTTGAAACCGGTGGAAAAATTGATGACTTCTGTCACTCTTTTTCTAACCCATTTCTGTCGAGAAAATAATAAATTGAGAAGAATTTACTTAGGTATTTATTCTTGGAATAACATTAACGATTCGATGCTCAAAGATCGTGTGAATGGCCTAAGTAAAAAGTTACTTGAATGTGATAATCTTCGTCAAGATTTCTATAAGTTGGAAGAAAAACTTGCAGCAACTGAAGCAAGGATTAACTCCCAGCAAATAAGTTCTGATGACAGGGAAAGCGCTTGTCTCGCTCGAGAAAAATGGCTTGAGGCTGATTTAGATGTTTCTCTTGATAAAATCAAGATGTTGGAAGAGGACTTAAAAAAGTTTAATACTAGCTCAAACAAATTAACCACTATGATAGGAGCAAGTAAAAATCATCATGATACACGAGGGTTGGGCTATAAGGGAACTGAGAATTCCATAAACGAATCACATGGTGATCAGATTATTGTTCACCCCAACACAACCTAATTGTGTTGAAGGTGCATCTTGTCTAATGTGCCCGAATTCAAAGAGACAAGAGTTATGCACATGCGGGTTTTAGGAAAATAAAATATTTTGTTTATTTTTCTTTTTGTTTTCTGGAATTCTGTTGATCTTTTCATATCCTCAAATGGTATTGAAGAGGTTTACCCTGTTTTGATTATTAAAAGAGGGTTAAAATCGACAATTCTACCTTTTTTTAGGGTTATGATTTGTTCTTATGTGAATCCTTCTTACTCTGTATTTAGGTTCCGTAACCCTGCATTCCTTTTTCCTTCTCTAAAACTATTTTTATCAAAAGATTGCTTGTGGAGCTAGTTTTGTGTATTTCTTTCACAATCCCATATCTTAATGGAGACTCCAAGCATCATATCTTCTGATGGAAAAGATCTTAATATGATTGTTAAGCCATCAATCATAAAGGAAAAAGGTAAATCCTATTCCTCTGCAACTTTGAACAGAAAAAGGAAGAATATGAAGAAATCAAGGGCTAACCCCTCAAATCTTCAGAAACTGGTGTTCTTGAAGAGTTGAAAGAAACAAGGATGGAGATGCAACAAATAAAGGCTATTGTTTTAAGATATCTTGAAATTCATAAGGCCCTGGTTCGGCATCAATCTAGAAGGTTCGTTGGAATTGACTCCTTTCTTCATGAACCTTATGTTTGAATGTCTGTTGACGACAAGGAGTTCGAGGATGATAAAGAATTTTTCAAGAATCTTAATGTCTAGGAAACTTCCTATAGGGATTTATTCTTGTGTTTTAAGAAGGATAACTAGGGTTTGGAATAGCAAATATTGTGATTACACACAGCTATTGCCAATGATTTTCATCTTGCAATGTTTTGAGATTTATTTATTTAAATTCTAAGTTATTTGGAAGATGATTTTGCAGTATTAATCTTTATTGGTTTTATATATTACAAAAATATGTTATGGGATATGTGTGTTCACGTATGTGAACTATAATTATCTCATATATGGTCAAAAATTAAGTCTATTATGTCTTTATGCAAATATTGATAAAAGATAGAATGAATTTTTGAATATTTTACAATATTCATCTTTCCCTGATCTACTTCTATGTGAAAGTACTGTATGGCTCCATAAGTTTTGTTTTATGTTGATCATTTCCGATTTAATTAATCATTAAGGTTTTCTTGTGGTTAATTTATTCGAGTTTTCTGGATACAAATTCATGTTTTATGTAATTTGTTAATGTCCAAAGAGATCATTCTTTTCTCGTAAAATTAAAGTCGCTCATGTTGTTCTTTCGGGAATGACATATTATGGGGCAGAGTTCTTAATTGAACTTATGCTTAATTTCCAAATCTTTGTCTGGAGTGTGGTTGTGGAATATTGTAGGAGTTATCGTGTATCTTTATAAACTCCTTGATGAGTACACTAAGTTTCGACTATGTGAAATCATCGAAAAAGTTTATATGTTCTCTTTTAGTCATGAATTATCTCTTTGAGGAGTTCATTATGATCCTGTTAGTTTTCGTACCTTTGCCAATTTACATTGACAAAAAGGGGGAGAATACTTGGTAGTTCACACTACATACATATGGTTTACAGATCATTATGTAAGGGGGAGTGGTTTCCATCGTGTGATGAAGTATTGACTAAGGAAGAGTGATACATATCACCGTAGTATTATTTTCAAAGTTGTGATACGATTGACCTTTGATGCTGTGTAATAATACTATGACAGTATATAACAATAATTAAAAACAACTATTTTCTTATTGTTATGGATACAGATCTTCAACAACAATGATGCTGAGTTGAACACGTTCAGAATCGCTGGAGTACTTGAAGTGACGAAGAATTCAAATAATGTTGAAGAACCAAGGAAATTAAGCATGTTGGATGAGAAGCTACAAAGTTTATTTGTTTTGTGATCCATATGTATTGATATCTTTGTCACTAAAATTGACAAAGAGGAAGATTATTAGAGCATTTCTCGGTCAAACTCGCAAGCGTTGCTATCTCAAGCTTGTTTGTCAAGTTTAATTGATCAAAACTATAAGTCTTGATTTCTAATATGCTTATAAATATGTCTCGGATTAGGATAAAATGTGTAGTTGAGCTTTAGACTTCACGACGTTCATCAACTGAAGACGAAGATCTACTGAGGAGAGCTTGGAGGAACTTCATCAAAACAAGGTATGTGGAGACTAAAATTTATCTATCACTCAGAATTCTATTCTATTCTATCTCCTAATGAGATTAATTCGTATAGCTATATAGACTTTTATATTAAACACATTTGATACTTCGAGCTGAGTTTATCGCGCTTATTTATATCTCGAAATATGTGTTGGAAGATTTTTTTTTTTTGTTTAGCTACGTTCATCATTATTCTTGACGAGTTTAGTTGGAAACAATTTATTTGTTGGAAACTAAATAATAAGTCAAAAGATGATCATGTGAAAATTGCCTTGAAACATCATACATGATTTGTGTGAGACAATCATTTGATGTCGACTTGAAAAGTTTCGTATTGATCATTCGATCACTTGAAAATTACTTATAAGCTAATGGCATGTGTGAGACGGCCGTTGTCTTCTTCTAAGGATGTTTTAATGATTGAAATGGGAGTCTAGAAAAATTAACCTTTGTCTGGATACAACACCGTATGCAAACTGTTTTGGTATGATTCAGATCCAAAAACCTTGTTTGCATACCAGTATGCGAACGGTTTTAGTTGTTAAGTCCGGGAACTAAGTTTGCATATCAGTATGCGAACGTGAGTTAGGTACGGGACTGTTGTTTGCATTCCCTTTTGCAAACGGCTGGACAAGACCAAAGTCCAAATACTATAGTTTGCGTACCTGTTTGCAAACTTAGTAGTTAAAATTCTAAAATCGGTTAAGTATGTTTTCATACTCATGGACAAATACATTTATAAATTAAGGAATGCAATCTTTGCAAACCGTGGCTTAGCGTTCATGAATGAATTTTGGTATAAGTACTTTATACGATTATGAATCAATCCGATTTTGTTTCAATTGGTTCATATTTGTTTCTATGAGATATTGAAAAATTGAACAACTCTATTAGTCACACAATTAGATTCATTTGATTATCTTTCATGATTTATTTTATCATCATATTTGATCTAGAAGTGTTAGATGAATGTGGTTAAGACAAAAGTGTTCATATGGCTAAATTCGGTTAACTATTGTTGAGCCAACTCAATAAACACGTTTAGGTACGGTTACCCATATCTAAATGAAGGTATATTTCATTTGTGTAACAAACTAAGACCATCTAACTGTGGAGAAACGTTGTTTCGGTTTTAAGAAAACTTAGCTTGAATCTTAAATCAGGATTTCATCTAACGGTGAATATTTAATGCTTTATTTGTAAGCTAACTTAGCTTTGATTGAAAGTAAACCCTGATTTGAAAGACTATATAAGGGAGAACTCTAGCAACTGGAAAACCTAATTCCGACACTTTCCTATGTCCTAGTTGCGACTAGAGTCGATTCTCCTTTAACCTAGGTTTTTCCAAAACCATTACAGGTTAACGACTTGAAGACTTTATTTGGGATTCCTGAAGCCAGATCCAACTATTTTCTTTGTAGTTGCATATTCTGATCTCACTTGTTCTATTGTATTGAGTATTATCTTCTCTAAGATTTGCTCGATATTTATCTCTGATAGGTAAGATATAAAAAGTAATCACAAAGCTCTTCGTACCATTCTTTGTGATTCCACAATAACTTCTTCTACTACCATATGGTTAAGTTATTGTGAGGTGATTGATTTTTCTAGGCTATTCTTCGGGAATATAAAACCGGATTATCAATTGGTTCTTGTTTACCTTAATTTATCGAAAGACGAAACAAAAACTCCATAGGTACTTCGGTGGGAGACAAATTTATTTATTAGAATAGACTTATCTGTGGGAGACAAATTTGTTTATAAGTCTTCGACTTTGGGTCGTAGCAACTCTTAGTTGTGGGTGAGATCAACTAAGGGAATAAAGTGCGTAGAGTCCTGCTGGGATTCAGAGGCGTAAGGAACGCGACTGTACCTTAATCGGCGTGAGACTTGATTAGGGATCAACCACATTCCAGTCCGAAGTTAACTTGTAGTAGGTTAGTGTCTGTAGCGGCTTAGTATAGTGTGGTATTCAAATCTGGACTAGGTCCCGGGGTTTTTATGCATTTGTGGTTTCCTCGTTAACAAAACTTCTGGTGTCTGTGTAATTTATTTAACGCATTATATTTGTTTATATAGTTGAAATTTCACATGTTATGCATAGTTCAATCAATTGTTAAATCCGACCTTTGGTTGTTTGATATAAATTGATTGACACTTGGGCATTAGTCTTTGGTACCGTCCGAGTTATTTCTCATATCAATCAGTCTCACAGATTTCTATCTGTTCGATTGCAGATTGTATTGAGAAATAGAGATATAACTCTTTGATACATCTCTTGATTGAGCTTACTATTAAGTAGGATCTCTCGGAATTATATTGGAGTTAGTCCATACAGATTGCCAAACGATTTATTGGGTGTGGTTGTTGTACTCCCGTTTTTTCAGGATATTTATCAAATTCTTTTGTAAAAGTAACTCAAAAATATATATATGGGGTATAACAACCACACCCAATGATTCGTTAGGAAATCTGTATGGACTAAACTCCAATATAATTCCGAGAGCACTAACTTAAAAGTGAGACTTAATCAAGAAATATATCAATGAGTTATATCTCTATTTCTCAATACAATCTGCAATCGAACAGATAGAAATCTGTGAGCGCGATTGATATGAGAAATAACTTGGACGGTACCGAAGACCAATGCCCAAGTGTCAATCAATTTATATCAAACAACCAAGGTTGGATTTACCAATTAATTGAACTACGCACAACTTGTGATATTTCAATTATATAAAAAAATATAATGCGAAAAAGAAATAACACACACACCAGAAGTTTTGATAACGAGGAAACCACAAATGCAGAAAAACCCCGGGACCTGGTCCAGATTTTAACACCACATTGTATTAAGCCGCTACAGACACTAGTCTACTACAAGTTAACTTCAGACTGGAATGTAGTTGAGCCCTAACCAAGTCTCACACCGATTAAGGTACAGTCACGTTCCTTACGCCTCTAGAACCACGCTCGATTCTGCGCACTTGATTCCCTTAGATGATCTCACCCACAACTAAGAGTTTCTACGACTCAAAGTCGAAGACTTATAAAAAAAATTGTCTCTCACATATACAACTAATACCCCAGACTTATACTCCCGAAGAGCAGTCTAGAAATATCCGTCACCTCACAATAACCTAACTAATTAACTAAAAAAGTTACTGCAGAATCACAAGAGTCTGAGACGAATAACTGTTGTGATTAGTTTTCCTAGCGGAGATCATTCTCGAGTAAATCTTAGAGAAGATAAAAATCAATATGATAGAATAAGTAAAATCAGAATACACAACTACGGAGAAAATATTTGGATCTGGCTTCACGAATCCCAAATGAAGTCTTTAAATCGTTAACCTAATAATGGTTTTGGAAAATCATAGGTTAAAGGATAATCGACTCTAGTTTGCAACTAGGACACATGAAAGTGTCGGGATTAGGTTCTCCATCGTTAGATGGTCTTATCTTGTTATACATAAATGAATATACTTATCTTTAGATATGGGTAACGTACCTAAACTGTATATTGAGTTGGCTCAATAGAAGTTAACCGAAGTTAGCCATATGAACACTTTTTTCTTAGCCGTATTCATCTAACACTTCTAGATCAAATATGATGATCAATCAATCATGATAGATAATCAAATGAATCTAATTGTGTTTCAAATAGAGTTTTCCAATAGTTCACTATATCATAGAAACATCCATGGACAAATTGAAACAAAATCGGATTGATTCGTAATCGCACAAAGTACTTATACAAGAATCAATTCATGAACATTAAGCCACGTTTTGCAAAGTTAATTTGCATTCGTTAAATCATAAATGTTTTTATTTCATAAGTACAAGAATCATACATAACCGATTTTAGAACTTAACCACCGTGTTCGCAAACCGGGTAAGGGTACAGCAGCTCCGGACCTTGGCCTAGTTAAGCCGTTCGCAAACCTGGTTCCCAAAAAAAAGTTCCGGACCCAACTCAGGTAAACCCGTTCACATAATGGGTACGCAAACAAGAGTTCCGGACCTTCTTAGGTAAATTCGTTCGCATACTAGGTACGCAAACAAGAGTCCCGGACCTGATCATCACAAATCAGTCTGCATTCTGGATATGTATACCGTGTTGCATCCAGACATGGGTAATTATTCTAAAATCTCATTTCAATCATTAAAACATCCTTAGAAGACAACAATGGTAATCTCACACATACCATTAGCTTCAAGTAATTTTCAAATGATCGAATGATCAATACGAAACTTCCCAAGCTAACATCAAATGATTGTCTCACACAAATAATATAAGATGTTTAAGTTAATTTTCATATGATCATCTTTTGACTTAATATTTAGTTTCCAACAAATAAATTGTTTCCAATTAAACTCGTCAATAATACGATGAAAATATCTAAAGAAAAATGATTCCAGGACATATTTCGAGAAATAGATAAGCGAGATGAACTCAGCTCGAAATATCAAATGTGTATAATGTATAAGTCTATATAGATATACGCCTTAGTCTTGTTAGAAGATAGAATATAATAGACTACTGAGTGACAGATAAGTTCTAGTCTCCACATACCTTTTGTTGATTAAGTTCCTCCAAGCTCCTCAGTAGATCTGCTTCTTCAATCGGTGAATGACGTGAAGTCTAAATCTCAACTATACATTCTATCCTAATCCGAGACGTAGCTATAAGTAGACTATAAATCAAGTATATAGTTTTGATCAACTAAACTTGACAAATAAGCTTGAGATAGCAACGCTGGCGAGTTGATCGATCAGTGCTCTAACATATATATATATAATTCTAAATATTTAGATACTGGCACAAATGTAAAAAATAGATAAATACTCTATGGGTTTGGATATGGAAACTTTCTACACCTAATATTTAAAGATTTATATCGTCATATGATTAAGATAAAATCATATACATGATCATATTTAAAATAACCACACCGATCATTGGAGAAGTTTTGAGGAATCCAATGAACATACACTATTTTTAATTAAAGGTTGAGTAGGAATGGGGACTGGTAAGCCCCCTTGAAAATTGGAATCCATGTTGCAGCCTTGTTAACACATACTTGAATCCATAACCGGGACCGTCTAGGGCCTAAACGTCAACTTCTACACTGTTAATGGGGTTGCCGGTTTTTTGAGGAGGATATCAAATCTTATAAAAGACAAAATATTTTCCAGTTTGTCTTATATGGAATTTTTCCCTCCTAATACCCTCCCCCAAACTGGTATTTCTATTAGTAACCGTGTGGTACATGAAGGTCTTTCAATTACGTTGTGTGTCATCTCTCCAAAAATTGCCTCCCCTATGAAACTTTAATGGTAAAATTAACAAGAAAATCCCCCATTTATCTTCGAATCTTCTTTACCACCAGCACTAGGGATGATATAGGCTAATTAGTAGTTAGATTTGTGGTATGAAAATACGAGGGTACCCAAATACGCCACAATCTTTTATTTATCAATCTATAAGTCCTCTACCGAATATGACCGTCTATGGAAAGAGTTGAGACAATACGACAATCTGGTTCACACTTCGTGTGATCGTCTATGGATACTAGATCGAGACAATACAACAACAAGATCACTTGTATGATTGACTATGGATACAAGATCGGGACGATACGACAACAAAGTGTGTACTTGATAATATGTTCGGAAATAATCGAAACTATATAAGATCAATATCAAGTATTACGGAATTAATGTACTTGTGTAATTTACTTGTCTATGATGACCATTATAATGCAGAAAACAAAATAAAAGACACCACAAGATTTTGTTATCGAGGAAACCGCTAATGCAGAAAAACCTTGGGATCTAGTCCAGTTTTGAATACTCTCAGAATTAAGCCGCTATACAAAATCAAATACTAACTCCGTATAGTTGAGACCAAGAAGATTACCCCTAGCTACTTAGTTCCCTCAGTATCCATGCGTCTTCGACTTCTAGAGTCACATACGTGAATAACAAGTCCTTTGGATCGTATTCCAAATAACAAAGGAAGAATCTATTTGGTAACCACTCTAATCAATCTTGTTAAAGATAATATGAGTCGTTGACAAATGCTCTTATGTTTAATCTAATAAACTCCTTTGTCTGGTTAGATCAATCTATCCAATAACTACCGAAATAGTCAAGTTTAGATTTGCACTCAATCGATATGGATCTCAAAGAGAAACTATAGAGAATGCGGATCTCATGCAACTAATCAATCAGATGTATCAAAGATAAACTGATTCTAGTTGGATCCCAGTCGATCAAGGTTTGTGCACTAAATCCACAAGATACGAAAACTAATAAGAAATCTTTTTCGTCTTCAAATCTTCTATTGCCTTCAGATACCTTCAAAACAACACTTGAATCCTTTTGTGATCAATAACATACAAAATGGAGTCTGTTAAAAATGGATTATCACAATATGTCATCAAATCTAGCAACAGTTATAAAGATCTCGTTGATACTTTGATCTAGTCTGAGTGAATCTTACATCAGAAGAGAAGATTCTCAAGAATAAACAAACTAGGTGCAATCAAAGTTTCAACAACCGTTAGTCAATCAAATAAAATAAAAAACTAATAACACTGTAATTATCTAGTTTCCCACCAACGATACTCATAGAGCTTCTTGATCCCATAGAAGTCTTTAAACGAGCGATTGTAAGAGATTTCACCTAATTAGGATACTTTCCTCTCAGAATAGACGAATCCACCAAAAACAAAAAGAAATGAAGTTTGCCTGGATCTTAGGATAGTTTGCTAGAAATTCAATCTTAGGTATTTATACACCAAGGTTTTTTGGACACCAAGGAATTTCCAAAACTGAAATATCCTTAAGATATGCAATGAATGGCCAAATTTGGTTTTCCTAATTCCAATAAATGTTTGTCCAATATTTCTGAAATCCCTCATATAAAATCTCAAATTAGTAAATGCAAATTACTAATTTTTATTCCGTAGAGATATGCATTAATTGCTGGTAATTAAAGCATATAAAACCAAAAACCTTAATTAAAAGATTCTTAATTTATTTCGGTACAGGATCACCGTGAGTACCAAGGAATATCTTTGAACAATAAATGATAAGAGTTACTGCTCATGTTCAAAGTGTGTTGACATATTTACTCAGCAAACCCTAATTCCGAATCTACACAAGTTCATGAAGAAAATATGTAAACCATGGAAAAACGGATTTGCATCTTGGAATCGGTTCTACCACACTTCCAAACAAGTTGAGAATTAGTTTTACCAAGACTACTATGTGATTGGTCATACCAAGTCACAATGGTTAGTTGTGATAAGTCCTACTAAATCACATGTACATGGGTTCAGATCGGTTATACCAATCACTAGGATCAGTTCTACCTAAACATGATACCTACTGTGATTGGTCATACCAGTCACTAGGATCGGTCACACAACCTCTTATGACCGGTCAAGCCAGTTACCAGAATCGGTGACACCAATTACAAGGATCGATCATACCACCTCATGATGATTACTTAGGATCGGTTACACCAATTACCAGAATCGGTCTTACCAAATCATAATTTTAGGTATTTTGATCGGTTATACTAAGATACATAACCTGAGTTAAGATCGGTTCTATCAACTCACATATACTGGTCATCCAAAGAATATGCAATGAATAGCCGAACCAATATACCTTTTGATTTCCCTTTTAATTCATGAAACAAGTTCACGAACTTACTTCCTTTAAAAGAAATGTAAAACACTGTTTCTTAGGATGAAATCTTCACCATTAACCCATACACATAATCATAAAACTATATACAAGATTATGTCGATGTCATGTATACGAAGTTCAAAACATAAGCATTATACTTCGTAATATAATTCCATAATACTATGACCATACTATTATGATCATGTCTATTTACTAGAGTATTATTTATATACAAGCTTCGCATGTTATGTCTTCAATATAGCACGACTTGAAAGATACGTTTGGAATTGAAACAAACTCAAGTCAATATTACTAACGTCAAGTGGAAAGATGATGTCGTCGTTGTAGTCGTTACTTCTTCTCATTCTTCAGGTCTTCAGAGTAATACTTGTATGTATCAACATTCCTAAACTTTGTAGTCTAACCTAAACGAACTTGACTCTAATATTTAATCAAGCGACACTAGATGAGTTTTGATACTAAAACATGACAACCAAACTTGACATACCAACTCTTGGTGAGTTCAACCGAGCTATGCTCTAACATGGTATGATCATGATTTTTTTTAAAATTTATTTCGATTTGATGGAGTAGCTTCTTCTTTGCTAATTTGGGTTTCATATGCTACTCTTATTACTGGATTTGATGGTGACAATATGGTTGATGCTTAATCAAGCTGGTTTTCTCTTCTCAACAAGTCTTATTTGTCCCAATTAGGTAAATCTAATATCCACTCAACTAAACTAAATCAATATTTTTAGATCCCTTATTCACACCGGCATAACTTTATCCACCATTCCCTAGTCATAGTTTTATCCATTCATTGATAATGATTCCATATTATCACAAAGTGTGCAAAACCCCTTACCTATAGCTGCATGCAAGTTATATTTATATGTTCAGATTTATCCTTTTATGTGTGAGTTTTTGATTTAGTTTGTCATTTCCATGTAAGCTCTACTTGAATCTGATTCTTTTCTTCTGGTTGTTTGTTTGTCTTGTTTTTCCTCACTTTATCCAAGTTTTGGACATGCGAAGTACCCTAGCTAGTTTTTTTCTTCCCAATTTGTCATTCCCTGTACGTAGTGGTTTTTCTCTAAATACCACACATGTTGGTGAAAATAGTAGTATGCTAATAATCCTTGGAGTACGAAGTGTTGATTGTTAGCTGGTCAACTTTTGTAGTTCGTTTTTGTCCCCTGTTCTTCCCGAGTCATAAAAATTTGTCTTGTTCATCGGCGGTGTTTTCCCGAAATTATGTCAGTGAAGATAATTGGTTTACACTATTATTTGTTTTTGTTTAAGTTTGAATATTTCTGATCTGGTTTGGGTACTAGAAGCCCGATCTTTCTGGACCTTATTTTAGTTGCAACTATAGGTATTTTCTTAAACCATCTCTGACTTATCCCTATTTCATGAGGATTTTGCAATCATCTACACATTCCTGAATTTTGTTGTAATTATTTTCCTACGAGATTATAGCAGATTTAGATCTAATAATTCTACACCCATCTATATATCTTCAAGAGCCATCCATTTTATATCACTTCAAGAGCCAACTTTAAACCTGAATGTATATGAAAATCCCTAAGTACTACAACAACAACATCATCGGAGTAAACTCCTACTGGTAATGATCATGATCAAATTTCAGAAACTTATTGCAAATTTAAGTTTCGAATACCACAGACTAACAAACTATATGTATGCATTAACATGCATCTCTATGTACCGGTGGATACTAATCCATACTTTTGTAACTCAATTTAACTAAGTTGTAATAGCCTTTAGGTTCAATACAACCTTTTGGGTTAGTCTTGTTTGGGTCTGTATTACATTAAGTTAATCAAGTTTGAGTGTTCGGTTATTCTTGTTTCTTTATTTTTAATCTGTATTACATTAGCTTAATCAAGTTCGAATCTGTAATTATTCTTGTTTCTTTATTTTCAATCTCCCGTATCATTTCAGTAACAACAACAGCAACACTAGTAATCTCTAGTAGTAACATTATTAATTCTATTCTCGAGTTGTATTTTGCTTGCATCAAATCATTCAAGGACATTGATTGGAGATTCTTCAAGCAAAAATCATAGCTTAAGACACATTTAGAAGATACAGATGAAGCAGAAAAAACAAGAGATATACATATGTCGTTCAGGCAGTACTCCTCGGCATATGGATGCAAATGCCTGCCTAGCAACTTCTTTCAATTGCATCGAACCCCTCTTCCATCAACTAAATTCCTATACACACTAGTTTGTCCATCTAAAGTATTTTTTTTTTTGCGGAAAGCCTTTCGGCCTTCGACTTCGACTCCAACATCTTCTCCCGATACAAATTCAATTCAAAGACTGTTATCCACATTCTGCTCCAATATGATTTTGTAATTGATCTAGCCCGTAGTAGTTTACTCCCTCCATACCTATTATATAGGCGGAGAATTAGTATTTTCTTAGAATATGAAAATGTTTAGTTTTTTATAAATTTCCTTCTACTTTCCAAATTTATTCTTACCTTGTTCCAATACAAATATTATTTTATATATCTCTATCTCACATGTAAAACTAGATTGTATGATACCCATGCATCATTAATAAGGATCTATGCGGAAAAAACAACTTTGAAAGTGAAGCTCCGCCTATCTAATGGTATTACAAAAATTTTAAACTCCGCCTATATAATAGGTACGGAGGGAGTAATAAATTTCATGCTTTATAGAAAAAAGAAGAAAGAAAACCGTGTCTAAACGTGTCGGATTCATTATCTTCTGTTTTAATAAATTTAATTTCGGAGGTGGCACAAACTACAAAGAAGCAGAGCCGTGAGCTTCATCTTTTAACACACCAACCAGTTCAACGACAAAAACAACAAACTACATGTACATCAAACTGTGAGATTTAGTTTCAGAGATCTGATACAAAAATAACTCAAAATAAATTCGACTTTCTTGCTTTCTTTCTCTTTCTGTAGAGAAAATGATGATTCAATCATCAACACTAATCATTTCTCTTCTATGTATCATTCTATCAGTCTTTCAAACTTGTTATTCAGTTTCAACGGGCACCATTATTCAACCTTCTAAGAGTAGACAAATTTCATGGAAACCCAGGTACCTATTTCTAACAATTTTTAGTCCAATCAGTTAATTTTTATCATGAATTGAAACAAACCCATGATTTAATTTTGTTAAAAAAAAATTGTTGACTTAAATTTTATTTGTCAACAGAGCATTTGTGTATGAAGGGTTTCTAACGGAGGAAGAATGTGATCATCTGATAGCTTTGGTAAGTCTTTTGTCCTTCTTTTATGAAAGTTCTTCAATTTTGAATGAAGGATTCGTAGTTTTGAATCTTGATATTGTAATTTGTGATTGGATTTTTGTTTTTTTGGCAGGCAAAAACTGAGCTAAAGAGATCAGTTGTAGCTAATAGTGAGTCTGGGGACAGTATGCTTAGCGAAGTTCGAACTAGCTCCGGAACCTTTATTGGTAAAGCAAAGGTTGTTGCAGTATTTCACTTCAAAAGAATGTAATATTGATTGAGCTTCATTGCATTGATGTTATATGTAGAAGAGTGCACATGGTAACAAATATGAATTTGTTTTGGCTTGCTAATGAACGCCATTTAATGCTGAACACAAGTTAGTTCGCTATATTTGATTGTTTCATATTACTTCAACGGTATAGTTGAAACATTGAAATTAAAAGATACCATTTCTTGGATTTGAATCCGGAACGTAGCAAGAAATAAAACTCGTTTATCTTACCTCGACGTTGAACTTGAAACATAGAAAAAGAAGAAAAGAAATTTCATTTAATCTGCGGGGTTGTATCGATTAAAAGACTTGGTTGGGACTAAAGGCTTGGTTGCTGGTGTTGTTGTTGTTTCGATTAAAGGACTATTGACATTTTGGTGGACGAGAAGTAGGCCACTCCATTTGAGCATTTGTAGATGTAAATATGTAATGACATTGGTATTTAGAGGTTACTGAATGACACTTGTATCACCCCGTTATTGTAATGTCATAAAATCTATCATCTGGTTATTGAAGTTATATCTACCCATTCTCATTTTCTACTCGTTTTTTTCTTCTCACTATTGGTATTATGTTATGTTGATGTTTTGCTAGAAACACCCACATTAAGGTTAATTTCTAGCTAACTTGCTTGTTATTTCTTTTGCCTTCTAGGATTCTATTGTATCACATATCGAGGACAAGATCGCAGCATGGACCTTTCTGCCAAAAGGTTTGGATTTATTTAACCTATAGTCCTAGTCTTTTCTTTTACTCGTTACACAATTTTTTATTATTCTTGGATGAATGCATATAATCAAGGAAGAATCTGACTGCGTATCCTCAGGATCAGAAACCTCTAAAAATGTGTATGAGATTGGGGCTAAGTAAACTATGTTAACTCCTTTTCAGAGAATGGTGAGGATATTCAAGTACTGAAATATGAAGAGGGGCAAAAATATGATGCACATTATGACTACTTCTCCGATCCAGTTAATATTGTTAGAGGAGGGCATCGTCTTGCTACTGTGCTAATGTATCTAAGTGATGTCCAAAAAGGTGGTGAAACCGTATTTCCAAATGCAGAGGTTAGTCCACGGTTTCCCTAACTTCAATTCTGCTCTTGTATCTATATCTTGTCAATATATGTTGAATGAGATGTAGTCGACTTTTAATTGTATTTGTTATTTTCCATCACTTCCATGTAGCAAGACTAAACGATATTTGAACTCTTATTTGGAAATCTGTTTCTTTTATGCTTCTTGAACATGTTATAATCTCGAAATTCCTTCTATCATTTAAAACTGTTGGATCATTCCAGGAATGAGCTCTACTCTCAAAATTGTAACAGCAAGATATCCTTGCCTTTGTTTCTAGTATCGTACACCATGAATGGACCATTAGATTGTTACACTGCCTGATTATGTAGTGCGAATTAAGAGTGAATACAAGGATGAGATCTTCCTGGAAAGGCACTTAGTAGTTTCGAGATTGGTTGCCGTTTGATCTTCTTGTTTTCGTCTTCTTTGTGCACACATTTTCTCTGTATATTCATGGAACTAATTTGTCTATTTTTTTGGATGAAACCATGGATGATTGTAATCTTGTTAGTCACTGGATAGAAATGGAATTTTATTTTTGATTTTGTTTTCTTACTCATGCTAGGAGCTTCCACAACGTGGATCCCATGATAAGGATGACTTATCTGATTGTGCAAAGAAGGGAATTGCAGGTTAGTATGTGAAATGAAGATTTTAGACTATGTATTGCTATTATATTTATTGAAACTTATATGATCTCTTATCGCAAAAATTTTGCAGTAAAACCACGAAAAGGAGATGCACTTCTCTTCTTCAATCTCTACCCAACTGCTGTCCCAGACACCATGAGTCTCCATGGTGGATGCCCCGTGCTTGAAGGTGAAAAATGGTCTGCAACGAAGTGGATACATGTGGACTCCTTCGACAAGATAGTAGGAAGTGGTGGTGGTAAATGCTCAGATGACAATGATAGGTGCGAGCAATGGGCAGCTCTTGGAGAATGCACGAAGAACCCAGAGTACATGGTGGGATCTACAGACATTCCGGGGTCTTGTAGGAGGAGTTGTAAGGTGTGTTAACATGTGTGTTATCGTTTTGATTATGGAGAGTCTCATGTATCTTCCACGGGTTACTTTGCAGTTTCTACAAATGGTGACCAAATTAAGCTGTTGTATTAGAACAGCTTTGTCTGTTCTTCCTTGATTATTCAGTACTTTTTGGGTTGTCTAACTTCTAATTTATGGTTTATCGTTTGTACTAGTAGTATTAATACTTTATCATTATGTTTCTGTCAAGTTAATTGACAAATATATTCATGGTTAAACTTATCTTTTCGCTTTTGCTTTTTTCATCTTGATTTACCAAATTCCATTAAACTATACATAACAAAGGTAGAACCAGGTTTAGGTATCAGGAGTCAGACTGTTAAGCATAAAAAGTTTTACACATTTGAATATTTTTTGTACATTTTTTTTCCTGATCGAGTCTGTTCAATCGAGGTGCAACCAACTGGTGGTTGGTGAAACCCAATAGGAATAACTTACTTGCGTAAGTTTGAATTCCTTTTACAAGAACATTATAGTGATTGAAACGAGTCGTACAATTTGCGGTTCAAGGAATAGAATTGTGGGTAAACACCAATCTTAAAAACCACATTTTCCTGCTAAATGCTAATTAAGTTTTGACTTTTGAGATTGCTAAATAACAAAGTATCTCTATGTTTTGTTTTACAATGAGAAAATTCAACAAAAGTAGCCAACTTTAATTTACAGGATAACAGTAGAAGACTAGTTCAATACACTCAATCTAAAACCAATCGGATAAGAATGGGTTGCTCTCACTAAGTCACTACACTAGTAGTATATATATATTATCTCATTTACTTAACTCCTAAACATCATCCACACACCCTTGTTTTTGGAAGTGCTGATTGATCAATATCCATTACAGGACACTGGCATACATATTTGGTGTTGGCTTCTTTTCCTTGGCTTTCTAGACTTCATAATCATGGTGAGTATTCATTCGCTTCAAAAATTTGTTCTGATCTTAGTTGCTTAGTAATTGAGTTAAATTGTTTGATGATTGATCAATTTAGCCATATCTTGTTTTGCGTGTGTCGTAATCTTATAGTATTAATATTTGCATCACCTTAGCGAACAAACGTTCCCGTTATTGCAGAATTCATATTTCTTTGTTTTGTGATAATTTCTTACATGATAAGCATCCGATCTGATGAATGACTTGAAATAATTTTACACATGTTTTACTTTTCCATTTTGGCAGAGGATTTGTACTTTATGTGATGGTGCCCTGAAAGCAGGATCTGGTAGTGTAACTAGAGCTATCTTCTCTGCAGAATGCTCACATTCCTTTCATTTCACTTGCATCACTTCATATGTGAAGCATGGAAACCATGTTTGCCCCATTTGTGATGTTGAATGGAAGGATATCCCTTCACATGCACCTATTGCCAAACCAACCAATGGAACGACAAGAGTCGTCCCCATTCTTACCTGGCCATCACATATTAAAGCGACATCAGGCACATTACCCTGTATTCCTTCTCAAACAAATTCTAATCGGAGCATTACATCAAATTCCCAATCTTCTGAGCCATTTCACTTCAATGATGATGATCCCTTGGATTTCCAATTTAAGTTTCCCTCTAATGATAAATCAATCATTAGGTCCATAGATATCAAAACATCCACTGAATTGTCAGCTGTTCGGAGATCAATATCGCAAAAAAACTTCCATGTACTTATTAATCTCAAAGCTCATGTCACAGATATGAATCAAGTTAATAGTGATATACCATCTCCAACTCGTCGTGCTCCAGTTGATCTTGTTACCGTTCTTGATGTAAGTGGTAGCATGACAGGCACAAAGATTCTGCTGTTGAAGCGAGCCATGGGGTTTGTCATAGAGAACCTTGGCCCTTTTGACAGATTATCCGTTATTACCTTCTCATCTAATGCCCGCCGCCTCTTCCCGCTTCTCCTAATGGATGATTCTGGAAAACAACATGCACTACAAGCTGTGAATTGTTTGTTTGCTGGTGGTGAGACAAACATTTCAGAAGGTCTAAAAAAGGGGGCACAAGTAATGGAAGACCGGAGACACAAAAATCCTGTTTGTAGCATCATGCTGTTATCTGACGGGCAGGAAACAGTTAAGAATAGAATCCACCTTCAAGAAAAGTTAAGGTTGAAAATTCCAGTTCATACATTTGGATTTGGTGAGGACCATGATCCCATCACGTTGCACTCAATTGCCGAGGGTTCCAAGGGCACATTTTCCTTTATTGAAAACGAGGGACTGATACAAGATGCATTTGCTCAATGCATCGGTGGCCTCCTTGGTGTAGTTGCACAAGACTTGCAAGTACATATACAATCTCTTCAACTCGATCTTTGTCTTAGCCAACTAAAAGCAGGGAGTTATTCCTCCAACATATCATGCGATAATCAAATAGGATTTGTAGACATTGGGGAGTTGTATGCAGATGAAGAGAGGGATGTACTTGTGCTGGTTAACATTCCATCTGTAGAAGACAAGGATTCCGGCAATCAGATGAAGCTGGTTAGTGTTAGGTGTACATACAGAGACCCTTTCACGAAAGAATCCATGGCTACAGATGCTATAGAAGTGAAAATATATAGACCCAGAAGTCTTATTGAAGATTTGGTTGTTTCTGTAGAGGTTGATAGGCAGAAAAATCGGTTCCGAGCTGCTGAGGCAATGCGTTTTGCACGGGCTGCTGCAGATAAAGGTGATCTGCCTAATGCACGAGCAATAATTGATCGTTGTAGGATGTGGATATCAGAGAGTGCTTCTATGCGTGCCGGTGACAAGTTGTGTGTTGCATTGGATGCCGAGCTTCAAGAGGTATGGTCAAGAATGGGGAGCAAGAAAATTTACGAGTCAACGGGAAGGGGATATATACTTTCGGGAATGAGTGCACATTCAATGCAAAAGGCTACTGCTCGAGGAGATTCTACTGAGACGTCTAGCCCTGTTCATGCTTATCAGACGCCTCCCATGTTTGAAATGCTAAAACTATCTCGGATGTCTCTCCCAAATTTCCTTCGGCCCAAAAAAACGCAGCCTAAATATATTTAGTGCTTGCTTTTCTCTTCCTTCCCTGGGATTGGGTCGATAGTATGGGGTTCAACAGACCTGCTTGTGTGGGGATGCGAGCTTTGAGTTTATGTAGTTCAAGCTCATGTATTCGTGGATCGATGAATATAATTTGTTTGAGTCTGCATGCTCGTACTATCATGATACCCTATTATGTAGTACAGTAACTTATAAAATACTACCTCAAAAAGAGGTATTTTTATTTTTTCATTTTAGTCTAAAAATAGGTCAAATTGAAAAAGTGAAAGTAACATTTTTTTCAGAAACGAAGGGAGTAACTAAAAGGCATTTACCAAGGGAAATAAATGCGTGGAACAGGAGCAGACCAGTACATAGAGGAATTGTTCAGTTTTGCTCATTGAGCAAGCTCATGAGCAACAAAATTACAATAATGAGGTTGATAAGAAAAAATACAAGCTACTAAACTAGAAGAGAAAAATAAAATATCTTTAAAGATAGCATCCGTTCTTGAGTCTCCATCGAACATGCCAGAAGAAAGTTGATCAATGAGACCTTTAGCGTCACTTCCAATGATAATGTGAGTGAAATTCTCCTCCTTTACTTTCTTCAAGACTGCCCAAATAGATCTGGCTTCAGCTTCTTCAACAGACTTTATTTCAAAAACCAAGGAAGCACAAAAAGAAGCTTCGCTTGCAAAGTCCCGCATCACATATCCTGCACCATTAGCTCCAGAAATGTCATCATAAACTCCATCAGTATTACATTTAATCCATTCAAAAGAGGGGGGCATCCATTTGTCACACAAAATAACAGAGGTAATAGTAGAGATAGAAGAGCAAGGCTTCCTAGTCAAGAGCATAGCTCTAGCTCTAGCTAAAACAACAATATGAGTTTCTTTAAGGTTTTGGAACAAGGTTATTTCTACTACTCCAGTTAAACCAAAGGACAGTAACAAAGAGGCATTGATCTTCATCAGGAAGTTTAGACACAACATCAGTAAGCCAAAAAACCCAACCAATCAATGAATGACTTATTTTGAAAAACCCGAGTGTTAACACAAAGAGAACTGAGAAACCAAACCCGACTAGCAAAGGGGCAGAGGACCAAAGCATGCATGACAGACTCATGAGGATCAGTACATATGGCACACTCAACACTATGCATGGGAATTCTTATATGTAAAATAGTTCTGGCAGGTAAAGCATTTCTAGGAGCTCTCCAGAGGAAGACTTTGATTCTGTAGGGAACCCTAATTTTCCAAATGCGCTTCCAAAGATTGATGCATGAGGAGGTTCTAAGACCCCTAAGTCCCATGTAGGCTGACTCGGAGGAAAATCTACCATTCTTTGAAAGTTCCCAAGCCCTAATATCAGGAGTGCATAACTGGCTTAAGGGAATAGTGATAATCTTCTTAACAAAAGCATCATCAAAGTGAGTATTTATTCTATTAACATCCCAAGTTCTAGTCTGATTATTAATGAAGTAAGAGACTTTAACATTGGGATCAGGAGGGACTAAGGGGTTCGGTGTAGCAGAACCCAGGTCTACGATCCATCTATCACACCAAGGATAAATAAATTGACCATCCCCTACAATCCAGGAGATAAAAGGTTTGATCAACTCCTTTATAGCATGCATACACTTCCAGGTCCAAAAGCACTTATTAGTGCATTTGGCATTCAAGAAATAGAGACAATGGCCAACATACAATTAGGATTTTCAATAATTCTCCAAGCAATTCTAGCAAGAATAGCCAAGTTGTTTAGCTCAGCTTTCCTAAAACCTATACCACCTTCAGATTTAGGGGAGCACAAGATATCCCAACCTAAAAGATGTGGTTTTCTATCTTTAGGGTCAAGGGTTTCTCCCCACCAAAACTTACAGAGATGGGAATCCATTTTTTTACAAAGGTGTTTAGGAATGAGGAAATCTCCCATTTGAAAAAAGGGGATATCTTGACCAATATGTTTAATTAGAGTCGTTATAGCAGCTTGGGAAAGGAGCTTATGAATCCAGTTAGACATTCTGGCATCAATGGCTTGAAGGATACCCATATGGGTTTGAATATTAGAAGCTTGAAACACTATAGGTGTGCCAAGATACTTTTCTCCTAAATCCCTGTTTTGAATATATAGAATATTGGATAGTGGGTTTGAATTTTAGAAGCTTGAAACACTGTAGGTGTGCCAAGATGCTTTTCTCCTAAACCCCTGTTTTAATATCTAGAATATTGGCTAGTTGAGACTTCCTATGTTCAGGAATTTTCATACTAAAGAGAATTCCAGATTTATCAAAATTTATTTCTGTTAGAGCATTGCTCGGTCGAACTCGCATGCGTTGCTATCTCAAGCATATTTTTCAATGTTAGTGATCAAAAATATAAGTCTTCATTTATACTTTATTATAGCTAAGTCTCGGACTAGGATATAAACTGTAGTTGAGCTCAAGGACTTCATGGCGATTCATCATACAAGTAGAAGAACTACTCAAGGAACCGGTGGAACTTCTCGATAAAAAGGTATGTGAAGACTTGAACTTATCTATCACTCAAAAGTCTATATACTCTATCTCCTACTATTTGAGACAAGAAGTCGTATGCTATATATATAGACGTGCATTATACATATTTGGTATTTCGATCCGAGTATACCTCGCCTATCTATATCTCGAAATATGTGTTGGTAAGCTTTTCGCTTCGATCAAGTTTATCTTTACCTGGTGACAAAAGTCATGATATGTTTCAATCATCTTGAAAATTGCTTTGACGAGAAATGGTGTAACAACTATATAACGTCCTCTAAGAATATTTCAATGATTGAAATGAGAGTTTAGATTACATAACCAATGATGGACATAAGCATTGTTGTGGAAACACATTTATGTATAATTCCTATTCCTTGAATCAAAGTTTGCGAACTTTGTTGATCAAGAGAACCGGAAAAATGGCGTGAGCCAAGTCCACGAACTGCCGAATTTCTCAAACCCGAGAATTTCTGCTGGAGTTGACAAACTACTTGCGTGAAGCTAAGTCCGCGAACCGGCGAAGTTCTCATACCCGAGAATTTCTGTTGGAGTTTGTAAACTCTGCCCGATAACTTAAGTCCGCGAACCTAGCCTGCGAACTTGAGAAGGTTATATATCTGAAAATGATTTCTGAACTTAAACTTAAAAAAATAAGGAATGCAGTTTACAAACCATGGCTATAAAAGTTCATGAACCGATTCAAGTGAACCAAATCATCTTTGTTTCAATTCTGTCTTGTGTAGTACGTAAGATTTCCTTGCAATTGAACAACTCTCTAACTAGTTCATTTGAAGTCATTTGAACTAGTTATGGTGAAGAAGAACATGGTTGATATGAAATGCTCATATGGCTAACCTTTTGGTTAACTATTGTTGAACCAACAAGTGCATAATTTTGGGTAAGGTTAACAAACCTAGAAACGTGCATTGTCAAGTGTGTGTAATAAGCTAAGTTTTCGATCTAACGGTTGAGAAATATTAGCTTGAATCTAAATCAGGTTTTCATATAACGGTGGATATTGATTGATTTGTTACCAAGGTAACTTAATTGCAAACCCTGATTTGAAAGACTATATAAAAGAGACATCTAGTATTGTGCAAAACTAATCCCCACACCTTACGTGTGATACTAGTTTGCGTGCTAGAGTCCTTTCTCCTTTAACCTTTGGTTTTCTTCTTCTAAAACCAGGTTAACGACTTAAAGACTTCATTGGGATTGTGAAGCCATACCGATACTACTTTTATCGTGGTTGTGTGATCTGATCTTGCATCTTCTATCGTACGAGTACAATCAGATTGATTGGCTTGAGATTGATATCTCTGATAGGCAAGATATAAAAAGTAGTCACAAACATCTTCGTCTCATTGTTTGTGATTCCAAAATATCTTGTTTCGCTACCATACGATTAAGATTGTTGTGAGGTGATTGATAACTCTAGGCTGTTCTTCGGGAATATAAGACCGGATTATCAATTGGTTCCTGTTCACCTTGATTATTATCAAAAGACGGAACAAAACCTTTAAGAGTTTATCTGTGAGAGACAGATTGATCTTTTGATAGACTTGTCTGTGTGAGACAGATTTGTTTATTGTCAAAGCCTGCGATTTTGGGTCGTAGCAACTCTTAGTTGTGGGTGAGATCAGCTAAGGGAATCAAGTGCGCAGTATCCTTCTGGGATCAGAGGCGTAGGGAGTACAACTGTACCTTAGATCAGTGGGAGATTGATTGGGGTTCAACTACAGTCCAGTCCGAAGTTAGCTTGGAGTAGGCTAGTTTTTGTAGCGGCTTAATACAATGTGTGTTCAATCTGGACTAGGTTCCGGGGTTTTTCTGCATTTGCGTTTCCTCGTCAACAAAATTTCTGGTGTCTGTGTTATTTCAATTTCCGCATTTTATTGTTTTATCTTTATAATTGAAATAATACAGGTTGTGTGTTAGATCATCAATTAGAGTAATCCAACCTTTGGTTGTTGATTTTCGTTGATTGATCCTTGGATATTGGTCTTTGGTACCATCCAAGTTATTCCTTACATTTGATTAGAACTCGCAGTTCCTGTTTGAGTAAATCAAATCAAGAAGAGAGATATAAACTCGTTGATATACTTTTAATTAATTGAGTCTTGTTGATTCTCTTAAAAGTATATTCGAGTTTGTCCATACAGATTGCTAAGAGAAATATTTGGTGACGTTGTTAGACCCCCGCTTTTTCAATTGGTATCAGAGCAGGCAAATACGTTTAAGACCTTACAAGTATGTGTTTGTAGCGATCTGACTCTATGGACAGTAGTGTTATCTCAATAAATGCACCACCAGATCCAAGGATTTCAGAATTCTCTTCCATGTCTGATTTTTTAAAATTTGTAGAAGAAATTCTATCTATACCTCCACCAGGTACAAAATCCCTTGAAATCTTTTCTGAAATTGAAAATAAACTTGAAAGCCTGTCTTTTGATATTGATATGTTTCTCCAGAATGAGAAAGAATATCTTGAAAGGCTCAACCAAGCTATGGAAAATAATATTTATGTAGAGGTTGACATTGATTCAATTATCAATGAGAGATGTGCTCCTCCTCTGGAATCTTCTAGCTACCTGCAAGTTCCGGCTCAAGAGGAGTTTAATTCCCAGTGACATGAACACCTCGTTACAAATGAATTTTGTCAATTTCTAATTCTTGATAATTTTGGTCAAAACAGTTTCAGTCAAAACTATTTTCAAGAACAATATCTGATAGGATGGAGAAAGGGATATCGGATCTTTAATATCTTGATTCTGATAATACTCTTGGATAGTCCTATGATAATTCTATTCTGGAATCATCTCAGGTCTTCGAGATGTAAGATATGTTGGAAATAAGCTCTCTCATGGTGTTATGGTGTTCAATCACAATTATACTAATGTCCTCCTTATACCAAACACGTCCTTGGGGGTCACACAAGCGGTTCACACGTGTTGGTTCAGGAACCGTCTCAAGAACGAGTCCAGTGCGCGAACGTGGCAAGTGTTTTTTTTAACACCAAAAAGGGAAAAGACTCTCTTCCTCGTTCTTTTCACCTTTTTCTTTCACAGTTCAAGTACTTGAGAGAAACACCAACAGTTCACATACCTCTTCATCCTTCTTACTTGATTTCTCAATCATCTTACAAAGTGTTTACATCTTTGAAACCGGAAGAGGACGGTGCATATTGGGTCGAAAATGGTTTGTGGTTTCAAGTTCCTATTCGTGGTTCACCATTAGCATCAGTCCGCGAACCAAGTAAGTTTTTCTACCTTCTCTTGGAGTCTTACTGCCATGGAACATAGAATAACTAGACATGTAGGTAACTCAAGTCGACAACCAAGAGTTGAATCACTTTTTGATCCAAGTATAGGTGCTAGTTTTATTAATCCTAGAGCTCGTGAAATGTACTTAGAATTCATGAACAAAACACCCATTCGTGAACGGTTCTTTGACCCATCAAAAATTAGAGTTCCTCATTTGGACGACTTCTTTAATCATCATCATTGGGGAATGATTCATAGACCCTTAGGTACTGTTCATACTGAAAAAGTTGCTCAGTTTTATGCAAACATTCACGGGGAAAATACTGATGACTACTCCTTCAAAACTATGGTAGGAGGTACTGTTATTATCGTGAATAAGACAACCATCTTATGCTTGCTAGATGTACCCATTGGAGGTGCTAGGTTTCCTCCACCTGAGTATGAGAGACTGTCATTAGAAAGTCTGTCCAACATCTTGTTTGATCAAAAACTTGTTCTAAATGATGGTAAGGTTTTTGTAAAAGGAGCCAGTCTACATCTCAAAGTTACTGCAAAACTCATTGTGGCAAATATGATGCCAAGTACCTATGATATCAATCGTTGGACCAAGGATCTTACTGAGTTTATTTACCTTATTGTGAAAGGAGGCAGCTTGACTTTTGTGGAATTATCATTAACTCTATCATTAGTGTCAGACACAGTGACAGGAAACCTGGTTACCTTGCCTCATTTCAAGGATCTGTGCTAACTCCAATATTCAGATGATTGGGTCCAATCTTGGAGGACCAGATATGCTAAAAATGTCTAGTATTGAAAAGATGGGGCCCTTTACAGTTAGAAACGTTCCGATAAATTCATCTGTCTCAGCTGCTGAATTTGCTCTTCTCCAAGAAGAACTTGGCCAAGCAAGAGAAGAAAATGTTGTTCTCAGGAAAAAAGTTGAATATGCTGGAGATGTTGTTCCATAACTCTTGGAAATTTTTTGATGAGATTGAGAGAGATCACTATGGTTTGAGTGATTAGTACCTGAACTTATTATGTTATTTACCGTCTTTTCTTCTCTTGTCGGTTTGAACTTATCTTTATACTTTATGGGCTGTAATAACTCTTATGTTTAGCTTTTGAATGTTTATCTTTTAAATTAAAACTTGCTACATAAAATGCCCATATGTTGTCTAATGTTAACTCCTTCACCTGTCGATATGCAAATATTGATACAAGATCGATGAACTCTTGATGAAAAATACAAAAGTTAAGCCTATATTGTCAATTATTTTATGGAAGATAGGTTAAAATCTTTTGTTTTCAAGGATTATGTCTATTAATATCGTAATGCAAATAGTGATGGGAAGATAGAATGAATAATTGTGTATTCCACAATATTGATCATCCCTGATCCATGTTTTATGTATTACTGTAAGGCTCTGTAATGTATCTTATGTTGAGCACTGTATAACCAATTTGATTTTCTTTTAGCTTAGTTGGGGTTCCGTGAGGTATGTTATGTCGAGCATATTGAGATAAATTAATCATCTTGTTTGGTTATTTAGTTATTGCTCCGTAAGTTTTCTTATGTCGAGCAAAACAAGTGACAATTAAATTGATTACTTTTGTAATTAGTTTGGTTGTATATTCCAATTAGATTAATTATGGGTTCTCTTGTAATTAATCTAGTTGAGTATTTTCGTGTCTCCATAAGTTCTCTTATGTTGAACACAACCAATTGAATTGATCACTTTTTGTGTTTAATTTGGTTGTGTATTCCGATTAAATTAATCATGGTTTACTTGTGATTAATTTGATTGAGTTTTTGGATATAGGAAATCATTCTTATGATTTTTGGTGTCCAATAAAAATCCTTATTTTCTTTTGAAATTAAGGTCACTCTTGTTGTTCTTTCGGGAATGACATCAAATGGGAGAGAATTCTTTTGAACTTGTGCTTAATGGTCATATCTTGAGGGGTGTGCGGCTGTGGAATTTTAGAGGGGTTATCTTGTATCTTTAAACTCCTTGATGAATGCATTTAGCTTCGGCTTTATGATTGCATCTAAATTAGTTGGTATGTATTTTTTCCTTTTGTCATGAAATGTCTCTCTCGGAAATTTCATTATGATCCCGTTCTTGTACATTTGCCAATTTTATTGACAAAAAGGGAGAGAATTAACATGTAGTTCACAGTACAAATACATATGATTTCCGGATCATTGTGTAAGGGGAAGTGGTTTCCATGTGAGATGGAGTATTGACTAAGGGGCAGTGATACATATCACCATAGTATTATTATCGAAGTTGTGATACAATTGAACTTTGACGCTGTGTAATTATACTATGACATTGTATAACAATGACCGAGAACTATGTTTTCTCATTGTTATAGCTACGGATCTTCAAGTGCGGTGATGCTAAACTTACAACCTTTGGGATCATTGGAGTACTTGGAAGTGACGAAGATTTCGAGGAATGTTGAAGATTAGACATGTGGAATAGGATCTACTAAAGTTTCTTTATATTTTTTGTATTCCATATGTATTGATAGTTTTGTCACTAAAATTGACAAAGGGGGAGATTGTTAGAGCATTGCACGGTCGAACTCGCATGCGTTGCTATCTCAAGCATGCTTGTCAATGTTAGTGATCAAAAATATAAGTCTTGATTTCTAGTCTATTATAGATAAGTCTCAGACTAGGATAGAAAATGTAGTTGAGCTCAAGGACTTCATGGTGATTCATCATACAAGTAGAAGAACTACTCAAGGAACCAGTGGAACTTCTCGACAAAAAGGTATGTGAAGAATTGAACTTATCTGTCACTCAAAAGTCTATCTACTCTATCTCCTACTCTTTGAGACAAGAAGTCGTATGCTATATATATAGACTTGGATAATACACATTTGGTATTTCGAGTCGAGTATACCTCGCCTATCTATATCTCGAAATATGTGTTGGTAAGCTTTTCGCTTCGATCAAGTTTATCTTTACCTAGTGATGAAAGTCATGATATGTTTCAGTCATCTTGAAAATTGCTTTGACGAGAAATGGTGTAACAACCGTATAACGTCCTCTAAGAATGTTTCAATGATTGAAATGAGAGTTTAGATTAAATAACCAATGGTGGACATAAGCATTGTTGTGGAAACACATTTATGTATAAGTCTTATTCCTTGAACCAAAGTTTGCAAACTTTGTTGATCAAGAGAACCGGAAAAATGGCGTGAGCCAAGTCCGCGAACTGGCAAAGTTCTCAAACCCGAGAATTTCTACTGGAGTTGACAAACTACTTGCGTGAATCTAAGTCCGAGAACCCAGTCCACGAACCAGCGAAGTTCTCATACCCGAGAATTCTGCTGGAGTTTGTAAACTCTTCTCGGTAACTTAAGTCCGCGAACCTAGTCTGCGAACTTGAGAAGGTTATATATCTGAAGATGATTTCTGAACTTAAACATAAAAAACTAAGGAATGCAGTTTGCAACCGTGGCTATAAAAGTTCATGAACCGATTCAAGTGAATCAAATCATCTTTGCTTCAATTGTGTCTTGTGTAGTACATAAGATTTCCTTGAAATTGAACAACTCTCTAACTAGTTTATTTGAAGTCATTTGAACTAGTTATGGTGAAGAAGAACATGGTTGATATGAAATGCTCATATGGCTAACCTTTTGGTTAACTATTATTGAACCAACAAGTGCATATGTTTGGGTACGCGTAACAAACCTAGAAACGTGCATTGTCAAGTGTGTGTAACAAGATAATTTTTCGATCTAACGGTTGAGAAATATTAGCTTGAATCTAAATCAGGTTTTCATCTAACGGTGGATATTGATTGATTTGTTACCAAGGTAACTTAATTGTAAACCCTGATTTGAAAGACTATATAAAGGAGACATCTAGTATTGTGCAAAACTAATCCCCACACCTTACGTGTGATACTAGTTTGCGTGCTAGAGTCGTTTCTTCTTTAACCTTTGGTTTTCTTTTTCTAAAACCAGGTTAACGACTTAAAGACTTCACTGGGATTGTGAAGCCATACCGATACTACTTTTATCGTAGTTGTGTGATCTGATATTGCATCTTCTATCGTACGAGTACAATCAGATTGATTGGCTTGAGATTGATATCTTCGATAGGCAAGATATAAAAAGTAGTCACAAACATCTTTGTCTCATTATTTGTGATTCCACAACATCTTGTTTCGCTACTATACGATTAAGATTGTTGTGAGGTGATTGATAACTCTAGGTTGTTCTTTGGGAATATAAGACCAGATTATCAATTGGTTCCTATCACCTTGATTATTATCAAAAGACGGAACAAAACCTTTAGGGTTTATCTGTGGGAGACATATTGATCTTTTGATAGACTTGTCTGTGGGAGACAGATTTGTTTATTGTCAAAGCCTGCGATTTTGGGTCGTAGCAACTCTTAGTTGTGGGTGAGATCAGCTAAGGGAATCAAGTGCGCAGTATCCTGATGGGATCAGAGGTGTAGGGAGTACAACTGTACCTTGGATCAGTGGGAGACTGATTGGGGTTCAACTACAGTCCAGTCCGAAGTTAGCTTGAAGTAGGCTAGTGTCTGTAGTGGATTAATACAGTGTGTGTTCAATCTGGACTAGGTCCCGGGGTTTTTCTGCATTTGCAGTTTCCTCGTTAACAAAATTTCTGGTGTCTGTGTTATTTAAATTTCCGTGTTATATTGTTTTATCTTTATAATTGAAATAATACAGGTTGTGCGTTAGATCATCAATTAAAGTAATCCAACCTTTGGTTGTTGATTGTCATTGATTGATCCTTGGATATTGGTCTTTGGTACCATCCAAGTTATTCCTTGCATTTGATTAGAGCTCGCAGTTCCTGTTTGAGTAAATCAAATAAAGAAGAGAGATATGATGGGATTCAGGAAGAACCCTATATGTGATAACCGCAGTCGCACTGTGTCTAACTAGTAGACAGAGGAAAGTACGGGTCGAACCCACAGGGAGCGGTGAAAATGCTGCAATCAATACTCCTAATCGACTAACCAATCAAGATATGATATTTTTGGATTCTTGGAATTAAGGATTTAAAAAGAATGAAAACAAAAGAAAACTAATTAAATACAATGAGAAAGAGAGTCGGTAACCAGTGTCTACGGATTACACTACTATTTATAATTATGCACCGCAAAGAACTCTAATTCCAAATATGTGTTTATAGATTTGTTCTATTGCACCACCTATTATTGATATAATCTTGGATCATAAACTCGCATCTCCTAAGTATAGCCCATCAAATTTCTAAGCATGACTTATCAAATTATAATGACGAGAGAATTATCGAAAATATAATTTATAGATTAGCAATTATTATTTGCTTCGTCTAACATAACCCATTAAAAGATTAACATAAGCATGAATTATCAAATACTAACAAATATAATTGTAAACTACATGAATTTAAGCTAATGTATCATACAAAGCCGGTGTGCAACAACTCATATTATAATAAAATCAATGAACAAAATTATATACTTCAAGATTCATTTTTATAGCCGAATACCAAAATGATTCCAATTTATTTCACAATGGTTTTATGCTCAAAGTATTTTTCTCCATGAACCCTAGTTACAAAATCTAGCACACCATATAAATGGATTTCTCAAAACCCATAAAAATAAATTACAAGAGAAAGAAATAATAAACCGATATCACCGTTGTCACCCGGTAAATGATCGTCTTCCTCTCTTGTTGTATCTCCTCGAATAAACCCAACCGAGAACCCCCAGTTACATGGTTGACACTCCAATTATATAACCACTGTCTACTTCCTAAAAGTCCAAAGATATTATTACACATCCAAAATATCATAAATAAGGAATGTATATATCTTTTGTCGTCACTTTACCCATTTGAATCATATCTAAAAGAATCTTTCACGTGAATTTTTCCATTTCTTTATATACTCTCTTCAAAAATCTTCCACATTTAGTGCTCAGTAGTAAATCACATTCCATGCATTGTATAATCCACTAAAGAAATGAAATGGAAACAAAAACAGTATAGTAAGTAGAAATGAAGTTAATTAATGTCGTCATATTCTTCTAATTCCTCCACGAACAAAATATTATGCCCAATTAATTCGAAGCCTAGTATCATTCTATTAGCCACGACCGTCCATATTTCTTTGACCGGCTCTGATTGGTCAAATACGCGCATAAGTCTAATTTCAGCTGTTTTATTCTTCGGGTTACTAGATTTACTTGTATTTCCTACAAAATCCTTAAAAAAATATTATTAGTAAAATAATGAGTCCTAGCTAATGCAGTTATGGGTGTAAATGTATCGCACTTACGTGCTTATCAATTCCCCGACACTTACATTTTGCTAGTCCCGAGCAAAACAAAAAAATTGACCCGCTACACAGCTGGTCATAAAATGAAAATTTGAAATACCATACCAAGACCCGCTACACAGCTGGTCATAGTAAATACCATACAAAAGACCCGCTACACAGCTGGTCATGATAAATACCTTACACGAGACTCGCTACACATCTGGTCATAACCCTAAAAACCATGATGACATATTTTTTTATTTTTTTAGACCCTCTACACAGCTGATCATTTATTTATTTTTTAGACCCGCTACACAGCTGGTCATAATATACCTGCAAACCTACAATAGACCCGCTCCACAGCTAATTGCAAGAAAATTCTTGAAAAAGGAAAAGGAAAAAGTTAACCACTCCCCCACACTTAAACATTACATTGTCCTCAATGTAATTGAGTCATCCAACATAAAATTTAAGATGGGAAATTCATAATATGCGACAATAAACAAATACAAATAAAATAAGAAAATAGAATTACCTACTGGAATATACATAGAGGATTCTCCATATATCAATAACCTAAATAGTTGGGGATCAACCCAAAGAACAATATATACAACCAGTGATAACCTATGATCTTCGTTATAGCAACGTAAAGATATAGAGATTATCAAAAGGAAAGAGTTGCCCACATACCTTGTTTTTGCAAAGGATAAATCGTCAGTAACAATAATTACCCACCCAAGTGGTTCACTGTGGGTGGGAACTTAAACCATTTGGGAGACATGCACAGGCAAAGAGAAGTCACGAGATGCAAAATAATCTAGTAATATTGGAGAAGCACGCAGTTCTAATCCAAAATTACGAATCTTCAGAAAAGTTGTGCTAACAATTCTAGGTATATTAGCTTCTCCATTAGATTTGAAAATTTGTACTAAATCATCAACCAAGGAATCAATAGGAATATCACAATAAAGATGATTAAAAGAAACCTTATAGATAGAGCCTAATGTCTCTAAGTCGTTAGACTTAACTATAGTTTCTTCGGAATTAACGCATTCTTCATAAGCATCATTGCTATAGCGCTGATATGTCCCACCGTCTAAAAGAATGGTGTCCTCATTCCTAAACTCATCCTTTTGAATAGGCGAGTGATCATAAACACGATCAGAAATTGGACTAAATGCACCACCTTCACTTGGTATGAAAATGTATCTATTCCTACGATCATAACTATCTAGTTCATTATAATTCTCCATACACACTGATTCATTATCTAAAGCGGTTTCATCATAAATATCAAGAGTACTAGAAAAATTAAAACTTGTCTCCTCGGTAAGACCACAATCTTTTACCGACTGTGTTAGTTGAGCAATCGATAAAGCATTTTTTTCAGCAAGTTGAGCAATATAATCATGGCTTTTACTAAGCTCGGCAAAAAATAACTCATTAGCTTTGGTCTGTTAAACAATGTCAATATTGAGGCGTTCTAACAAAGTTAGTTGTGATGCATATGGGTCACAGTAAGATAAATCATCTCTCCCATACTGTGACAGAGAAGTGTATGAATAATAATTGGAATCAACAAATTGTGGCTCATAACCATGGTAAGGTTGGTAACGATCATAACCTTAACAAGGTCCGGAATGATCATACCAATGAGAATAATTCCAATCATTATTTACACACTTGGCAGGTTCTTGATAATGAGAAGGTGCATATGCATACGCCTCATGTGAAATATCAGGTGACTCCTCTGTCTCAGCACTTTTTGTAAGATTCCAAAAAGATATAAAAGAAGTCAACTCGCTGGAAACCATTATACAAAGTAATTCTCAATAATTCACCTTGCAAAAGATTTGCGAGAATATCAAGTACTTACTTTAGGCCAGTTGTTGACTCCAATCGACCCTCTTCATACTAAGGTACCTATGAAAATCAAATAAGCTATGTAAAAAGAACTAAAAGAAAATATGAAAATAAAAGCAAAAATAAGCTATGTACAGAAAAATAATAAATTTTTTTTTTACAAAATACCAATTACAATATTCCACAACCGTTCCCCGGCAGCGGCGCCAAAAATTGATGGGATTCTGGAAGAACCCTATATGTGATAATCGTAATTGCACGGTGTCTAACTAGTAGACAGAGGCAAGTATGGGTCGAACCCACAGGGAGCGGCGAAAATACTGCAATCAATACTCCTAATCGACTAACCAATAAGGATATGATATTTTTGGATTCTTGGAATTAAGGATTTAAAAAGAATGAAAACAAAAGAAAACTAATTAAATACAATGAGAAAGAGAGTGGGTAACCAGAGTCTACGGATTCCACTACTATTTATAATTATGCACCGAAAACAACACTAATTCCAAATATGTGTTTATAGATTTTTTCTATTGCACCACCTATTATTTATATAATCCCGGATCATAAACTCGCATCTCCTAAGTATAGCCCATCAAATTTCTAAGCATGACCTATCAAATTATAATGACGAGAGAATTATCGAAAACATAATTTATAGATTCACAATTATTATTTGCTTCGTCTAAGCATAACCCATTAAAAGATTAACCTAAGCATGAATTATCAAATACTAACAAATAAAATTGCAAACTACATGAATTTAGGCTACTGTATCATACAAAGCCGGTGTGCAATAACTCATATTATAATAAAATCAATAAACAAAATTATAGACTTCAAGATTCATTTTTATAGCCTAATACCAAAATAATTCCAATTTATTTCACAATGGTCTATGCTCAAAGTAGTTTTCTCCATGAACCCTAGTTACAAAATCTAGCACACCATATAAATGGATTTCTCAAAACCCATAAAAATAAATTACAAGAGAAAGAAATAATAAACCGATATCACCGTTGTTACCCGCTAAATGATCGTCTTCCTATCTTGTTGTATCTCCTCGAATAGACCCAACCGAGAACCCCCAGTTACATGGTTGACACTCCAATTATATAACCACTGTCTACTTCCCAAAAGTTCAAAGATATTATTACACATCCAAAATATCATAAATAAGGAATGTATATATATCTTTTGTCGTCACTTTACCCATTTGAATCATATCTTAAAATATCTTTCACGTGATTTTTTCCATTTCTTTATATACTCTCTTCAAAGATCTTCCACATTTAGTGCTCGGTAGTAAATCACATTCCATGCATTGTATAATCCACTAAAGAAATGAAATGGAAACAAAACCAGTATAGTAAGTAGAAATGAAGTTAATTAAGTCGCCATATTCTTGTAATTCCACCATGAAAAAAATATTATGCGCAATTAATTCGAAGCCTAGTATCATTCCATTACCAACGACCGTCCATATTTCTTTGACCGGCTCTGATTGGTCAAATACGCGCATAAGTCTAATTTCAGCCGTTTTATTCTTCGGGTTAGTAGATTTACTTGTATTTCCTACAAAATCCTTAAAACAATATTATTAGTAAAATAATGAGTCCTAGCTAATGCAGTTATGGGTGTAAATATATCGCACTTACGTGCTTATTAATTCATGCACACTTGCATTTTGCTAGTCCCGAGCAAAACAAAAAAATTGACCCGCTACACAGCTGGTCATATCATAAGAGAGAGTTAGACCCGCTACACAGCTGGTCATAAAATGAAAATTTGAAATACCATACCAAGACCCGTTACACAACTGGTCATAGAAAATACCATACAAAAGACCCTCTACACAACTGGTCATGATAAATACCATACACAAGACCCGCTACACAGCTGGTCATAACCCTAAAAACCATGATGATATATTTTTTTATTTTTTTTAAGACCCGTTACACAGATGATCATTTATTTATTTTTTAGACCCGCTACACAGCTGGTCATAATATACCTGCAAACCTACAATAGACCCACTCCACAACTGATCATAAATTGCAAGAAAATTTCTGAAAAAGAAAAGGGAAAAGTTAACCACTCCCCCACACTTAAACATTACATTGTCCTCAATGTAATTGACTCATCCAACATAAAGATGGGAAATTCATAATATGAGACAATAAACAAATAAAAATAAAATAAGAAAATAGAATTACCTACTGGAATATACATAAAGGATTCTCCATATATCAATAACCTAAATAGTTGGGGATCAACCCAAAGAACAATCTATACAACCAGTGATAACCTCAGATCTTCGTTATAGCAACGTAAAGATATAGAGATTATCAAAAGGAAAGAGCTGCCCACATACCTTGTTTTTGCAAAGGATAAATCGTCAGTAACAAGAATTACCCACCCAAGTGGTTCACTGTGGGTGGGAACTGAAAACATTTGGGACACATGCACAGGCAAAGATAAGTCACGAGATGCAAAATAATCTAGTAATATTGGAGAAGCACGCAGTTCTAATCCAAAATTACGAATCTTCCGAAAAGTTGTGCTAACAATTCTAGGTATATTAGATTATCCATTAGATTTGCAAACATGTGCTAAATCATCATCAACCAAGGAATCAATAGGAATATCAAAATAAAGATGATTAAAAGAAACCTTATAGATAGAGTTTAATGTCTCTAAGTCGTTAGACTTAACTATAGTTTCTTCGGAATTAACGCATTCTTCATAAGCATCATTGTTATAGCACTGATATGTCCCACCGTCTAAAAGAATGGTGTCCTCATTCCTAAACTCATCCTTTTGAATAGGCGAGTGATCATAAACACGATCAGGAATTGGACTAAATACACCACCTTCACTTGGTATGACAATGTCTCTATTCGTACGATCACAACTATCAAGTTCATCATCATTCTCCATACACATTGATTCATTATCTAAAGCGGTTTCATCATAAATATCAAGAGTACTAGAAAAATTAAAACTTGTCTCCTCGGTAAGACCAAAATCTTTTACCGACTGTGTTAGTTGAGCAATCGATAAAGCATTTTTTTCAGCAAGTTGAGCAATATAATCATGGCTTTTACTAAGCTCGGCAAAAAATAACTCATTAGCTTTGGTCTGTTAAACAATGTCAATATTGAGGCGTTCTAACAAAGTTAGTTGTGATGCATATGGGTCACAGTAAGATAAATCATCTCTCCCATACTGTGACAGAGAAGTGTATGAATAATAATTGGAATCAACAAATTGTGGCTCATAACCATGGTAAGGTTGGTAACGATCATAACCTTCACAAGGTCCGGAATGATCATACCAATGAGAATAATTCCAATCATTATTTACACACTTGGCAGGTTCTTGATAATGAGAAGGTGCATATGCATACTCCTCATGTGAAATATCAGATGACTCCTCTGTCTCAGCACTTTTTGTAAGATTCCAAAAAGTTATAAAAGAAGTCAACTCGCTGGAAACCATTATACAAAGTAATTCTCAATAACTTACCTTGCAAAAGATTTGCGAGAATATCAGTACTTACTTTAGGCCAGTTATTGACTCCAATCGCCGCTCTTCATACTAAGGTACCTATGAAAATCAAATAAGCTATGTAAAAAGAACTAAAAGAAAATATAATAATAAAAGCAAAAATAAGCTATGTACAGAAAAAATAAAAAAAATATATTTAAAAAATACCAATTACAATATTCCACAACCGCTCCCCGGCAGCGGCGCCCAAAATTGATGGGATTCTGGAAGAACCCTATATGTGATAACCGCAATCGCACGGTGTCTAACTAGTAGACAGAGGCAAGTACGGGTCGAACCCACAAGGAGCGGTGGAAATACTGCAATCAATACTCCTAATCGACTAACCAATCAAGATATGATATTTTTGGATTCTTGGAATTAAGGATTTAAAAAGAATGAAAACAAAAGAAAACTAATTAAATACAATGAGAAAGAGAGTGGATAACCAGGATCTACGGATTCCACTATTATTTATAATTATGCACCGAAAACAACTCTAATTCCAAATATGTGTTTATAGACTTGTTCTATTGCACCACCTATTATTGATATAATCTCGGATCATAAACTCGCATCTCCTAAATATAGCCCATCAAATTTCTAAGCATGGCCTATCAAATTATAATGACGAAAGAATTATCGAAAACATAAATTTTAGATTCACAATTATTATTTACTTCGTCTAAGCATAACCCATTAAAAGATTAACCTAAGCATGAATTATCAAATACTAACAAATATAATTGCAAACTACATGAATTTAGTACATAAGATTTCCTTGAAATTGTGTCTTGTGTAGTACATAAGATTTCCTTGAAATTGAACAACTCTCTAACTAGTTTATTTGAAGTCATTTGAACTAGTTATGGTGAAGAAGAACATGGTTGATATGAAATGCTCATATGGCTAACCTTTTGGTTAACTATTATTGAACCAACAAGTGCATATGTTTGGGTACGCGTAACAAACCTAGAAACGTGCATTGTCAAGTGTGTGTAACAAGATAATTTTTCGATCTAACGGTTGAGAAATATTAGCTTGAATCTAAATCAGGTTTTCATCTAACGGTGGATATTGATTGATTTGTTACCAAGGTAACTTAATTGTAAACCCTGATTTGAAAGACTATATAAAGGAGACATCTAGTATTGTGCAAAACTAATCCCCACACCTTACGTGTGATACTAGTTTGCGTGCTAGAGTCGTTTCTTCTTTAACCTTTGGTTTTCTTTTTCTAAAACCAGGTTAACGACTTAAAGACTTCACTGGGATTGTGAAGCCATACCGATACTACTTTTATCGTAGTTGTGTGATCTGATATTGCATCTTCTATCGTACGAGTACAATCAGATTGATTGGCTTGAGATTGATATCTTCGATAGGCAAGATATAAAAAGTAGTCACAAACATCTTTGTCTCATTATTTGTGATTCCACAACATCTTGTTTCGCTACTATACGATTAAGATTGTTGTGAGGTGATTGATAACTCTAGGTTGTTCTTTGGGAATATAAGACCAGATTATCAATTGGTTCCTATCACCTTGATTATTATCAAAAGACGGAACAAAACCTTTAGGGTTTATCTGTGGGAGACATATTGATCTTTTGATAGACTTGTCTGTGGGAGACAGATTTGTTTATTGTCAAAGCCTGCGATTTTGGGTCGTAACAACTCTTAGTTGTGGGTGAGATCAGCTAAGGGAATCAAGTGCGCAGTATCCTGCTGGGATCAGAGGTGTAGGGAGTACAACTGTACCTTGGATCAGTGGGAGACTGATTGGGGTTCAACTACAGTCCAGTCCGAAGTTAGCTTGAAGTAGGCTAGTGTCTGTAGTGGATTAATACAGTGTGTGTTCAATCTGGACTAGGTCCCGGGGTTTTTCTGCATTTGCAGTTTCCTCGTTAACAAAATTTCTGGTGTCTGTGTTATTTAAATTTCCGTGTTATATTGTTTTATCTTTATAATTGAAATAATACAGGTTGTGCGTTAGATCATCAATTAAAGTAATCCAACCTTTGGTTGTTGATTGTCATTGATTGATCCTTGGATATTGGTCTTTGGTACCATCCAAGTTATTCCTTGCATTTGATTAGAGCTCGCAGTTCCTGTTTGAGTAAATCAAATAAAGAAGAGAGATATGATGGGATTCAGGAAGAACCCTATATGTGATAACCGCAGTCGCACTGTGTCTAACTAGTAGACAGAGGAAAGTACGGGTCGAACCCACAGGGAGCGGTGAAAATGCTGCAATCAATACTCCTAATCGACTAACCAATCAAGATATGATATTTTTGGATTCTTGGAATTAAGGATTTAAAAAGAATGAAAACAAAAGAAAACTAATTAAATACAATGAGAAAGAGAGTCGGTAACCAGTGTCTACGGATTACACTACTATTTATAATTATGCACCGCAAAGAACTCTAATTCCAAATATGTGTTTATAGATTTGTTCTATTGCACCACCTATTATTGATATAATCTTGGATCATAAACTCGCATCTCCTAAGTATAGCCCATCAAATTTCTAAGCATGACTTATCAAATTATAATGACGAGAGAATTATCGAAAATATAATTTATAGATTAGCAATTATTATTTGCTTCGTCTAACATAACCCATTAAAAGATTAACATAAGCATGAATTATCAAATACTAACAAATATAATTGTAAACTACATGAATTTAAGCTAATGTATCATACAAAGCCGGTGTGCAACAACTCATATTATAATAAAATCAATAAACAAAATTATAGACTTCAAGATTCATTTTTATAGCCTAATACCAAAATAATTCCAATTTATTTCATAATGGTCTATGCTCAAAGTAGTTTTCTCCATGAACCCTAATTACAAAATATAGCACACCATATAAATGGATTTCTCAAAACCTATAAAAATAAATTACAAGAGAAAGAAATAATAAACCGATATCACCGTTGTCACCCGGTAAATGATCGTCTTCCTCTCTTGTTGTATCTCCTCGAATAGACCCAACCGAGAACCCGCAGTTACATGGTTGACACTCCAATTATATAACCACTGTCTACTTCCCAAATGTCCAAAGATATTATTACACATCCAAAATATCATAAATAAGGAATGTATATATCTTTTGTCGTCACTTTACCCATTTGAATCATATCTCAAAGAATCTTTCACGTGACTTTTTCCATTTCTTTATATACTCTCTTCAAAGATCTTCCACATTTAGTGCTCCGTAGTAAATCACATTCCATGCATTGTATAATCCACTAAAGAAATGAAATGGAAACAAAACCACTATAGTAAGTAGAATGAAGTTAATTAATGTCGTCATATTCTTGTAATTCCACCACGAACAAAATATTATGCCCAATTAATTCGAAGCCTAGTATCATTCCATTAGCCATGATCGTCCATATTTCTTTGACCGGTTCTGATTGGTCAAATACGCGCATAAGTCTAATTTCAGCCGTTTTATTCTTCGGGTTAGTAGATTTACTTGTATTTCCTACAAAATCCTTAAAACAATATTATTAGTAAAATAACGAGTCCTAGATAATGCAGTTATGGGTGTAAATGTATCATACTTACGTGCTTATCAAGATATAAACTCGTTGATATACTTTTAATTAATTGAGTCTTGTTGATTCTCTTAAAAGTATATTCGAGTTTGTCCATACAGATTGCTAAGTGAAATATTGGGTGGTGTTGTTAGACCCCCGTTTTTTCAATTTCTTGACCAGAGGCTAGACAATACTTTTGGAGATACTCTTTGATAGTTCGAAAACCCTTAATAGTGGCTTTAGAAAAAAAAAAAAAGAGGGAATCATCAGCAAACAGGGGGTGTGTCATAGCTGGAGCATCTTTACACACTTTTATGTCTTCAACCATTCCTTTTTTAGAGAGGGTATCAATGTAAGATGATAGAGCCTCAGAGCAGATAATATAGAGGTATGGGGATATAGGGTCTCCCTGTCTCAAACCTCTTTCTGGTTTGAAAAAACCAATAGGACTACCATTGAGAGGATAGAGTAAGAAACAGAAGAAACACACTGGTTAATGAGTTTTATGCAGTAATCAGACAACCCCATTTCTTTTAAAAAAAATTCAAGAAAAGACCACTCCAGCTTATCATAAGCTTTGGACATATCAAGCTTAATGGCAGCAATGCCTTCAGTTTTGTCATTGTGATTGACAACATATATAGCCTCATTATCTAGAAATATATTATCAGAAATACTCCTCTTTGGTATAAAGGCACTTTGATTTTGGGAGATTATGTTATTCATAAAGGGCTTAAATCTATTGGCTAAGATTTTGGAAAGGATTTTATAAATGAAATTACACAGACCTATAGGTCTATACTGAGAAACCAATTCAGCAAGAGGGACTTTGGGGATAAGGGCAATATTAGTATGTTTAAAAACTTTTGCTATATGCCCAGTTCTAAAACAAGTTTGTGTCATATCAATGACAGCCTCCCCAACAGTATCCCAATGCTTTTGATAAAAAAAAGACCGGTAAAACCATCAGGTCGTGGAGCCTTTTTTCCTCCCATTTGGAAAACAACATTCTTGATCTCCTCAGGAGATAGGGGAGAATTTAGATGAGCATTATCAGCTTCAGTAAACTTGACTGGAAGGTCTTGAAGGATTTCATCCTGAAATTATTGAGGATGGGAAGAATAAAGAGTTTTGAAGTAATTTATAAAGGAAATTCCAATACTGTTTCTATCAGTTAGAATAGTATCAGAAGAGTCCTTAATCCAGCTAATAGCATTTCTCTTTCTTATAAAAAGGGTAACTCTATGAAAATAGGGTGAGTTTCTGTCACCTTCCATAAGCCAGACCTCTCTAGACTTGTCCTTCCAATAGAGTTCTTCTAGATTGTATAGATACTCTAGTCTAGCTTTCAGTCTAGATATGGAGCTAGAATTAGTAGGGTTGGAAGTTTGGATTTCAACTAACTCCTCCGTGGTAGTGGATATATTGGTTTGAATCTTACCAAAGGAGGATTTATTCCAATCACTAAGACCTTTTTTAGTATTTAGAAGTTTATCTTTAAGCTTATAAGCAGTGGAACCAATCACATTGACATACCAAGAATTATCTATAATATCTCTACAAGTGGGATCTTCAATCCACATAGACATAAAATGGAATGGTCTAGGCATACAAATGTCTTCAAATTTAAAGCCTATATGCATGGGGCAATGATCAGAGGAGTCTCTAAGCAGATTATTGACACAAAGTTTGGGAAATAAAACTTCAGCAGATTGATTAATAAGACATCTATCCAATCTTTCAAGAATAAGATCAGGACCTTGTTGCATATTGGACCAAGTAAACCTAGGACCAGAAAAACCAGGATCATGCAAGTTAAACACATAACAAAAATTTCTAAGGTATTCAAAATCAGAATCATCAACTTCTAGACCACCATTCTTATCCTCAGTGCCCAAAAGAGTATTAAAATATCCTACAAAAAATACTGGGTCATCTAAAGGTGTTGGAGGTAACTGGCATTGGTTTTCCCAAAAAGCTTGTCTTAGATTACTAGTAGGTTCACCATATATGAAATGTATGTGACAAAGTTTAGAGTGGATAATGTCTGTGGATGTGACATAGATACCCCTCGAGATGGATGAAATAATGTTTATATGGATTTCTTTTTTCCAGGCAAGCACAAGACAACCACCTCTCCTAATACTTGGGACATTAAAAGTGAAAGGAAAATCGATATTCCTTAATTTTCTAGCAGCCAAATATTTTTCATTTTTGTCTCCGATAGAAAAATGATATCAGGGTTTATGTTTTTATAAATCATGCTAAGTTCTTTATTGGAAGTTCCAAATCCTCTAATGTTCCAGCAAACCATATTGACATTATTGACAGGGAAATGATTGATAGGACTAGAAGCATTAAGCAGGTCAATAATAGGATGGGAAGGATTTGAGTTTACCTGAGTGGTGTAAGCAGAACCACCATCAAGAGTTGCACCGCTAGAAACCACCGATTTGAGTAGTCTCATGGGTAGAGCTGGGACTCAGAGAAGTAGTCGCATGAAGAAAATTATTGCGGACACCATCATTGCTTGGAGTATCATCAGTAGGTACATTATAGCTACCGTAAGGGTCAACCAGGGAATGGGTGTTGAGAGTACAGTTGGAGAGGTTAATGGCACGGAGATCTCCCAATTTGGTGATAGGAGGACAAAGTTTTGAGTAATCAGGTTCATAGTTATCAGATTGATTTGGTATAACCACAATGCTAGATAGAGTAGATTTACTTGCTCTAGTGTGTTTTCTCAAATCATATCTTGGTTGATCTTTCTCTTAAGGTTTGATAAAGCATCATGCTCAGCGGCAGCAGAGATAACTTATTCTCTGGTAATGATAGGTTGTTTTGTCGGAACAGCTGCCGTTTTGAACTTTCTGGATGAGTTGGTGGTCCGGATCGGGTTCCGATTTGATGATTCAGGGTTGACACTAGAAGTTTCAACTGTAACATTTTGGGCAGTAACTTGCTTGAAAACAACTGGGAGACCATTATTCAACTGGGTTGAGCTTTGTAATTGGACCGGCCCAACACCAAAGATCTTTAATGCAGTATATCGATTAACAAAAGGACCCATTTGGATATTATTAACCAAACCTTTTTGAGACACAGTATCAGTTTTTTGATCTAAGTCTTTAGCTTTTCCTTTGGTGTTGACATGGTTATCAATAATGTCTTCTTGAGTTTCTGGCACTTCTTCATTAGGAGACATGATAGTATCTTTGATTACAATGCTGGTAGTAGGAGAAGATTGTTGTGGGCATACTTAGCCTTGAAACTGCTGCGAGGACATATTTTGAGCTAGTGTTGATGGTGGTTTTTAATATAGGGTGAAAACTGTAAAAGTCTATCTACGTGACCCGGCGTCAGATGTAGTAGACATTGATATGTCTATATTCCGCAGGGAATTTGGAGAATACATCAAAATATGATGAGTGCCTATGTATATCTTCATATTATATTGAAACTCAAGCTCCTAGATAAATTGTTCAGTAGTATAGAGCCTAATGAGTATATAAGCTCCTAGCTGCATTACTCACTAATGCTGGAGCCTGCCGAGTATTTTTCCTATGTTATGTTCCCCGGTTGAACCCTTAATATTGATATGGCATGACAATTTGTGTTCACTGGTAGCAGAGTAGCACGAATTTCCAAGTATCAATGTTAAGGTCCTTGCATAAAAGTACTCAAATCGGAAAGCATATTGCTCTCTGGCAATAAACTTAAAGAACTCTGTGTCAACACATATAATTCAATTAATTTTGTGATAATTCACAAGATTCATATATTACCCTGACTAATTTGCAAAAATTAGGATTTTGCGACCTGTACAGTATATTCGACCCTGCCGGTCGAAATTAAGCTTAGGCGAACTAGGCAATTAATCCACCATGGATTAGTAGGTGCAAAATCCTATCCAAAATCAGAAAACAAGGAATAAAAGGAGTAGCGGAATAGAGCAACAACAAGGGAGGTGTGGCCATGCCATAGGCCAGCCGGCGCCACTTGCAAGTGGCCACACCCCATGTTGCCCGACTGTCCCTTGTTTCCCGTTGACCAATCAGGTCGCCTTAAACCCGCCACACACACATGAGTTGTGGTTTGGCCCATACTTTCCGGCCATAGTTCCCATCGACCAATCGGGTCGCTTTAAATCCGCCACGCGCGCTGGAAGTGTGGCCACGCCCATGCTTGGCCGGCCCCTCTTTTTATCGACCAATCAGGTCGCTCTAAACCTGCCGCAGTATTAAAGAGGAAAAATTGCGCCAGATGATCACAATGCCAAATTGGTTGTCCAAAACCGCGCCAACATGCCAATGGCATTCCAAACGTACATGCCAAAAGTACCATCTCGCTCCGCATGCTTATGGCATGCCAAACATGCCATGACGCGTCAATGCAACAAATGTACATGCCAAACTACCATCCCGCTCCGCATGCTAATGGCATGCCAAACATGCCATGCCGCGTCAATGCACTAAACGTGCATTCCAAACATGCCGAACGTGCCACTTTTCCGCAACAGGATACCGAACGTGCCAACGTGCCATGAATAGCGCACCTATGCGCTAACCCACCTTTTGTTCGTGGCCAACGCCATAACAGAATTCAATTAGGGTATCCTAATCAGAAACACGACCTTGCTTTAGTGGCGTTAGTCGAAACCCTAATTTCCAGCCGTGGCCCAAATTGCGCCACTTCGGGCCCCACAACATGCCACGAACCATGTGGGACCCAGGAAACCCTAAGAATGGCTCCATACCATAGCCACTCATAGAAACCCTTGCTCTTATGGTCGTTTCCACATTATGGCCTTGCTATAATTCCTTTGGCATGGCTATGGCACCGTTTGCACAAAAAACGTGACTGTGCCCGCGGCCACACGCCACACGCACTAATTAAGGTTTCGACATGTCAAACCTTAATTTAGGTAAAGTTTCTACGCCAACCAAGCCAAGTAATGCTACCCAGATCATTGGAATTGATGTGGCAACTGGAACTAATATTTCCAAGCCATATTTGGGTCTAACACCAATGTGCCAAAATCCCATGGTGCTACTTGCGCCACCGTGCCACCGACATGCGCTAACTATGCCAACCATGCCATTGTGCCACTGACATGTTTCAATGGCGCCACTGTGCTATTATTAGGCGCCAACAGAATGTGACCATAATCAATGTCCGCCCTTTCTCATGAGTTACGATCTCAGCCGTCTAAATTCTCCACAGAATTGACAGGTTTGTGGAAAGTCTTAAGCGACCAACCAAGAAAAGCCTAATAGCATCATATGTTAGTCTCCTGCGGCAAGTCTCCTGACTTTGACTTTCCACACATGGCAATATGCTACACGTTTTCCATGAAAAACACTCGAGACATCAAACATGTCACAAACTGGGGGATACTCATCAGGGTATTGGTCTGGCGGTTTACAGCGTGCGGCGTGCAACACGCCCATTATAAGAAAGTGTCATAAAGCAGGGAAGTTAGTGGCGGCAAGAAGTAGTGGGTGTAAACTAACCCGTTTTCTTCATAGTGGGAACGTGGTATCTGGCATTTACACATTACCCCACTTCTCCATCGCTCAATCATTCCCACTTTCTACGAGATCAGGGTGCGTTCAATATGACTTGTATAAATATGTTCTACCTATTTCAACCAAATGACAACAGTTTGCTTAACAACAACACAGTATCCAGAAAACACCAAAGAACTGATAGCTCACACTCTGCAAGCCAGTTCCCAAATTCTGATACAAGTCATAAAATAGCCACACCTTCAGAATTAACCATTCTGATCTCAACACCTTCTTCACTTCCCTCCCTAAGACCAAACCTTCTCTTTCACTTTGTGACCAAAGCATGACTGGAACGACCATTTCTTGGTTTAGTCCAGGATTGTACAGATTGATATCTCGAATCTAAAGTACTTCCATGCAGTGCATTTGTTAATGTTTAGATTTTTTTCTCATCCGCATAACCAAATTTACCAAAACCAGCAGAAACAGTTTTTACCCACAAACAATTGGCGAAACAGTTTTTACCCATAAACAATTGGCGACCACGATGAGAGATTAATCTCTCGGTTGCGAAGCCAATTTCTCAATTTTCATTCCAATCTTCCCAAACTCAAGATGGTGGATCTTAGGTCTAAATTCAATCATTAACCAGAATTCACTTCAATCACCAATCCCAAACACTTCCAAAGCCGCTGATGCTCGAAATCCAATCACCATGGAAGGTATGGCAAAAATATTAGAAGATGTTGTTGAAAATCAAGCCGACATTGTGAATCCGCAAAATAAGATGTTTTGTCTCTTAAAGAGTATGGCAAACCGACTGTAGCAAGATCCATCAAACATTCGCTAGGAGAGCGCCACCAATTTCAGAGATGGCACAAAAAATGTTGAATCCTTATCTGAGGTATGTTCCCCTGCCAACGATAATGCATACAGAGTGTGTGGACGTATCCAACGAGAGCAAAAAGGAATGAACAACACCAATGTACCGTCCTTAAGCGCAGTCAACACATCCCATGGTGTTACACCATATAGCACCAACACCGGAAACACCGGAAGCATCCCCTCTTGCGTGACACCTCCTATTACCAGAGCCAGAGCCGTCGCCACTCCTAATATTCCTTTGAGCATGACGCCTCCAATCATCACCATGGATGCTACCATTTCTTCGTCAGGACGAGAGACTGGAGGAGCTAGAGGAAACCAACTTCCCATTACCATTGTCGATTTAATGAAGAGATGAGAAGTTCTTGCCAAAACTCATACGGACATGGCCGCAACTCAAAGGGAGCGAAGCAACGAACATCTGAATGATTATGTCAAGGGTTTCCGAATTCGGGCGTTAGATTGTCATGATCCAAATGTGACTGAACATCAATTAGTGGAGTTGTACATTAACGCTTTCTGGGGACTTTGTTCACAAAACCGTGTAATCTATGATGGAGCATGTATTTTTCAGCCCTCAACCGTGTTGCGTCGGGCAGGCGACTGTCTTCAATTGGAGAAGCTACCCCTAAATCCCAGTCTCTCTTGGAAGGTACGGCTGGTAAATGTAAATGGGGACTCTTAACCACTACTCACCTGAAAGGTGTCAAGTTTTAAAGTGCACTTATTGACACGGCCTCCGACTTCAACATTGTAGCCATCAAGACTCTAAGAGTTGCAAGGGAAAATCAAACAGAAGTAGCATATTCTTTCCCAGGAGGAAAAAACACGACTTTTCGACCAGCACTATCTGTGCACCGTTTTCCCATCTGTCATATCGTGTCAAATCGTCTTTCGAAGTCAAGGGTTAATTGTGCCCTCACTAGAGTTCACTCCAGGAGATGCTTCAATGTTCTCTCCAGAAGCCGCTTCAACGTTTCTCTCCATGAGCCGCTCCGCTTCAACGTTCTCTCCAGGAGCCGCTTCAACATTTCGCTCCAAGAGCCGATCCAATTCAACATTTCGCTCCAGGAGCCTATTAAACGTTCTTTCCAAAATCCGCTTCAACGTTTTGCTCCAGGAGCCGCTCCGCTTCAACGTTCTCTCCAGAAGTCGCTTCAACGTTTCGCTCCAGGAGCCGCTTCAATGTTCTCTCTAGAAGCCGCTTCAACGTTTCGCTCAAGAATCCGCTCCACTTCAACGTTTCACTCCAGGATCCGCTCCGCTTCAACGTTCTCTCCAGAATCCGAAGCCGCTTCAACGACCCCTTCCTACTAAGGATCCTGTCGTAGCCGCCACTCCTTCCCGCCAAGGATCGTTCCATAGCCGCCACACTCCTCCCTGTCAAGGATCGTGATCGCATCCAGCCAAGCCAACTTATTTTGTTCCCACGACAATGTAGTCTCTTCTAATCACATCTGCTTCCATGAACCGTTGCTGCTCGTTTTTTAATACCAGCTAGAGCTTCACCAAAGTAACAACCACTACGGACATAGGTAATCCGAACTTCTGCATATTTTAGTTTCCCATAGAGGAAGTAATAGAGTCATCATTATGGAGGAAATATGGTGATACCTTTATCATGGTAAACAAACCGACCATATAAGATAGAACCACGTAAATAACCCTTGAGGACTGAGGCTCAACACAAGATCCCTTCATTGTCAAAGACCTCTTCAACTCAGAAGATACGGTCACACAGGAAGTCATAACCGTGACACGGTTGCAAAATAATTCATAACCGTGACAAGGTCACCACTCTTCAAAGATGTATCGCAAGGATATCACCACCTCCATGTCTGGAAGGCGCCTGACCAACAAGCAGTATTTGGCTCAGCCATTCATAAGCGTTGTTGTTAGTGAAGAATAAAAGAGGAAAGTCGCGCCTCAGCAATCCACACATACCAACTACACTACGTCTGTCACATCACCTACTCAGAACTCAGCACCGCCTACCCAAGGCCTGCATGAAGCCGCATATCTCCGGCAAAGCCAAATTCGATGTTTCTGGATTTCCAATTTCCTATGGAAGGGGTGCATGGGATGCCAGAAACTGGATACAATACAAAGCTATCAAGTGTGACTCCCGCCCACTGATCAACAAATGACGAATCCAAAAGATTGTCGCCTTCATCAATTCATCAACCACCTTACCAGCAAATGCAATAGAAGAATTTCTCAACATGAATTCGTACACGTGCATAAAAGACTCCAAAAGCACGTCGCAGAGTTATTCACATATCCGTCCACACAATCAGATCTATGACCAGATGGAAGTGTAACTGAGGACTGATCATCGCATCCCATTCGATACAATAGTCCAAGACTCATAAGATGGTTCGAAGGATGTCTCTTGGAATGAAGTTCTTGGAGATTTGATAGCAGCACGTCGGCAACGCAACGCCTCTCAGCTCGTCTACTTCACCCAGCATTTTCGGAAGATTTCGACCATACAAGCATCCACAACATATCATCACCGCAATCAGAAAGGCAAGAGTAAGCCTTCAATACACCGGCTCAGCAGTCCAGACACCAACTAACTTAAAGTCAAGGACGAATCAACAACACAGCTACACTCTCCAAGATTAGCCCTGACATGATCGTTGTCGAGCATATATTTCATCCATCCATCCCAAGAGTGCAATGGAGTTTGGTAAATTTTGAAATCTACTGGAAAGGTTAGATGCTCTTTCTTCTGGAGTCAGAACCTTATTACACATTCTGGAGAAGATCTATGGTATTGTTGGGTGTCTACATGCGCAAAATAGAAAAGAGAACCTACCTTGAGTTCTCTTGGCTTGCCTTACTGCTGATTATAACTATTGGAAATTTCTTTGTTGCCTTTGACGCTCGCTTTACCGCCGCTAACAAAGAAAGTAATTCACACCGAGCTAATGTCCAAGTTTGATCAACTACTCATGGATATTACGCTCAGGGATAAAAATATGAAGACGATTGGCACGCCTATGATCGAGCTGCTGCAAACGAACGCAAGATGCAGACGAGCGAATAATGAAAGGGGAGGAAGTTAGCACGCACTTTTATATGCATAGCGCTTTTGGAATTCGAGTAGAGGAAGATTTTTCCTTTTGGACCATGCACGGAAGAAGGCAGCTGGGCCCGCAGCGCCAACGCTCCATGGCACCAACCTCCATGACCGAACCAGCAGCGCTCCAGCACGAGGAACACCAGCCGCTCAAACTGCAATACTCCGTAGCCAATCCAACCGCTCAACCTTCAATGCTCCGCGGCGCCAACACTCTGTAACACCAGTACTCGGTGGCCAATCCAGTGGCCTGTGGACACAAGGATCACTGACTGTTCATGCCTCTTTCCAAAGGTCAGTCGAATTTTTTCCTGGTAACCTCTTCATGTCCTGCCATTTTGATTTGTTATCCTTGTATGCCACCATCTGATGCTTACCACCCAATAATTCCACTGTTACGTGCTAAGCAGAGGACTTAATTTGATGGTGGTTTTTAGTATATGGCGAAAACTGTAAAAGTCTATCTACCTGACCCGGCATCAGATGTATTAGACATTGATATGTATATATTCCACAGGGAATTTGGAGAATATATCAAAATCTGATGAGTTCCTATGTCTCTCTTCATATTATATTGAAACTCAAGCTCCTAGATGAATTGTTCACTAGTATAGAGCCTAATGAGTATATAGGCTCCTAGTTGCATTACTCACTAATGCTTGAGCCTGCCGAGTATTTTTCCTATGCTATGTTCCCCGACTGAACCCTTAATATTGATATGGCATAATAATTTGTGTTCACTCATAGCAGAGTAGCACGAATTTTCAAGTATTAAGGTTAAGTTCCTTGCATAAAAGTACTCAAATCGGAAAGCATACTTCTCTCTGGAAATAAACTTAAATAATTCTATGTCAATACATAAAATTCAATTAAGTTTGTGATAATTCACAAGATTCATATATTACCCTGACTAATTTTTAAAAATTAGGGTTTTGCGCCATGCGCAGTACATTAGACCCCGTCGGTCGAAATTAAGCTTAGGCGAACTAGGCAATTAATCCGCCATGGATTAGTAGGTGCAAAATCCTACCCAAAATCAGAAAACAAGGAATAAAAGGAGCCGCGGAATAAGACCAGCAACAAGGGGAGGTGTGGCCATGCCATAGGCCAGCCGACGCCACTTTCAAGTGGCCATTCCCCATGTTGCCCGACCGCCCCCTGTTTCCTGTTGACCAATCACGTCGCCTTAAACCTTCCACACGCACATGATTTGTATTTGGGCCCATACTTGCCGGCCCTATTTTCCATCGACCAATCGGGTCTCTTTAAATCCGCCATGAGCGCTGGAAGTGTGGCCACGCCCATGCTTGGCCGACCCCTCTTTTTATCAACCAATCAGGTCGCTCTAAACCTTCCACGGTATTAAAAGAGGAAAAATTGTGCCAGATGGCCACAATGCCAAATTGGCTTTCCAAAACTGCGCCAACATGCCAATGGCGTTCCAAACGTACCATCTCGCTCCGCATGCTAATGGCATGCCAAACATGCTATACCGCGTCAATGCACCAAATGTACATGTTAAATGTACCATCCCGCTCTGCATGCCATGACGCGTCAATGCACTAAATGTGCATGCCAAACATGCCAAACGTGCCACTTTGCCGAAGCAGCATGCCGAACGTGCCAACGTACCATGAATATCACGCCTATGCGCTAACCCACCTTCTGTTCATGGCCAACGCCATAACAGACTTCAATTAGGGTATCCTAATCAGAAACACGACCTTACTTTGGTGGCGTTAGTCGAAACCCTAACTTCCAGTCGTAGCCCAAATTGCGCCACTTCGGTCCCCACAACATGCCACGAGCCATGTGGGACCCAGGAAACTCTAAGAATGGCGCCATACCATAGCCACTCATAGCAACCCTTGCTCTTGTCTCCATTTCCACATTATGGCCTTGTTATAGTTCCTTTGGCATGGATGTGGCACCGTTTGCACAAAAAACGTTACTGTTCTCGCGGCCACACGCCACACACACTAATTAGGGTTTCGGCATGCCAAATTTAGGTAAAGTTGCTATGCCAACCAAGCCAAGTAATGCTACCCAGATCATTGGGATTGATGTGGAAACTGGAACTAATATTTCCAATCCATAAAACAATGACATAAAAGGCTTTAACCTTTGTAATGTCAAAAGTTCATTCTATCTTCTATCAATACTTGCATACCGACATAATAGAGATAACTATTGAACAAGTATGGGACAGTCATAAGTTCACAGATTTAAACAACATATCCCATAATAATTTGCAATATAGAAAATCATAAAGATTAAAATTGCAAAAATCGTCTTCCAAAAACTTAGGATTTAAATAAATAAATCTAAAAACATTGAAGATGAAAATCGTTGGACATAGCTATGTGTACTCACAATGATGGATATTTCAAACCCTAGTTATTCTTCCAAAAACATGAAGAGAAAATTTACTAGACATTGAGACCTTTGAAGAATTATTTATCGTCCCCTAACTCTTTGTCGTCAACAGCCATGGGAACATAAGGTTCATGGAGAAAGGAGTCAATTCCAACAAACCTTTTAGGCTGATGATGTCGAATCAGTGCCTTCTGAATTTCGAGAGTTCTCATAACAAAAGCCTTTATTTGCTGAATCTCCTTCCTTGCTTCCTTCAACTATTCAAGAACATCAGAAAACTTCTGAGAATTTGAAGGAACAGATCTTGGCTTCCTCACATTCCTTCTTTTTCTCTTCAAAGTTGGAGGTAACAGAGATTTTATTTTTCCTTCATGATTGATGGCTTAATAATTATATTAACATATTTTGATCACCTGAGTGACTAGACATAACAAATTCAACACCATCGTTGAGAGGTTTCTTCCTTCCATGTGATGTGGACATTCCTTGATTAGAGGAACTTACAGGAACATCTTTCTCAACAGGAAGGGATTTTGATATAGCTTTTGAACCAGAAGTTTTTTAAGTTATGTTAGAAGCAGTTTATATATCGGACTCTTTGGAACATTCTTGAATATAGAGTTTATTCAAAAGACGTTCAATTTCCAAATCATCCTCTATGAGTTTTTCCTCATGAGAGTTATTTGAAGGACAAACACAGGCGTTTTCCTCACAAAGGATTTTTAGAAGAGAGTCACGCTCATTTACCATACCAACAAGGACACTGACTTTGTGTTTCAACCGATTGACTTAATCATCCTGGATTCCAACAAGTTTCAGAATCAATGTACTCTCTTTTGCTGTATTCCTTTTAACTTCAGAGTCAGACTCGTCAGTAAAGTAGTCAGGGTAACACTTGTCAATTATCTCTGTTTCCTTGGAACACAAGGTTCTTCTATATTCGAGATCGACAAATCTTTCTCTTTAATAGACTTTATAGAAACAAAAATTTTATTTCTCGCGTTGCGTTTATCAGAGACAATATCGTCCATCCTCAGATCGCTACAAACACAGACTTATAAGGTCTTTAACGTGTTTGCTTTTTCTGATACCAATTGAAAATACGGGGGTCTAACAACCACACCCAATAATTCATTTGCCAATCTGTGAGGACTTACTCCAATACACTTTCTAGATAATCAACTAGACAGTTAGACTCAATCTAGAATAAAGTATATCAGATAGTTTAATATCTCTAACTCTTAATTCAATCCGCAATCAGCAAATAGAAATCTGCGAGCCCGATTGAATATAAGAGGAATTACTTGAACGGTACCAAAGACCAATGTTCAAGTGTCAATCAATGTAAATCAACAACCGAAGGTTGGATATTCTAATTGATTGATCTTAACACACAACCTGTGATATTTCAATTATATAACAAAATATAATGCGGAAAAGAAACAAAATAGACACCAGAATTTTGTTAACGAGGAAACCGCAAATGCAGAAAAACCCCGGGACCTAGTCCAGATTGAACACCACACTGTATTAAGCCGCTACAGACATTAGCCTACTACCAATTAACTTCGTACTGGATTGTAATTGAACCCTAATCAATCTCACACTAATTCAAGGTACAGTTTCGCTCCTTACGTCTCTTATCCCAGCAGGATACTACTCACTTGATTCCCTTAGCTGATCTCACCCACAACCAAGAGTTGTTACGACCCAAAGTCGAAGACTTGATAAGCGCTCCTTACGTCTCTGATCCCAGCAGGATACTACAAACTTGATTCCCTTAGCTGATCTCACTCACAACCAAGAGTTTCTACGAACCAAAGTCGAAAACTTGATAAACAAATCTGTCTCACACAGAAAAGTCTATATGATTGAATAAATCTGTCTCCCACAGAAATACCCAAGATTTTTTGTTCCGTGTTTTGATAAATCAAGGTGAACAGGAACCAATTGATAAACCGGACTTATATTCCCGAAGAACATCCTAGTATTATCAATCACCTTACAATAAACTTAACCGACTAGCGAAACAAGTTATTGTGGAATCACAAACGATGAGACGAAGGTGTTTGTGATTACTTTTCTATCTTGCCTATCGGAGATATAAATCCCAAGCCAATTTTACAATTGCACTCAATCACGATAGAAACAACAAGATTAGATCACGCAACTACAAAGAGAATAGTTGGGTCTGGCTTCACAATCCCAATGAAGTCTTCAAGTCGTTAACCTACAGGGTCTCGAGAAGAAACCTAAGGTTAAAGGAGAATCGACTCTATTTATGCAACTAGTAATACACAGGAGGTGTGGGGATTAGGTTTCCAAGTTGCTAGAGTTCTCCTTTATATAGTTTTCAAATCAGGGTTTGCAATCCAAGGTACCTTAGTAACAAAGCATTCAATAATCACCGTTAGATGAAAAACCTAATTCAACCAAGATAATATCTTTCAACCGTTAGATCAAACTTAGCTTGTCACACACAAATGAAATGTACCCTCATTTAGTTTTACATAACCGTACCTAAACGTGTACACCATGTTGGTTCACAAATAGTTAACCGTGGTTAGCCATATGATTACTCTCATATCAACCCTATTTATCTTAACCATAACTAGTTCGAATGACTCAAATGAAACTAGTTAAAGAGTTGTTCAATTGCTATATTCTCATGGATTTATACAAGAACACAATTGAAGCAAAATCGGTTTGATTCACTTGAATCAATCATGAACATTATAGCCACGGTTTGCAAAGATTGCATTCCTTATAATTTAAATGTTTAAGTTCATGAATTGACCGATTTGATAAAGTAACCAGCTTAAGTATGCGTATAGGTATGCGTATTTAAGCAACCGGATTTGAGTTGGTTTAGTTTCCAAACTCAGCAGAAATTTTCGGTTTGAAAACTTCCACCAGTATGCGTACGGGTACGCATACTTAAGGTGACTAGTTAAGAGCTTGTTAATTACCAAACTCAGCAGAATTTTTCGGTTGGAAAACTTCCGCCAGTATGCGTACGTGTACGCATACTTAACCTGTCTCCTTTACCAATTTCGTATACACACGTATGCATACTCTTGGTTCCCGGTTTATGGATTTATACACTAATGTGCGAACACACTATATATGCTTATATCCAAAGATGGTTACATAATCTCAACTCTTTATTTCGATCATTGAAACATTCTTCTATAATGATAATAGCCGTTTTCACACACTATTAGCATCAAAGCAATTTTCAGATATTGAAATAATCATTATCGAAACATTCCAAGTCTTACACCAAATGATTGTATCACACAAACCATCTAAGATATTACTCGGTAATTTTCGCATGATATAAGATGAACTTGGTCGAAGCGAAAGCTTACCAAGACATATTTCGAGAAATATGTAAGCGAGATATACTCAGCTCGAAATCTCAAATGTGTATAGAGAAAACTATATCGTAACACGACTTATGTCTCAATGTAGGAGATGAGTAGAAATAGACTTTCCAAGTGATAGATGAGTTTAAGTCTCCACATACCTTTTTTCGATGAAGTTCCACAAGCTCTCTTTAGTAGTTCTTCGTCTTCAAGCGATAAGCGTCGTGACGTCTAATCTCAACTACGCAAACTATGTCCTAGTCCGAGATATCTATAAATAGTCTAGAAATCAAGACTTATAGTTTTGATCACTAACATTGATAAACATGCTTGAGATAACAATGCATGTGAGTTCGACCGAGCAGTGCTCTAACATTTAGATCTACAAACAGTCTAAAGATCCCCATCGAAACTTCGATCTAGTTTAAGTGAATCTTATATCAGAAGAGAAGATTCTCAAGCATAAACAAACTAGGTGCAATCAAAGTTCAACAACCGTTCGTCAATCAAATTAATCGAAAACTGATAATAAACCGCAATTATCTAGTTTCCCACCAACGGTACTAATAGAGCTTCCCAATCCCAAAAAAGTCTTTAAACCGAGCGATCGTAAGAGATTTCGCCTAATTAGGTTACTTTCCTCTCCGAATAGACGGCCCCACCAGTAGCAACACAACTAGGTAGTTTTGGTGGCTCTTAGGATTAGTTTGCTCGAAATGAAAACTTTTATATTTATAGACCAAGGAAGTTTGGACACCAAGGGATTTCCAAAACCGAAAATATTCTCAAGATATGCAATATATTTCCAAACTCGGTTTCCATAATTCCTGGAAATGCTTTGTACAAACATTGGCCGAAAATCTCTTAGAAAATCTCTAACTAGTAAATGCACATTACTAATTTTCATTTTCCAAACATAAAATTAAAAACCTTAATTAAAAATATTCTCAATTTATTTTTCAATCCGGGATTTTTTCCTTTGGCTATTAAGGAATATCTTTGAACAATAAAAGATAAGCGTTACTGTACATGTTCAAAGTATGTCGACATCTTAACTTTGTAAGTCCTCTTTCATACTTACAATCTTGAAACCTATTTGCCACACTTCAAAACAAGTTTAGAATTGGATAATCTAGCTTTCAAGAACTATGTGATTGATTAAGAACACTCAATCACCAAATATGGGTTTCACGGTTCCACCTCCATGTGGGTACTGGATTTAGCACACTAGCTTTCGAAAAATTCGGTTGACTAGGTACTAGGATCATTTCTCACATATATATGGTATCTAACTTGTATTTGTTGCACATGTCCATAGTATCGGTTCCCAATATCTAAAAAGGTGTTGCACATGTTCATAGGATTGTTTCCCAATATCTAGAAACTTGATGCACCTCTTACAAGGATCGATTCCCCTTTGTGATCGGTTTCACCTCTTACTAGGATCGATTCCCATTTGTCTACAGTTGGTCATACCAATTACAACAAATCGATCATACCATCTCAGGTGATTACTTAAGTCCGGTTTCTCTAATAAAAGTCATACCAATACAAAAGTCAGGCCTTGTGAATAGTTTTACCAAGAGCATAAACAAGTCATGAGCGGTTATAATAATCACACATATTGGTAATTCAATAGATATTCAATAAATAACGATACCGATAAGCCTAATGATTTCCCTTTCGATTCACGAAACAAGTTCATGAATTTACTTCCTTTAAAAAAATATAAAACATTGTTTCCTAGGATGAAATTTTCACCTCATACTCATACATAATCACAATAGCATTCAAACGATTATGTCGATGTCTTATATACAAAGTTTAACAGTTAAGCAATAAACCTCGTATTGTATTCCTTAATACTATGTCTAACTAGAGTATAATCATTCATGCTTCGCAGTTATGCTTTCAATATGCACGACTTGAAAGATACGTTAGGGAATGAAACAGTTCAAGTCAAATATCACTAACCTCAAGTGGAAGGATGATGTTGTTATTGTAGCTCCTTACTTCTTCACTTCTTCAAGTCTTCGTAATACTTGTAATGTCTCATATCCTAATACTTTCAAGCTAACTTATATGAAGTTGACTGTAGTACATAATCAAGCGACTCTTTAAATGAGTTTTGGCTCACTAAAATATGACAACCAAACTTGACATACCAACGCTTGGTGGGTTCAACTGAGCTATGCTCTAACAGTCTCCCCATTTGTCAATTTTAGTGACAAAACTCTTACAATCATATGGATAAATAAATTACAATAATTCATTACACATAAGCTTGATTCTCGAATTCAACATCACAATAACATGTATACATTCAATCCATAAATGCCACTGTTGACATTATAATAACAAAGCTAATACTCCCCCTAAAGGTAAGATAGGTATATTTTTTCAATACGCACGTCTTTGTTATTCCTTTGTAGTCCATATAACTACAAGTATCATATGATATGATACTCCCTCTTAGTCTATGCTTTACTCTTTCGTTAGATAAACGTTTAAGCACCAATGTCCTTTCCCTTAGTGATACCAATCAATATAAATCAATACTGGTGTCACTTGTTTACTCCATATATTTATCCCCCTTTTTGTCACAAAATGATGAAGGTACGAACAAATAAAGAACAAACCGAAAGGATCTTACAAATATCACAAGACTTGCAAACCTATAGAGTCAAGCACGAGGGTTCCACACACAATTTTTGATAACCAATATCAAAACTGAAACTACAAAGTAATTTGTTTTGATATGCTACCAAGGAAACAATTGCCCGAAGCAATTTTCCCTAATAGTTTGGAAAACCAAAAATCGACTAAGCACCTTAGTTCATTTGCTAAACCGATTGTAAAAATCCAATCGCTTGTTCGATAAGACCAAATAAAGATAACTATATTTTTCTCTTCAGGTTCTAATTATCCACATAACTTAGACCTTTCACTTTTAAACAAGACAAGTACTAGGTTAGTTAACTAGCATTCCTTGTTAAGGCATTCGATTAAACTTGAATAACTGAAACCTCCACTTTGATAAGTCTAACTAAGATCAAAATTAACTTAGTTTCTTTTATCCGGAATTGAATTGGACTAAACAATTCATCCCAAAAACCTTTTCTTTCGTTAAGCCATAAACAATTCATACAAACCAAATAAATCAACTTGCATAATTATTCACCTCAACCGGAAGCAATTGAAACAACATAGACACTAAATCACCGCAATTGCAACGAAATTTTGTAAGCCTAAACGATTGATACCAAACAATAAAGCAAGAAAACAATAGTTTTTCTTAACCGAAAACAATTGAATCACACACACATCCATACACAAATAATGGAATGAAACATCAATTGTACCGAAATTTTTTTAAGCAAAAAAAAGAAATATACGCAATAGAATCATGCTTTTCTTAAACAGGAAAACGATTAACTAACAAAGTTGTTACCTCAAATTTTGCATCCTCTTCTCTGATATGTTTGCATCTTCTTTCCCGGGAGAATTGATACCGAAATATCATTATGTTGTCATCCTTATGCAAAATAAAAGAATAACAACAACCAACCTTTACCAGAGAAAGGTTGAAAGCCGGTTTTTAACTATTGCAAGCAAAAGTTGAAAACCTCGAAACACATATGATTTTATGCTAAACCAAATGATTCAACATGTTGTGACTTTTTCACATATTGTTTCAATCACAACCCCTCATGATCCTTTAATAAAGCCTACCAACATGGGCTAGAACTTAATCCTGCTAAACCAAAAAGTCACCCAAACCATAAGGGTTCACAACATATAAGATCGAATATTAAGGTCATGAAACCGAAGTCAAACATCCCATAAACATACGTAGCATTAAGATAAAGCATTCAAGCACAGGCTATGTAAACCAAAAATTATCACAAGAAAAATTATAAATCAAATAATTTTATTCATAATAAGATAGTTTTATTCATAATAGACCAAATTGAAATAATCAAAAAACTAATGTCTATTTTTCTGCAGATTTTTCAAAGATCATCTTCAATTTCCTCAAGTTTTTCAGGATCTTCATCGACAACATCTCGACTGATATCTCGGATTATGCATACAGTACCTTGATTATGTTCGTAGGCTAAAGCATTAACCTTTCGGTTAATATTTCGAGCATACTCCATGTTACCGATTCCAAGTTTAATCAGCTTTCTTTGGTTATAGATAATAGTTCTTAGTAGTGCTGCCCGTCTATGATGAGTTTCAATAGTACTGAGGAGGACTTGACGTAGATTGATAATATCAATCTTAGCATACAAACTGTTTTGGACAAGGAGATGAGTCACATCTTCTTTTTCATTTTCGATATCTTCACAACCAGATTTCTTGAAGGTATTTCCACTCAAGGCTTTCAGAAGTTTTGCTTGAGATCTGGTTTGAGAATACATCCTTTAGTATAAGTTCTCGGACACGTTGAGTACATATACTTGAAATACCTTTAACACATACCAAACATAGATATGAGCCTTAAATAAATAATTCTGACAAGATTTGAAAAGATTTCCGCATCTTATGTGTTACTAAAGCACAACTTTCTCCAAAAAGAGATTATCTTCAAGATCGGTATCAAGAGATACTTCAAACATCTATACTTACCCTTTTTACACAAGTTATTGTAAGACAACCTTTATACACATAAAGATAATTAAAGTATCCTTAAGGTAGATCGTGTATTCTCTCTATGTTGAATAAGAGATATTAGTAGGATTCTGATAGCTCAGGTATATGTACTTCCTTGTATCCGAATATTGGGAATTGTAAGGATGCACATTCTAATGCGATTAAGCATTAGGATGAGGATCTTCCTCATCAAATACCTTTTGAGGAGACTCTTCCTCATTTTCCTTAGGAGTATTATCATGTTCCTTTGCGTGGGTTTTGAACCCATCCTCTTGGTTAGAAAAATTGAGAGATGCAATATCTTCGATTATATCATGTGCGCAGGATGGAATGTCCTTTGAACTTGAACCCGTGTGACCAAGATTCGCCATTCGACAAATTGCTAATGTCTTTCGTTCAAGACATTTTATATGTCCTCTTAAGGTATCCATTCCTTGTTGGAGATATTTTTCTAAACACCCATTTAGATATACCTCTTGACATGTTACTGTAAGAAGTTTCTCAATTAGGATCTTATTCCTTATTTGTGAATGTTCTAGCGATTGATTGAGAATTTCACACTCAGTAGTCTGTTGGTGAACTTCGTTTCATAGAGCCAATTTTTGTTCCTCATAATCTATCAGATTATTTTGAATACTAAGTGTTTCACGCTTTCCTTCACAAACTCTTACATTCATTTGAACAATAAGTTCTAGGACATCATCTAGGCTGTTAATGGTTTTTCCTTTTTCTTAATAGTTTTCAACATGTTTGAAAAATCTTTCCAACACCTTTCGAAATTCAGATTTTGGGCAGGCTAGTGAATTTAATCTCTTTTCATACTTGGAAACATAATATTTTTCACTAGAGATTGAACTCGGATCCAAAACATGTTTCTTGAGTTTCGGATTCATTCTTTTCTGATCAGGAACCTGATTCGCAATCAATTTATTAGTCATAGACTTTTTCTTTGATTTTCGATAAGACTTACGAGACCAATTTCCATTGACCTTCCCTGAGATATTATTCTCAATATCTTGACATACATTAACTGAATCAGATATAGATTCAATTTCTTATAGGTTGGATCGCACCAAACACAGATTGTTAGATCTTTTTGTGTTTTCCTGCTCTGATACCAATTAAAAAGACAAGGGTACCCAAATATACCTCAATCTAAAACTTTTTCACCTATAAGTCCTTTCTCCGAAAGTGATTGTCTATGGACTGAGTCGAGAAAATACAACTAATCGGTTCACACTTCGTGTGATCGTCTATGGATACGAGATAGAGAAAATACAACAACGAAGTATGTTTACTTGATAAATGGTTCGGACTTAACCAAACACAATAGGATTACTATCAAGTAAATAGGAATTAATGTTTGTGTATTTTACTTCTAATTATAATAAAAATAATTATAATTGCAAATGCAGGTGATGCTCCAAATGCTGGTGTTTGTTTCTTATTGTAAGTGAATGCAATGAAAAGACCCGGAAATAACGAATAACGAGAGAATTCGTTTATTGACACTGCGTGCTCATTTCCTTCTGCTTTTGAAATAGAAAAGTAAAAGACACAACAAGATTTTTTTAACGAGGAAACTGCAAATGCAGAAAAACCCCGGGACCTTGTCCAGAATTGAATACTCTCACGATTAAGCCGCTATACAAAATCAAACCAACTTCGTATAGTTGAGACCAAGCAACTAAACCTATAGTTCACCTAGTTCTGTATGTATTCCCATGCCTCCAACCTGTAATAAGTCACGTACTTGGAAGAATTCCTTTGGTTCGTATTCCAAACAGTAAAGGAACAACAAATCTGTTTGGTAACAACCCTTTTCAACCAAGTGATGTGAGTTCGACAAAAGGCTCTTCCGTTTATCCCAATAAACTCATTTGTCAGGTTCTTAGATCTATCTAATAACAACTACCAAAGTAATTGTCAAGATTTTGCAATTAATACTTTGAATCACAAAGAATTGTATTGATGCCGATCTACTCAACTAATCAATCTAATCTACCACAAGGATAAACCGATTATAGTTGGATCTCTTTTAACCGAAACAAGTATTGTTCACACCAAAGATTATGAACCCGAATCAGAAATCTCTTCGTCTTCAAGTCTTCTTAGATCTTCAATAAACACCTGAATACAATCAACTTGAATATCTTGTCATCAATCACACACCTAACGGAGTATGTTAACAATGGATTATCACAAGACGTTTTTAGATCTACAAACAGTCTAAAGATCCCCGTCGAAACTTCGATCTAGTTTGAGTGAATCTTATATCAGAAGAGAAGATTCTCAAGCATAAACAAACTAGGTGCAATCAAAGTTCAACAACCGTTCGTCAATCAAATCAACTGAAAACTAATAATAAACCGCAATTATCTAGTTTTCTACCAACCGTACTAACAGAGCATCTCAATCCCAAAGAAATCTTTAAACCGAGCAGCCGTAAGAGATTTCGCCTAATTAGGTTACTTTTCTCTCCGAGTAGGCGGCTCCACCAGTAACAACACAACTAGGTAGTTTTGCTGGCTGTGAGGATTAGTTTGCTCGAAATGTAAAATTTGATATTCATAGACCAAGAAAGTTTGGACACCAAGGAATTTCCAAAATCGAAAATATTCTCAAGATATGCAATCTATTTCCAAATTCGGTTTCCATAATTCCTGGAAATGCTTTGTCCAAACATTGGCCGAAAATCTCTTAGAAAATCTCTAACTAGTAAATGCACATTACTAATTTTCATTTTCCAAAAATAAAATTAAAAATCTTAATTAAAAGATTCTCAATTTATTTTTCGATCCAGGATTTTTTCCTTTAGCTATTAAGGAATATCTTTGGACAATAAAAGAAAAGCGTTACTGCACATGTTCGAAGTATGTCGACATTTTAACTTTGTAAGTCCTCTTTCATACTTACAATCTTGAAACCTATTTGCCACACTTCCAAACAAGTTTAGAATTGGTTCATCTGGATTTCAAGAACTGTGTGATTGATTAAGAACACTCAATCACCAAACATGGGTTTGAGGGTTCTACCTCCATGCGGGTACTGGATTTAGTCACACTAGCTTTCCAAAAATTCGGTTGACTAGGTACTAGGTTCGTTTCCCACATATATTTATGGTATCTAACTTGTATTTGTTTTACATGTCCGTAGAATCGGTTCCCAATATCTAAAAACATGTTTCACGTGTTCATAGGATCGGTTCCAAAAATATAGAAACTTGCTGCACCTCTTACAAAGATCGATTCCCCTTTGTGATCGGTTGCACCTCTTACTAGGATCGGTTCCCCTTTGCCTAGAGTTGGTCATACCAATTACAACAAATCGATCATACCATCTCAGGTGATTACTTAAAATCGGTTTCACTAATAAAAGTCATACCAATACATAAGTCGGGCCTTGTGAATAGTTTTACCAAGAACATAAACAAGTCATGAGAGGTTATACTAATCACACATATTGGTAATTCAATAAATATGCAATGAATAATGATACCAATAAGGCTAGCGATTTCCCTTTTGATTCACGAAATAAGTTCATGAATTTACTTCCTTTTACCAAATGTAAAACACTGTTTCCTAGGATGAGATATTCACCTCATAACCATCATAATCACAATAGCATTCAAACGATTATGTCCATGTCTTATATTCAAAGTTTAACATTTAAGCAATAAACCTCGTATTGTATTCCTTAATACTATATCTAACTAGAGTATAATCATTCATGCTTCACAGTTATGTTTTCAATATGCATGACTTGAAAGATACGTTAGGGAGTTCAAGTCAAATATCACTAACCTCAAGTGGAAGGATGATGTTGTCATTGTATCTCCTTACTTCTTCACTTATTCAAGTCTTCGTAATACTTGTAATGTCTCATATCCTAATATTTTCAAGCTAACTTATACGAAGTTGACTCTAGTACATAATCAAGCGACTTTTTAAATGAGTTTTGGCTCACTAAAATATGACAACCAAACTTGACATACCAACGCTTGGTAGGTTCAACCGAGCTATGCTCTAACACAATGGTACTGGGATACGTTTTTATTGGAGGCAGCTGGGTTTCTTTGTTTGCTATCCATTGGTCTAACAAGCCTACGCTCTTCTCTTTACTGCAAGGTAAGGGCGGGGGGAGCGTTTGTGTGCTCCATCCTTCTCGGTTATTGTTCACGCGGATATTCCTAGGCACGGTTGACACGGCATTGACTGTATTGTGCCAGGCGTAGTCTGAGTTGTGCTCCTCGACACAATTGGCGATTCTTGCTGTCGTTTCTTATAACTCGACGAATGTCGGGAATCGGTAGTTGACCAGGCTTTTCTTGAAGGATGGTGTCATTCCGCATACGCAAATCTCCACTAGCGCTTCTTCCCTGACGTCCTCATGGTAGTCTAAGGTGGCGATGACTTTCCTATTTCTTCACCTAGCCGCTAGTTGCACTTTCTCAAGTATATAGTGGTGACTTTTGTTTTTGCTGAATAAAACTTTCTAAGGAAGAGAGTGGACAAGGTCGACCACGAGCCAATGTTTCCTGACTTTAGGTTGTCATACCAAGTAAAAGTTGTTCCGGTTAGCGACTTCGGAAACTCCCCCAAGCACAGCTTCTCATTAGTTGCGTGATCATTCATAGTAGATAGGAATCGGCTAAGGTGTTCCCGTGCATTCCCTTGACCATTATAAATTTTGAATTTCGGCGAAGTATAATTTTCCGGGTACTGGTATTCTGTGACCTCGGAGGAGTATGGACTAGCCATGAAATCATAGTTGTCCTGCTTCACTATTCTGTAGTTTGTTTTTAAGGACTTGGCCATCGCCTCTTGTGTCATAGATACAGGTTCTTCTACCTTTTCACCCGAATCTTTCATTGCTCCTCTGGTATTCTGCTCGGCGCTGGCCACTTTCAGGAGCTTTCTCAACTCTTGCTCTCTGCAAGCGTGGTCCTCTAGATCTTTCTGGATCTTCTTCAGAGAAGGTTGTATGGGTGGCATGTTCTCGACTCCCTGTTTTTTGTTCTTCTCGTGTGGAGCATCCGGTCTTCTTACTTGTGTGATTGGATCTGATATTATCCCTACTCTCTCTCATTCTTGGTTAAGTGGCGAGTTGTTTGGTTGGTTTTATATCGCGCCTGAGCTAGCGCCTCCTAAGTGTGTCATGGCGAGCCAGGCATGAGCCTCCGGTGTGGTCGCCAAATGTTGAAAGGTGATTTTGATTTTGGTTCTACCCGTCCTAGTCATACCAAATGACCTCACTTTTATAGGAATAACAAGAGAGAGAGTTGCATTTCCATTGTACCTTGTCCTTCCTTATATAAACTTTCCAAAAGTCCTTCCTTTTTTGACATCATGACACGTGTCCTAAACCTCCTTAATTACTTCTAATGTAATTCCTTAATATAACCTCTTCCTTGTTTATTAATCCCTTCCTTGTCCTTCTTTCTTCATGGGTATTTTCACATTGGACTTGGGCCTAGTCCCCATGTTTCATACTAGGATTATCACCCCTTTTCGGGGAACCCCAGACCCGTTAAGGGTGTTATTTTTTATGTATCAACACCTCCTTCCCACGTTTTACCCTATCAACACACAATATGCATACCCGTGTGCAAACTGTTGTAAGAATGATTCAGGTCTGGGAACCAAGTATGCATACCCGTATGCGAACGGTTTTAACTGTTAAAGTCCTAGAACTAAGTTTGCGTACCTGTTTGCATATTTTTTACCTGAATTCGACCCGGAACGATAGTATGCGTACCCGTTTGCGAATTATCGGAAAAGATCAAGTCCGTAACGACAGTATGTGTACCCGTTTGCGAACTGTCGGAAAGGATCAAGTCCGGAACTTAATTTTGCATACCCGTATGCAAACTTATGTGGTTACGTTCTAAGATCGATTAATTATGACTTCATACTCATGAACAAATACATTTATACATTAAGGAATGCAATCTTTGCAAACCGTGGCTAAAGTGTTCATGATCTGATTCTTTTGAAACAATCCGATTTTGCTTCAATTGTGTCTTGTATACTTCTATGAGAATATAAAAAATTGAACAACTACATGAGTAACACAATTAAATTCATTTGATTATTATTTGATCTAGAAGTGTTAAGATGAACATGGTTAAGATAAAAGTGTTCGTATGGTTAACTTCGGTTAATTGTTATTGAGCCAACTCAATATACACGTTTAGGTACGGTTACCCATATCTAAATGAAGGTATATTTCATTTGTGTGTAACAAGCTAAGACTATCTAAAGGTGGAGAGATATTAGCTTGAATCTTAAATCAGGTTTTCATCTAACGGTGAATACTGATTGCTCTGTTCCAAAGTTATCAAACCCTGATTTGAAGACTATATAAGGGAGAACTCTAGCAACTGGGAAACCTAATCCCCACACCTCCTGTGTGATACTAGTTGCGACTAGAGTCGGGTCTCCTTTAACCTAGATTTTTCCTAAAACCATTATAGGTTAACGACTTAAAGACTTCATTGGGATTCTGAAGCCATACCCAACTATTTTCTCTATAGTTACGTGTTCCGATCTTCTTATTCTATGATATTGAGTATTATCTTCTCTAAGATTTTCTCGAGATTTATCTCCGATAGGTAAGATATAAAAAGTAATCACTAAGCTTTTCGTCTAATTCTTTGTGATTCCACAATAACTTGTTTTACTTCCATATAGTTAAGTTATTATGAGGTGATTGATATTTCTAGGTTGTTCTTCGGGAATATAAGACCGAATTATCAATTGGTTTATGTTCCCCTTGATTTATAAAAAGACGGAACAAACTTCGTAGGTATTTCTGTGGGAAACAGATTTATCTATCAAAATAGACTTTTATGTGGAAGACATATTTGTTTATCAAGTCTTCGACTTTGGGTCGTAACAACTCTTAGTTGTGGGTGAGATCAGCTAAGGGAATCAAGTGTGTAGAGTCCTGCTGGGATTCAGAGGTGTAAGGAACACGACTGTACCTTAATCAGTGTGAGATTGGTTATGGCTCAAATACATTCCAGTCTTAAGTTAAGTTGTGGTAGGCTAGAGTCTGTAGCGGCTTAATACAGTATGGTGTTCAAATGTGGACTATGTCCCAGGGTTTTTCTGCATTTGCGGTTTCCTCGTTAATAAACTTCTGGTGTCTGTGTTATTTCTTTTCCGAATTATATTTTTTTATATAATTTAAATATCACAGGTTGTGCATAGTTCAATCAATTGGTAAATCAAACCTTTGGTTATTGATTGAAATTGATTGACACTTGAACATTGGTCTTTGGTACCGTTCAAGTTGTTTCTCATGATAATCAGGCTCACGGATTCTATCTGTTTGGTTTGCTGATTAAATTGAGAAACAGATATATAACTCTTGGATATATCTCCCTTAACTGAGTCTGACTGTCTAGTTGATTCTCTTGGAATGATATTGGAGTTAGTACATACAGATTTCCGAATATTAGGTGTGGTTGTTAGACCCCCGCTTTTTCAATTGGTATAAGAGAAGGAAAACATGTTTAAGACCTCATAAGTTTGTATTTATAGCAATCTGACTCTATGGACAGAAGCGCTATCTCTATAAACGTACCGCCATTCTTTGATGACTCAAGTTGCTTATGATGGAAAATTGCTATGCGTGCCTTTCTCCAAGCGCGTGATTTTCAATCATGGGTTCATGTAGTTAATGGCTATGATTCTCCAATGGTTACAATAGACGGTGTTACTGCTCCAAAGGATATTGTTGCGTATGAACCTGACGAGATTCTCGTTGCAAAAAAAAATTCTGACGGTTTAAATGCGATCATCCATGACATTACCCCAGACCTTCAGAACCATGTGACCACATGCAATAAGTTTATAGATGCTTGGGATATCTTAGAAACCGTATTCGAAGAGAATACCTCCGAAAAGGAAGCTAGGCTTCAAAACCTAAATTCTGATTGGGAAAACCTTCGTATTGATGATGAAGATTCATTTGATGAGTTTAATCACAAAGTGTCTGGAATTATTAATGCATATTTTGCATTGGGTAAGACTATTCTTGAAAAGGACATTGTGATGAAAATTCTCAGATCGTTGAAGGAAATAACCTTGATACACTTTCAATAAATACTCTTGTTGGGAAGTTAAATATCTTTGATCATGAGCATACATCCAAATCTGAAAAGGATATTTCTTTCAAAGAACAAAAGAACACTAAATTGCTTGACAAAGTAAAAGTATTGGCACTGATTCATCAGATGAAGATCTTGACAACTCAGTCTCGCTGATTACAATACAGATTAGAGATCTTATTTTGAAGAAAAGTAAACGTTTAATCAGAGATAAACCTAGGTTATCAGTCAAACCTCATGACCGTTCCCCTCCTAAAAACAGGGACACCGTCGATATTGATGATGAGGATATGCCACAGTGCTTAAAGTGTAAAGGTTTTGGTCATTTTGCTAATGAGTGTTCAAATCGTAGAAAATACACTTGAAACAAAGGTCTTGCTACAACTCTTGATGAAATGTATGATCACTATGATTCAAATGAATATGAAAAATCAAGTGTTGCACTCCTTGGTGAAAATATTGATTTTGATAACTGTAGAAATACATCAATCTTGATATTCTTCCTGGAGAAACTTCTTCAACCACTTTGGAGGATAAAATGGATTTTTCCTTGTCTACTGAAAGTTCTACTTCACATGTTTCAGGTACCTCAATCTGTTTAGCAGCATGCTCAGCCATGATGTCTGAACCGTCCTCCACAGTGACATGTCCTTATTGTACTTTTAAGGGTCATGAACTCTCTAAATGTTTCAAGTACAAACATAAAATAAGATATGTCAACAAACTTCAACGGGGAGCAAATCAATTAGAAAACAAGCGCAAACTTGTTCAGAAGTCGATAATACTCCCTCTATTTTTAAAAAAGAGATACTTTCACTTTTTCATTTTAGGCTATTATTGGGCTAAAATAAAAAAGTGAAAGTATTTTTTTCTTAAACGGATGTAGTAATAAATATTAAAACAGAATAAAACTACTAAAACTATTAATCACTTATTAATTATAATAATTAAGGTTTGAACTAATCTGTCTATGCTTTAAGCTTGGTTTCTTCTATTCCGCACTATGCCCGCCTTTGAAAGTTCGAAGTACTCTCTTTGTACAAAATCCAATTTAGAGACATCCATCATAATGATGCGAAATTATTCGTCTGCTCTTTGCTTGTTTTGCCACAGACTCAGCTTGTTTTGCTGCAAACTCGGCTGCTCTTTATTCCATCTTGATTTTTGATTGCGCTTCGTAATTGGAATTGAAATTTTGTTGTTGTTTAGTAATTATTCTCATCATTTCCTCTTGTGGTAGTGAATTTTTCTCTCCATGTTATCTTGAGTCGTTTCGCGGCTTTTTTCCCAACTTACGGAGATATATGTTCTCCATGTCTCTTATATCGGTGTCGTTACGGACTCGCCTTGAGTTGTGGGATGCTGTCATTCCCCGTCTTCCCCGTCATTCTCAGAATTTTCCTCATCGTGCATCGTATTGAACACAAATGTCGATTGCCGTGAATATTTTATATTTTCTAACATAATTGGGTAGCACTCTTCGTGCCTAATTTTTTTTCCATCATTGCATTCCTTAAGCCGCTTCCTTAGTTCTTCAAGTTTTTATTGTTTTTAAAAACAGTTTAGTGCATACACATGTCAATAATTATTAATAAGTGTGCAAAAAATAAAAATACTTACCTTCTTTTCAGGACCTCATCCAGTATGATATTCACCTTCCACTGCCCCCTCTTTTCTGGAGAAGAGTGTCGCATCTTTACTTATTTCCTGAAATCGTTTTTGAATTGAGGTCCAAGGGAGCTTCGGTATGTTAGGTAATTGAAGTTCCATCTCAGCTTTGATTCGACTCCATAATGCCGCTTCTGATTGATTGGTTCCAACACCAGGATCTTGAGATATTGATAAATGAATTTTACACATCGTTACGTCTTAGATTGCTGAAAAATTTGGACCTCGTGGTACTCGTGTTGTCGTTATAAAAGATTTCAATGAAGAAACTCTAAACGGTTTGGAGAGAAGAAATGATATTGTGATTTTTCTTGTTCCGATAGATGATTGAATTGATAGTTGTGAGGAAATGATAAAGGAATTCATCGATATATATATTGCTATACGAAAGAAAGGTAGCCGTTATAATTAAACATTTAAAAATTTCCAACGTTCGAAAAAATATAATCAAAACGGTCGCAAAATTGATCAACTGTAATTACTAGACGGAGGTATAAACTCGGCCCAAACAGGCTTGAGTATATAGTTCGTTTGATGTCAGGTGAACGTATTAGATACGCCTGATGGGGCGTTAATATAATGTTCATCCGAATCAAACGAAGTTTAAATGTTCGTTTGTCGTCGTACGGACTATATATTCACGCCCCATCATGTGTAGCATATACTTACGCCTCATTCGAACGGAATCTAAATCTACGCCTCACCAGCATGAGGATACTATACATTCGCCGCATTCCAAACGGTTATTATACCTTTGCCTGGTATTGTTGAGGGGTGAATTTAGGTTTGAGGTTCTACCCGTCCTAGCTCGCCAAATGACCTCACTTTACCGAAAATAGTAAGAGAGAGAGTTGCCTTTCCATTGTACCTTGTCCTTCTTTATATATACTTTCCAAAAGCCCCTTCTTTTTATGACATCATGCCATTTGTCCTAAACTTCTTTAATTACTACTAATTCCATTCCTTCTCTAATAAAACCTCCTTCTTTCCTATTAATTCCTCCCTTGTCCTTTCCATTTAATAGACACTTTCTTGGTGGACATGGGCTTTAGTCCCTAAGTTCCCGTGTCTCATGTTGGGATTGCCTCCCCTTGGAGGGCATACTAGCCCGGCTAAAAGGGTAATATTTTCATGTATCAAAATTAGTCCCCTGACTATTGGGTCAATTATTAAATGACTCGATAGTCAAATCATCCTTTAATCTCGATCTCCATGCGTCACAAACAGCGGGACGGTTGTTATGTCTCTTATGATGACACTTCCTCTATATATAGATGTATTTCCTTACATTCGATTATCTGCCTCAAACACCTCGTTTTCCATTTTTTCTTCTTCCCGTAAGACACTTTACTTAAATGGCTCATTCCCTTCATGGGTACGTTTTAACCTTAGCGCCTATTCCTGCGGTGGTCTCAATATTCAAAGAGGCGGAACTGGAGCGCCTGTTGTTAGTTAACGCCGAAGTTGAGGCACTTCGTGAAAAAAAATTAGCGAAAAGGGAATCCATGCGTGTCCAGTTTGAGGAACGTCATGAAGTGCATCAGGCGTCTCAGAGGGCCGAACACATGACATCTACCATTCAACATGCTTTAGATGATGTTGTCACCGCTCGGTACGCTGCCAATTGACTTCTCATGGAGTCCCCACTAATGACAGCGACTATAGATCATGCCATCGCCGATTGTCGTTCGTGAACCTCTGATCAAGTGACTCCGAGGCTCCCGGGGTACACTTTGTCTTTAGCGGCAGTCTCAGCGCTCGTAAACTTGCTCTATCCTAAAGATGAGCTCGCGCGTCTACTAGCGTTAATAGCAGAGGTGGAGGTACTGTGGGTTCTCAGGAGGACTCGTTTAGACAAAGCACGTAGGGAGTGTGATGAACATAAAAGCAATCTTGTGCTCGCTCGTAATGCAAGAGGTAAGGGAAAAGTTATGCGGGACATCCGTAGATTGATAAGCGAGGCTAACTGGGAATTATCTCAGGCTGCCATTCAGTGTGACGAGGGGTATTTAATGGAGGAAGTCGTGGATATGGACATTTCCCGTTGTCGTGAGATAATCGTCGGTTAATGCTGCGTATCGTTTTGAGGCGACTTATCTAGCTAAATTTTTCTTTCGTGCACTAGTTTTGGAATTCCGTCTCTTGTGGACTTCTTTTTGATGTTAGTACTATCTATTTCTTGTTTCTATGCTTCTCTTCCACGTTGCTACTTTCCCTACCCTTCTTGTGTTGTGGGTATTGCCCCTGCTGGTCTTTGATCTCCGAGTCCCCAGGACTCATTTCAAGTTTGCCTTCCCTCTAGGGGTACCTCAGTGCTGCCTGGGGGGGGGGGGGGGGGGGGGGGGGGGGGCATAATCTCAAGTATTTCATGGTCAATGTGAATCGACACGTATCTCTACGTGTAAAGAAAGAAAAGGGGGTATGGATGGTAACTGCATCGTGAGTCACTCCTTTTACCTTTATATATAGTTCTTGTCCCTAGTATGCTTACTAGTATCTTTTTAATTTCATTTTCTCCTTCTCTTGGTCAATCGTATTGCATGCATGGCCAACACTCTTCATAGGTATGTGTTATCTTTGGTGCCTGTTCCCATGTTGGATTCGGCGAGATTCATGCGCTGTGAATTGAAGCAACTTATGCTTGTGAAGTCTGAAATCGAGGAAATTCGAAAGCAGAGGAAGGTAAATAGAGATGCCAAGCGCGAGAACTTTAGGTTACAGCATGAGGCGTACCAGGCTGCTCAGCAAGATGAACCATCAGGTCGCGTGCCATTGGAGATCCAGCGAGCACTGGACGAGGCTACTAGTACCACTCGTGACGCGACCAATCAATTATTCGCAGATTCTTTAATGCTGATGGCTACTATAGATCGCTTCATTTCCGATTTCCATCTCTGGATTTCCGATCAGATATCCTTACCGCTTCTTGGGCATACACTGACCTTGGCGGTTGTGTCTACGCTCGTACCTTACCCCTGTATTGAGGATGATTTGGCGCGCTTATTAGTATTAAAAGAAGAATCGGGTTTGTTATGGACGCTTCGGTTAATTCGTCAAGATAAAGCTCGTAAAGAGTACGATGACCATGAGGAAACTCTTTCTCTTGCTCGTGAAGCCGGGGCTGAGGGTGAAGTTATTAAAGACATCCATCATTTAGTGCATGAAGCTGATCAGGATCTTTGCTTGGCTACTTCCCAGTGTGATGACGGACGTTTGATGGTGGAAGCTTTGGATGCGGATATTGCTCGTTGTCGGGCGTTAATGGCTGATTAGGTTGCTTGTTCCTCTGTAGGTTGTCTTCTCATTTTGACGCTTTGTTTCCCTTTTATGTTTGTTCTGAATCAGTATGAATAGTTTTTTCTTTTTAAGTTGGAGTGTTGTTTTCTTCCCTTTCGATTCTCTATCTCTTTTCTTTTTGAATGTGCTTATTTCCTATATCTCATGTTTCTCTGTTGTTGTTTTTTTGTGAGAATGATATGCATATTCCCTCCCTTCTTTTATGAGGGGGTTACCACTGATAAAATAGGGTTAACGTCCTAGTAAAACGCGCCTACTCCCCCTTCTCTTTATTAAAGGGTGTTGGTTGAGGTGGGCGTCAGTGAAACCCTCCCCCCTCTCTATTTATTGAAAGGGTGTTGGGTTGGGTGGGCATTAGTGAAACACGTCTATTCCCCCCTCTATTTATTGAAAGGGTGTTGGGTGGGATAAGGCGTTAGTGAAACGCGCCTACTCCTTCCCTTTTTATTGAAAGGGTGTTGCGTAGGGTGGGCGTTAGTGAAACGCACATACTCCCCCCTCTTTTTGTTGAAAGGTGGTTGGGTGGAGTGGGGGTTAGTGAAACACGCCTACTCCCCCTTCTTGTTTTTTAAAGGGTGTGGGTGGGGTGGGCGTTAGTGAAACGCGCCTACTCCCCCCTCTTTTTGTTGAAAGGGTGTTGGGTGGGGTGGGCGGTAGTAAAACGCGCCTACTCCCGCCTATTTTTATTGAAAGTGGATCGGATGGGGTGGGCGTTAGTGAAATGCGCCTACTCCCCCCCTCTTTTTGTTGAAAGGGTGTTGGGTGGGGTGGGCGTTAGTGAAACGCGCCTACTGCCCCCTCTTTTTGTTAAAAGGTTGTTGGGTAGGGTGGGCGTTAGTGAAACGCGCCTATTCTCCCCCTCTCTTTTTATTGAAAGGGTGTTGGGTGGAGTGGGAGTTAGTGAAACGTGCCTACTCCCCATCTCGTTTTGTTGAAAGGATGTCAGGTGGGGCAGTCGTTAGTGAAACGTGCCTATTCTCCCCCTCTTCTGGATTGGCCTTAGAATTCTCTTCTTGGATTTGTCAGTCAATTAGGCGCCCTTGGCTAACCTGGGACCTTTTGTAAATTTTTCAGTCGATCAGGCGCCTTTGGCTGACCTGAGACCTTTTGTAGATTTTTCAGTCGATCAAGTGCCCTTGGCTAACCTGAGACCTTTTGTAGATTTGTCAGTCGATCAGGCGCCCTTGGCTAACCCGAGACCTTTTGTAGATTTGTCAGTCGATCAAGCGCCTTTGGCTGACCCGAGATATTTTGTAGATTTGTCAGTCGATCAGGCGCCTTTGGCTAACCTGAGACCTTTTGTAGATTTGTCAGTCGATCAGGCGCATTTGGATAACTCGGGATCTTTTGTAGATTTGTCAGTCGATCAGGCGCCTTTGGCTAACCTGAGACCTTTTGTAGATTTGTCAGTCGATCAGGCGCCCTTGGCTGACCTGGGACCTGTTGTAGATTCACATCACTTTTGATAACTTACTTTTATTGCTTGAAGCAGATGTTTATACATTTAGGGGTTCAGGCATGGAATTTTTTTCAGCCATTTATTGTTGATGGGAGTTTTGGCCTTGGTTTCGTCCATGCGCCTGAGCTTATAGTATCCGCTTTCTGCTACTTTTCTTATTTTCAATGGACCTTCCCAGTTAGCAGAAAACTTACCAGCGCTAGCATTTCTTTGTACGTGAGGGGCGATTTTTAGTACCAAGTTGTTTGTCTTGAAGGTTCTCTCTTTCACGCTCTAGTTATAGTAGTTGGATGCACGCTTCCTTTAAGCTTCTGTGAATCGTTCCGCATGCGCTCTTCGTTCTTCTATCGTATCCAGGTGGGCGAAACGACTTATCTCGTCTGGCATGTTGTGGCTGGCCATCGCTACTCTTGCCAATAGGATCGTTATCTCTGCCGGTAGTATCGCGCCTTCTCTGTATACTAGTGAATAGGATTATGCCCCGGTGGATCTACGCTTCGAGATTCTGTATGCCCAGAGTGATAACGGAAACTGTTCGTGCCACTCCCTATGGTGATCATGCACTGTCCTGCTGAGGATTCGGGTGAGCGTCTTGTTTGTCGCCTCAGCCTGTCCATTTACATTTGGGTAATAAGAGTTCGACCTATGAAGCCTTATGTTGTATTGGCGGAGCAGATCGAGTACATCCTTATTTACAAAATACTTGGCATTATCTTCCCTAATTATCATGGGCGCGCCAAACCTATAAATGATATGCTCTTTGATGAACGCGGCCACGTTTGCTCCAGCGTAGTCTTTGAGAGGTATCTCTTCTACCCATTTCGATGCGTACTCATTAGCCGTTATTATGTATTTGTGGCGCTTTGATGATGTCGGGTTGATTGGTCCTATAAGATCAATCGCCCAGCTATGAAACGTCCATGGTGTCACTATGTTGTGTAGCTATGTGTGGGGCGCTTGGATCAGATTTCCATGCGTTTGGAAACTCAAGCATTTGCGGACATGTTCTGCGGTATCTCTTTCCATGGTTGGCCAGTAAAACCCACCTTCATAAAGATGGAGGAAAAGATTCCGCATTCCTTGATGCTCGGCATCATGTGACCGCGTCATTACTTTCGCTGCTTCATGATCTGACATGCATCGTAATATGGCCTCGCTGTAGCTTATTTGATAAAGGATATTGTCGTGTACGAAGAAACGTGTGGATTTCTTTTGGATCTTCAGAGCCTCTTTCCTTTAACTTGGAGACTTTCCATGTTAAATGAAATCTATGTAAGTTTGTCTCCAATCTACTCCCTCGGTTGTACAGATCTCTTCCGGTTGTGGTTGGTGTGACAATGGGGTTGCACACTAAACTTGCAAGTATACAAGGTCAAGCTTTATAATATAGGGATAAGAAAGGGATCAGTCCACAGGGAGTAGGAGTGCTTAAAAGTTTAACCTAAGCTGTCAATGAGGGAAGCAAACAATATGGCAGATGGGAAAGATGGGAAAACAGTTAACCAAGCAAGCAAATAACATGTAATAAAAACAGCAAGGAAGCAAGGCTGTAAGCCAAGGGCAAGGGTGAGATTGTGCACTGACTTTAGTGCACACAGCTTCAAAATGCAAGAACTAAGCAAAACAGTAAAGGAAAGTAACTAAGCAGTGAATAAAAGCAGAGCTGGAATTGTAAGTGACTGAAGAAAGGAATTGTGGCTAAGCTAATGGCTTAGAATCCACCTTGGTGTCCTAGCCAAACAATGTAGTTCTAGGTTGAAATTAAGACCCTAAGCATACAATTGGAATGGAAAGAAAATCAGCTTGCTCAACTAATGTGCTCCTAGCATTGACTGTCTTTTGACAGTACAATCAATCACAAGCACACAGATGAGCACTAATCTCTCCCATTGCTCAAGAAAAACAAGCATTAAGGCTCTAACCTAGCAATTCATCATCCAACAATGCACTAAGGCTTCATCTGAGCCTTAGCTGCAGTAATTTAGCTCATGAAAAACATGTTAACAGTATCAACATTCATCACATATGCTAATTGAAACATAACATACACACAACAATCAACTGTTAACTGCATAAGAAGACTGAAATTGGAATTGCATAATATTTTGGTTTAAATTCTCTCCTGGCTAGTCCAGAGATCATCCCCCTCAATTCACAACCCTTAACACCTATTTATACAAATAAACAAAATCCCCAAAAATCAGGACCACATCAGTCCAATTAGGGTTTGGTGAAAATACAAAATAAATCAAAGAAAATCCTACCTAACTATGATAACAACCCTAATAGACTAACCCATGCTTCAATTAGACGTACAATTGATTTCCCCAAAAAGTTCCCAAATCAGAAAAATTAGTGTTCTTATAAAAATTATTAAAATTTACCTAATCACTGTTGACACTGGTAGATGTCGACCCATGCCTCCAATCCTTCTCCTGATGCTTCTCTTGTTCTTCCCATGCCCTAATTGCTTTTCTAGCTCATCTATTTCATCAACCCCTAACCTAGGGTTCCTGTGAGAGGAAAAGATCGAGGAATTGATGTTATAGAAAGCTAGAGGAGTAGGGGAATGATGGCTCGAATGGTGATGGTTGAATGATTTGGGGGGGAGAAGATGGTGGAGTGATTTGTGGGAGAAGATGGTGGAGTGATTTGTGGGGAGCGTCACTGTTGCAGAAGAGGGGAAGAAGATGGATTCGATGGTTTTGGGAGAAGGGTGTGTTTGGCTAATGGGTATAGAATGGGGTATTAGGGTGTTGAGCGGGTTCAGCGAGGTTTGATGATCTGCGACAAGAAGCGATGGATGGGAAGATGGTAGGTGGATCCAACGGCGATACGGAGGTAAGCGTGGAGCGACCGTCGGATGAAGGGATGTAGCAAAACGGACGACCCAAGATGGAGATGGGTGTTTCGATGTAAAGCGGGATCTTCGGAGTTTGATGTGCGATGATGGAGCGACCGTTGGATGATGATATGGATCCAATCTGACGGCTACATGAGAAACGGGTATGGATATAGGAAATGGACTTGGGTGAGGGTTTTGGGCATTGGGTATGCCAAGCCCATATCTTCTTTAAGAACAATTCTTCCTTCTTGAGCCCATTCCTAGCTTTTTGGACGTGCGCTCCATTCTTTGCGGCTTCCTTGCGTAATTCTTCCCGTCTTTTCACTACTTTTCTGCTCTATTCCGCTCCGCAATTCATCCAAACTTTATTTATTACCTAAAAATGCAAAATTAAGTAAGAAAAATATTTATTCTTGAAAACAATGAAAATACAGAATATGGGATAAAATGTAGAATTACTGCGCAAAAGATGAGTTAAATGCCAACAAAAAGGGATAAAATATACATATTTGGCACCCATCAAATACCCCCAAACCTGAATTTTACTTGTCCTCAAGTAAAACAAAACTAAGGAAATCCTACCTATACCACTGTCGCTGGTCTCTCGAATGCATTTAGCGTATGCACTAAGCCTTTTAAACCACTAAGTGTCCCTAGTGGACGAGTTGAAGTCTCGTGAAGGTTTGCTTAGAACGTACCTACAAAGTTCTAGGTCAAAATATAAGCTCAGATTCCATCAAATGTGACATGTGCAAGACAGTTTAAGCTCACAGCAAAATGGAGATGTCAATCTAGCTATCAAGGCACAATCCTAGCACTGATAACAAAAAAGACATGTGATAAGAGTGTAAAGTGTATCTACACATGTGTAAAGAAAGATCGGATGTTATGACTACTAATCACCAAGAGATAGTTTCTCAGGCTAAGAACCAGGTCGAAATCTAGCTAGCTGTCCGGACTTTACGAGAATTGTGAATGAGTTGGAGGTATTTCACAATTACTCGCGTTGTACATCAATGGCATACACCCTCCTTGCTTATTACAATGAAACAACAAAATGACTATTTACATGACTCTTATTTACATTGACTACTCTCTTTTATTTTTGGAACAAGAGAGAATGGAATTGATAAACTTGATTTTTTTGTATTTTTTGATATTTTCTTTTTTTCTGAATATACATCGTTTTTTTTTTTTTTTTTTTTTTTTTTTTAAAGAAACGCTTTTGATACATATACAAAAGGAAACAAAAGATTACATGACACTTTGCAAGAGGTAGCCCTTTTTGATGCACCCAGTTAAATTCGATGGTTGTCTTTCTTAATGTAACCTCCACCTTCTATCCCAACCAACCAAAGAACAAGCTAGTCAAGTTTCGTTCAGTATTCTAAAGTGATTGGCAATCGTACTTCCTATCAAACACCTTGAAGATCGAGGCCATACATGTATTGGTAGATCGTGCGCGTGCAAATTTCTTATCACTATGTGAATTGTGCTAGAATCAGGGTGCCTAAATATCTAGACTAAGACTCCTAATAATTACATATTTGCACAAGAGTCAACATTTCAAGGTAAATGAGCTCCATTTTTATGATTTTTCATTTTTTTAATTTTTTTTTTGAATTTTTTCGATTTTTTCAAAAAGAAGGAGTTTTGTTTTCAATTATAGCATATTATCATGGTATCTACTCTATACCCCCAAACCTAAACTAAACATTGTCCTCAATGTTTCAAAATATGGAAAGAATTATAAAACAATATATGAAGAGGAACATGCTGAGTAGAGTAAAAGGAGAGAGAATACCCGATTGTACGCGAAAGCTCGATTAAAACTCCGTTATTCAAGGCAAAAATCCATCATATTAGGAGTCACAATGGATGAGCACAAAATATATACAAAAGGAAATTTAACTAACATATTACAAGAAAATTTGGTTTTTAATGGGATTGGACTTTTTGGGAAAAATTTGGTTTTGTTGGGAGACATTTGGTTTTGATGGGAAAAAGAAAATTTTGGTTTTTAGGGAAAGATTTGGAAAACTTTTTGGTTATTTAGGGAAAGAGTGGACCAGTTTAGTCCACATAGACTGGGTCCTCCAGGTTGGTTGTTTCAATGTCGGGTGGAAATGGCTCAAGGAATGGCTTTAATCTCTGCCCGTTGACTTTGAAAACGTTCTTGTTGGAGACATCCTCCAGCTCTACAGCTCCATGAGGAAAAACTGTGCGTACTAGGTACGGACCCTTCCATCTGGAACGCAGTTTTCCTGGAAAAAGATGTAATCGGGAGTCATACAGCAAGACTTTCTGACCAGGAGTGAAGGATTTGCGTATACGCTTGTCATGAAACATCTTCATCTTCTGCTTATATAACTTGGCACTATCATAAGCCTCATTTCTCAATTCTTCCAACTCGTTGAGTTGAAGTTTCCTTTGAATTCCAGCTTCGTCCAGAGAAAAGTTCAGTTGCTTGATTGCCCAATAAGCTCGATGTTCTAATTCCACAGGTAGATGGCACGGCTTTCCATACACTAGACGATAGGGGACATGCCAATTGGTGTCTTATAAGCTGTTCTATAGGCCCACAAAGCATCATTCAATCTCAATGACCAATCTTTCCTAGACGGGTTAACCGTCTTTTCTAGAATGTGCTTGATTTCCCTATTAGACACTTCCACTTGTCCACTGGTCTGAGGGTGGTACGGAGTAGCAACCTTGTGAGTTATCCATACTTGCGTACTAAAACTCAAGTGCTATTGCAGAAATGTGAGCCACCGTCACTGATGATAGCTCTAGGGGTACCAAAACGTGAAAATGTTTTCCTTTAGAAATGAAAGTACCACCTTGTGGTCATTTGTTCTGGTTGCTATGGCTTCTACCCACTTAGAAACGTAATCAACTGCGACTAGGATGTACAATCTGTCAGACATGGGAAATGGACCCATGAAGTCTATCCCCCAAACATCAAAAATCTCCACAATCAAAATGGGGTTCAATGGCATCATGTTTCTCCTCGAAATGCTTCCTAGCTTTTGACAGCGTTCACAAGCAACACAATAATCATGGCAATCCTTGAACAATGATGGCCAATAGAATCCACACTGCAAGATCTTTGCAGCGGTTTTCTTGGCACTGAAATGGCCTCCACATGCTTGGTCATGACAGAAAGATATCACATCTTTCTGTTCAGTGTTGGGGACACATCTCCTAATGATTTGGTCTGGGCAGTACTTAAACAAATATGGGTCATCCCAAAGGAAATGTTTAACTTCAGCCAGAATTTAGAGCGGTCTTGTCTCGACCAACGTGAGGGCATCCTACCTGTAGCGAGGTAGTTAACAATATCAGCAAACCAAGGAAGGTCTGAGATAGACATCAGCTGTTCATCTGGGAATGATTCTCTAATCAGCTCAAATTCATCAATAGACTCTAAAGTTAATCTAGACAAATGATCAGCAACCACATTCTCACAACCTTTCTTATCACGGATTTCGAGATCGAATTCCTGTAATAAGAGTATCCATCGAATAAGGCGAGCTTTAGCATCCTTCTTGGAAAGAAGATACTTCAAAGCCGCATGGTCTGTATATGATGATCTTAGACCCTATCAGATAAGATCTAAACTTGTCTAATGCGAAAACGACGGCAAGCAATTCCTTCTCGGTAGTTGAATAATTGAGTTGGGCATCATTAAGGGTTTTGCTAGCATAGTATATCACATATGGTAGTCTATCAACTCGCTGTCCTAAAACAGCACCAACAGCATAATCAGAGGCATCACACATAAGTTCGAACGGAAGCTTCCAATCGGGTGGTCGGACTATAGGAGCGGTGGTGAGAAGGGTTTTTAATTCCTCCCATGCCTTCACACAAGCAGCATCGAAATTGAAGGCAACATCTTTGGAGAGAAGACTGCACAGAGGTCTGGAGATTTTGCTGAAATCTTTGATGAATCGCCGGTAAAAACCAGCATGACCTAGAAATGATCTGATCTCCTTCACAGAGCGAGGTTGTGGTAGATGTTGAATGAGGTCAACTTTAGCTTTATCCACTTCAATTCCTTTTTCTGAGATGATGTGTCCTAGAACTATTCCTGAATTCACCATAAAATGGCATTTTTCCCAATTTAGAACAAGGTTCTTTTCTTTACATCTGGATATCACGAGGGCAAGATGCTTCAAACATTCGTCAAACGAGGAACCAAAAACAGAGAAATCATCCATAAAGATCTCGAGAAAACTATCTATCATGTCAGAAAAAATGCTCATCATGCAACGCTGAAAAGTAGCAGGTGCATTACACAACCCGAAGGGCATACGTCTATAAGCAAACGTCCCAAATGGACACGTGAATGTAGTTTTTTCCTGATCTTCTGGAGCAATGTGAATTTGGTTATAACCGGAAAAGCCATCTAGAAAACAGTAGTGACTGTGTCCAGACACACGTTCTAGCATTTGGTCAATGAAAGGGAGCGGGAAGTGATCTTCCTTGTTACTGTGTTCAACTTCCTGTAGTCGATGCATACTCGCCATCCTGTGGTTGTACGAGTAGGGACTAATTCATTCTTGTCGTTCTGAACTACAGTAATGCCTGACTTCTTAGGCACAACTTGAATGGGACTAACCCATTTGCTATCAGGTAATTGGGTATATGATACCCGCATCAAGTAGTTTCAGGATCTCTCCTTTGACTACATCTCTCATGTTAGGATTAAGTCTCCTTTGCATTTCCCTAGATGGTTTGGCATTCTCTTCAAGGTTAATGTGGTGCATGCAAATGGTGGGACTAATTCCTTTGAGATCTGAGATGGTCCATCCTAAGGCCTCTTTGTGTTCCTTAAGTACTTCTAAAAGCTTACTTTCCTGTTCCGTGTCTAAACATGATGAAATAATGACGGGTAAAGTATCAGAAGAACCTAGGAATGCGTACTTCAACGTACTAGGCAATGTTTTCAATTCAAGCTTGGGGGCTCAACAATGGATGGAATAAGCTTGGAATCAGAGAGTAAGGGTGGTTCCACTTCATATTTCCTTTCAGTGATGTCCATTTGAGGTACAGATTCGAGCAGAGATAGGACGTCACTACAGTATGCATCATCATAGGAATCTGGGTTAAAGTTCTCCATACATGCTTGAAAGGGGTCGACGGATAGAATGTTAGTCAACGAATCTTGCATTAATCCTTCAATCATATTAACTTCATGCACATCATCATCATCAAGATTCACAGGTTGTTGACTAATATCGAACACATTCAATTCTACCGTCATGTTACCAAAAGACAGTTTCAACACTCCATTACGACAATTAATGATCGCGTTGGACGTAGCCAAGAAAGGACGTCCTAAGATGACAGGAATGTGACAGTCTGGGTTTTGTACAGGTTGAGTGTCTAAGACAATGAAGTCTACGGGAAAATAGAATTTGTCAACCTTGATCAAAACGTCTTCGACCACTCCACGAGGAATCTTGACAGATCGGTCTGCCAGTTGTAGAGTGATAGATGTTGGTTTCAACTCCCCAAGACCTAACTGCTCATAAACAGAATATGGCAGTAGGTTAACACTTGCACCTAGGTCTAATAACGCTTTATTGACCGTGTGTTCTCCTATAGTGCAAGAAATTGTTGGACATCCTGGATCCCTAAACTTGGGTGGAGTTTTGTTCAGAATGATGGAACTCACCTGCTCAGCTAAGAAAGCACGTTTTTGCACATTGAGCTTGCGCTTTTGAGTACACAAGTCTTTGAGGAATTTGGCATAAGCAGGGATTTGCTTGATTGCTTCAAGAAAAGGAATGTTGATGTTGACTCTCTTGAACAGATCTAACATCTCATTGTAATGGGTACTTTTCTGTTGATAGATCAATCTTTGAGGAAATGGGGCAACAGGAGAATGAGTTGGCAAAGGGACATTCACAGCAGTAGAATTGTCAGCTTTCCAACTTGCTCAGTTCTTTGGTTTTCTGGGGTTGTGGAGACAGCGTGGAATTTGTATCAGATTCATTAGGTTCGCCCACGTTGTTCTCGATGACTTTACCACTTCGGAGGGTGGTAATGGCATGGACTTGATCGGGTGAGGTTTCAGTGCAGGATGTTGTGCCTGTTTGAAATATCCTCTTTGGATTTTGTTGGGGTTGGCTCGGAAGTTTACCCTTTCTCTCTCACACATTTGATCCATCTTTTGATCTAGATTTTTCTGACTTTGCATCAAACTCTGGAACATTTCCTCTAGGGTGGATAATCTCTTGTCGGTATTGTGTTGAGGATATGATTGTTGTTGAGAGTTTGATTGTTGTTGAGGGTTTCTCGGGTGTTGATAACCTTGATTGTTCTGATATCCCTGATTGTTTTGATAGCTCTGATTGGGTTGAGATGGTCCTCCCTGAGTGGGCTTTTGACCATGAAAAGTTAGGGTGGTTTCTCCATCCTGGATTGTAGGTCTGTGAATAGGGTTATGTTCTTGTTTTTGAAACATGGCATGTGCCTGTTCAAGCCTAGATTCCTGGACTGCAAGCAAATCGGGACAATTTTGGAATTGATGGTTGGGATCGTTACAAGCGGCACATACAGACGAAGCGACATGTTCTCGGAGAGTAGTGGTGGAAGGTTTTGAATTTTTATGTAGTTCTAACTCTTCTAATCTCCTAACTATTGATGCCATGTTTGCTCTTCCTCGAAATCCGCTTCAATCCTAAAAGCCTTTGCTTCGGATGTAGTCTTTCTGGTTTCACGGATGGATTCCCACTGTTGCGTCTTTTCAGCTACTTCAATCAAGAAGTCCCAAGACGCATCAGCAGTTTTGTCTACGAATAGACCATTACACATCGACTCAACCGTTGTTCGGGTGGACACATCTAGACCTTCATACAAAATTTGCACAAGTCTCCATTTTTCAAAACCATGATGGGGACATTGGAGCAATAATTCATTGAATCTCTCCAAGTATCTAGCTAAGGTCTCACCTTCTAATTGCACAAAGCTATTCAGACTTTGACGAATTGTCGCAGTCTTGTGGTTCGGGAAAAACTTTTTGAAAAACTCCTTTATGAGGTCATCCCATGTCATGATGGATTGAGGCTGTAAAGCATAAGAGCAGGCCTTTGCTTATCTTTCAGGGAGAAAGGAAAAGCCTTAACTTTAGGGTTTCGTCGGACATTTGAGTGAAACGCAGAGTTCCACAAATTTCCTCGAATTCTCTCACGTGGTGGTACGGGTTTTCATTCTCAACACCTCTAAAAATAGGAAGCATCTGTATTGTGCTTGATTTCAGCTCATAATGGCCATTAGCCTCGGGTAGCACAATACAAGAAGGTTGACTGGCTCTAGTTGGGTACATATAATCCTTGAGGGTACGGGGTTCTCCCATTGTTTCTGGTTGATCTGGACTGTCTCCCTCAGAACTTAGAATTTCGATAGGTTCGTCTGGGTTAATTCTAACAAGTCTGTTTGTTTGGTCTCTGTAGGTCACAATCATGTCCTAGTAGGTACCTTAACTAACATGTTGGTCAGACAGAGCAATCGGAAACAATTTGGCCCACAAGGGTTATGAAGATTTGGTTTTGAATGGGTGTTGGACTAACAAGGGATTTTGGTTTTTGGTTTAAAGTTGGGCTTTGGAAAATTTTGAACTAAACCTAGCATAAATTAGCACAACTCATAAAAGAAAATAAAAATAATAATAATTACAAGCCCATAAAAAAAAAAAGAAAAAAAAAAAAAAAAAAAAAAAAAATAAAAATATTATTACAAGCCCAAATTAAAAATAAATTAATTATTACATACCCAAATTGAATATTTAATGGGGCCCAAGTGGGTTACTCATGGTTTAGGATTACTTGGTTAAGGAGGGAAGCCCAGTTAGGCTTTTGTTCCCTTTAGTTGCACAGCCCAGTTGGGCTTTAGGATCGTCCTAAGCAGCTCACGCTCGAGCCCAGCAACAACAGTTGGGTTTAACAGCCCAGCAGAAGCAACAGCAACGAAGCCCACCTCAGTTGGACGAGCCCAGCAACTTGTTGAGATGCAGCAGCCCAGCAGCACTTGGCAAGCCCAGTTCAGTTGAAGTTGGTGAAGCCCAGTTCAGAGAAGTACAAGCCCACCAGTAGAAGGCAGAGCCCAGCAGCAGCAGGTAGCAGCCCAGTTGCTTTGGCTTGGGCTTCCCAAGTCCTCTTGGACTATTTTGCTTCTAAGTATAATACATTTGAGGAACCACAGTTGGAATTAGCATGTGTACCCGTCCCTAGCGAAGTTCATTTCGAGCTAGACCTTGTGCATGATGAACCCCCGAAACTGCGCGATTTTGTTTTCAAAATTATATCTTCTGTAAAATTCAGGTTTGGGGGTAGCTCATTTTGTTTCACAGCTTCACTTGCATGCCTATCATATTATTATTGTGTGAAGCTGTTGAAACCTCTACACTTTGTCTTTTGGGTTGATCCTCAACTCTTTAGATTGTTAGTGATGGTGAATTTTTGTATATAATCCAGTAGATAAAATTTCTTAAAAACCCTTTTGTTCCTTTTGTATATATTTTGCTAATCCAATATGATCTCGGCTGACATATGTTGGATTCTTGCCTTGAATAACGGAGTTCTAATATTGCTTTCGCCGAAATCGGGTATTCTCTTTCCTTTTTCTCTACTCAACATGATCCTCTTCATATGTTGTATTCTAATTTTGTTCATATTTTGAAACATTGAGGACAATGTTTAGTTTAGGTTTGGGGGTATAGAGTAGATGTCACGATAATATGCCATAATTGAAAACGAACTCCTTCTCTTTTGAAAAAATCGAAAAAATTCCAAAAAAAAAATTGAAAAAAATTAAAAATCAAAATAAAAAAAATTAAAAAATGAAAAAACATAAAAAATGGAGCTCATTTACCTTGAAATGTTGACTCTTGTGCAAATATGTAATTATTAGGAGTCTTAGTCTAGATATTTAGGCACCCTGATTCTAGCACAATTCACATAGTGATAAGAAATTTGCACGCGCACGATCTACCAATACATGTATGGCCTCGATCTTCAAGGTGTTTGATAGGAAGTCACTATTGCCAATCACTTTAGAATACTGAACGAAACTTGACTAGCTTGTTCTTTGGTTGGTTGGGATAGAAGGTGGAGGTTACATTAAGAAAGACAACCATCGAATTTAACTGGGTGCATCAAAAAGGGCTACCTCTTGCAAAGTGTCATGTAATCTTTTGTTTCCTTTTGTATATGTATCAAAAGTGTTTCTATATTCAAAAAAAAAAAATAAAAAAAATAAAAAAAAAAAAAAAAATCAAGTATTTATCAATTCCATCATCTCTTGTTCCAAAAATAAAAGAGAATAGTCAATGTAAATAAGAGTCATGTAAAGAGTCATCTTTTGTGTTTTATTGTAATAAGCAAGGAAGGGTGTATGCCATTGATGTACAACGCGAGTAATTGTGAAATACCTCCAACTCATTCACAATTCTCGTAAAGTCCGGACAGCTAGCTAGATTTCGACCTTGGTTCTTAGCCTGAGAAACTATCTCTTGGTGATTAGTAGTCATAACTTCAGATCTTTATTTACACATGTGTAGATACACTTAACACTCTTATCACATGTCTTTATTTGTTATCAGTGCTAGGATTGTGCCTTCGATAGCTAGATTGACATCTCCATTTTGCTGTGAGCTTAACTGACTTGCACATGTCACATTTGATGGAATCTGAGCTCATATTTTGTCCTTAGGTTTTGTAGGTACACCTCTGGTAAACCTTCACGAGACTTCAACTCGTCCACTAGGGACACTTAGTGGTTTAAAAGGCTTAGTGCATACGCTAAATGCATTCGAGAGACCAGCGACAGTGGTATAGTTAGGATTTCCTTAGTTTTGTTTTACTTGAGGACAAGTAAAATTCAGGTTTGGGGGTATTTGATGAGTGCCAAATAATGTATATATTTATCCCTTTTTGTTGGTATTTAACTCATCTTTTGTGCAGTAATTCTACATTTTATCCCATATTCTGTATTTTCATTGTTTTCAAGAATAAATATTTTTCTTACTTAATTTTGCATTTTTAGGTAATAAATAAAGTCTGGATGACTTGCGGAGCGGAAAAGAGCTGAAGAGTAGTGAAAGGCCGGAAGAAATTACGCAAGGAAGCCGCGAAGAATGGTGCGCACAAGCCCAAAAAGTTAGGAATGGGCTCAAGAAGGAAGAATTGTTCTTAAAGAAGATATGGGCTTGGCATACCCAAGGCCCAAAACCCTTACCCAAACCCATTTTCTATAACCAAAACCGCCTCCATCTTCAGCCGTCGGATTGGATCCATCTCATCATCCGATGGCCGCTCCTTCATCGCGCATCAAAATCTGAAGCTCCTATCACACACCATAGTAACTAAATTCCAAGCCTTCAGATTAGATCACATTTAGATCCTACGGTCGCTTCTTTGCCTGCGCATCAAACCTCGATACTTCCGCTTAACACTACAACACCTAACTCCATCTGGTGTCGTCAATTTTGTTGTATCTCATCATCCGACGGTCGCTCCACGATTACCCCCGTATAGCCTTTGGATCCACCTACCATCTTCCCATCCATCGCTCCTTGTCGCAGATCATCAAAGTTCGCTACACCCGCTCAACACCCTAGCATCCAAAACCATCGACTTCACCCAAACAAGTTCTTCTTCCCCAAATCTTTTTTCCCAAAATATTTCTTCTTCCCCCGACCGTTGCAGAGAGCTCTGCAACCACCTCTCCCTGCCACCACCATCACTACCAGTCTTTGCCACCGCCGCCTGCGCCACCCTCACCACAGACACCATAAACCCATTCCCTAGTTGCCTCTCTTTCTCGTTCTTAGCACCCCCACACACTAGGTGCTATAATCAAGAGAGAGATAAAACTAGGGTTTCACCACAGTCGACAGAGGAGACCAAAAGAAGGGGTTGCTCGAAGAGACAGAAGCAGAGGGGAGATGGGTTCGACAGAGGAGACAATTTCAGGGTAAGGGTTAACTTTTCACAGACTCTAATTTTGTCTGTAATTTGGGAATTGGGTGTAAGACCCCTAAAATGTAAATTGGGTATAAAAAGGGGACTGTGGGTGTGAAATTGGCTTATGCTGGAATAGCCAGTGTCCAGAACTTAGTTCTGTTAATGTTCAATTTCAGTTTCAAATCAATTTTAGTTAATTTTCAATTTCTATTTCATTTCATGTTTAATTCCATGTTCATTTAGTTTATGTTCTTATAATTTCTGTTTGTTTCTAATCTCAATTTAGTTTTGTGTTTAATGTTTAGTTCACTGTTAGGTTTAATTCACTGTCAAGAAGTGGAATGCTAGGTTAGAGCTTTGAAGCATTGATTTGATTGTGCAATGGGAGAAATTAGTGCTCATAGCAAGCTAATTCTCTTTCCATTCCATTTGTATGCTTAGGATGCATTGTTTTGATTGAGCAATGGGAGAAATTAGTGCTCATAGCAAGCTAATTCTCTTTCCATTCCATTTGTATGCTTAACTCTCTTGCATTGTCATCACTATTAGCTTCACCATCTCCCCTTCCCTTGGCTTTGGCCTTGGTTCATTTGCATTGTTCTCTGCTTGTTTTCTTCATTGTCTTCATTGTCTTTGCTTCACTGCCTTTGCTTCATTGTCTTTGCTTCACTGCCATCTCTTCTTTTTCCTTGCCTTGCAACCCTGCTGTTGTTTACTTTTCCTCATTCCTTCACTGCCTTGTTCTGCTGCTGCTGCTTTCTTTTCTTTGCTACTGCAGCTGTCTGCTTCCACTGCCCTGCAACCCTGTTGCCTCCCTTCCACTGCTTGTGCAGCTGTTGTGCTGCTGCTTTCTTTGCCTTGTGCTGCTCCACTGCTGCTGCTCCAAAGCTCACTTCAACACTGAGCCCAAGTTCAGTTCATTGAAACCAAAGGCTAAAAGCCCAGGTTCAAAGCCCACTCACTGGTAATCCCAAAAGCTGAGCCCAATTCACAGTTGAACTGTTGAGCCCAAAGCTCAAATCAGTTCACTAAAACCAAAGCCCAGTTCACAAGTGAGCTGTTAAGCCCAGTCCATAGTTCTATCCAAAAGCCTAGTGTACTGATAGGCTAAAGCTAAAGCCCAGTTCATTCCCAAAGAACTCAAAGGCCCAAAGCACAATCATAACCCATTGGTTACCAAAATCCATTGGTACCCAAAGCCCAACAATAGCAATTTAGAGCCCAAAATAGTTAAACACTACAAAACACTCCCAATCTCTGTGGATCGACCCGTACTTGCACGAGCTACAACCGACGACCGTGCACTTGCGGTATTACTGTAGGCCCGCGTTTCATTGCGCTTTAATTTTACACGTCTCCGGGCCCACCAAGTTTTTGGCGCCGTTGTCGGGGACCATTTTGCATTTAAATATAATATCTTTGGGCCTGCCAAGTTTTTGGCGCCGCTGCCGGGGATTGGTGCTGTGTTTTTCTTGTTGTTTTATTAGCTATTTTTGCATTTCACTGCATCGCATTTGCATCTGCATCTGCTTCACTTCAATTGCTGTTGGACCTGCTGTTCTGAACCTGTTTTTCCTCTGCTGGGACGCCACCAAGGAAAAGAACCAAAACCCAACTGGGTTTTTGCAACAATATCAGAGCAGCTGGGCTGTGCTTAAAAGGTAACCCATTTAAGAGAACCCGAATTGTGGGCTTCCAATTTTTAATTGTGGGCTTGTAATATTAAAGCCAATTTTTGGGCTTCTCTTATTTTCTGTTGGGTTTGTAATAATTTATTTGTGGGCTTGTTTGTTTAATTTGTGGGCTTGTATTTAATTTTTGTGGGCTTGTTTAAATTCTTTCATTGGACTTGTATTTTGGACTCTGGGTTTAAACCCAGCTGAGCTTGTAACCGATTGTGGGCTTGTTTCCACTCAAGAGTGGACCTCGAAACCAAAGTTTTAAAACAAACGTCGGGCCTTAACCAACTGGGCCAAATTAAACTTTCAAAATTACAACTTAGTGTTTCGTGGGCCGCAGCCTTCCTTCCATTCCATTAGAGGACAAACAGTGGGCTTGCTCCCATTCAAAAACCAAATTTTATTTATTTAAAAAAAACAAAATTTTCTTTTGCTCCCAATTTTAAAACCAAATTTCTACTTTGCTCCCATTTTTAAACCAAATTTTCTTTTTCAAATATATCCCATCAAAAAAACCAAAATTTTCCCAAAAATCCAAACCCATTAAAAACCAAATTTTTGAAAACCCATTCAAACCAAATAGTGGGCTTTGTGTCTTTTCAATATGGGCCAACCTCGTGCTCTCCATGAATACATGTATCCGTCAATAAAAATTCCATTATCATGTATTGTATTACCTCAAACTAATAACCCTTTTAAAATAAATGCAAGCATGATACAAATACTTCCTATATTTCGAGGGTTCGATTCTGAGAACCCCTATACTCATGTAAAAGAGTTTGAACAAATTTGTCGGACTATGCAACCTGATCATATGTCCGAAGACTCTCTGAAATTGCGTTTGTTTACATTTTCTCTAAAGGAAAGGGCCAAAACATGGTTTTACGGTTTGAGACCACAATCAATCACCACTTGGGAACAACTCACTAATCAATTTTTCCAAAGATTTTTTCCACATCATAGGACCATCGCTATTCGTCAAAATATCAATTGTTTTGTCCAGTTGGATGAGGAAACTGTTTTTGACTATTTTGAACGTTTTAATGATTTGTTGAGCGAATGTCCACACCATGGATTTGAGAAGTGGAGACTTGTCGTCATCCTCTATGAGGGACTAGACTTTAAATCTCAAACCATGGTTGATTCAATGTGTAATGGTGAGTTTATTGATAAATCTGTGGATGATGCATGGAATTTTTTAGCCGAGATTGCAGAGAAAACCCATCAATGGGAATCCGTTAGGGAAATAGGAACAACACCACATGATATGAGTCACCCCCATGAATTAGAGCTTTATTCTTGTAATAGCTCCGACCTTAGGATTGAAAATTATCCTAGATTGCAAAATCCCTATCATGATGATGATGATGACTATGATGTTATGTTAGAAGAACATGTCTATACTGAAAATGTTATGGAACCTTTGGGTTCAAATACATTAGGCGTCTCTGCCCCGACCTTAATGCATGATATGTCTTCTAGTATTCCATGTGATGTTTCCCCTGATGAGCCGATACACGAGGATAAATCTGTTGATGATGTTGATGACTCTGATTGTGATCTTGCTAATGTGATTGATGATTGTAAGCATGATGTGACATGTGTAGATGATTTAGGAGATTTTGATTTGATTTATAATGATGTGCCTATTCTTCTACATAAGTCACAATCTGATGGCCTTCCACCCAACCTAGATTTGGTTTGTACCCATATTGTCAAACCGACTTTTCTGAGAGTCCCTAATCTAGGTTTGGAACTGTGTGCTTCCCAAGTCCTCTTGGACTATTTTGCTTCTAAGTATAATACATTTGAGGAACCACAGTTGGAATTAGCATGTGTACCCGTCCCTAGCGAAGTTCATTTCGAGCTAGACCTTGTGCATGATGAACCCCCGAAACTGCGCGATTTTGTTTTCAAAATTATATCTTCTGTAAAATTCAGGTTTGGGGGTAGCTCATTTTGTTTCACAGCTTCACTTGCATGCCTATCATATTATTATTGTGTGAAGCTGTTGAAACCTCTACACTTTGTCTTTTGGGTTGATCCTCAACTCTTTAGATTGTTAGTGATGGTGAATTTTTGTATATAATCCAGTAGATAAAATTTCTTAAAAACCCTTTTGTTCCTTTTGTATATATTTTGCTAATCCAATATGATCTCGGCTGACATATGTTGGATTCTTGCCTTGAATAACGGAGTTCTAATATTGCTTTCGCCGAAATCGGGTATTCTCTTTCCTTTTTCTCTACTCAACATGATCCTCTTCATATGTTGTATTCTAATTTTGTTCATATTTTGAAACATTGAGGACAATGTTTAGTTTAGGTTTGGGGGTATAGAGTAGATGTCACGATAATATGCCATAATTGAAAACGAACTCCTTCTCTTTTGAAAAAATCGAAAAAATTCCAAAAAAAAAATTGAAAAAAATTAAAAATCAAAATAAAAAAAATTAAAAAATGAAAAAACATAAAAAATGGAGCTCATTTACCTTGAAATGTTGACTCTTGTGCAAATATGTAATTATTAGGAGTCTTAGTCTAGATATTTAGGCACCCTGATTCTAGCACAATTCACATAGTGATAAGAAATTTGCACGCGCACGATCTACCAATACATGTATGGCCTCGATCTTCAAGGTGTTTGATAGGAAGTCACTATTGCCAATCACTTTAGAATACTGAACGAAACTTGACTAGCTTGTTCTTTGGTTGGTTGGGATAGAAGGTGGAGGTTACATTAAGAAAGACAACCATCGAATTTAACTGGGTGCATCAAAAAGGGCTACCTCTTGCAAAGTGTCATGTAATTTTTTTGTTTCTTTTTGTTATGTATCAAAAGAGCTACCATATGTAAAAATCAATTTCAAGTTCTTGTGCAAAAAAAAAAAAAAAAAAATCAATCAAGTATTTATCAATTCCATCATCTCTTGTTCCAAAAATAAAAGAGAGTAGTCAATGTAAATAAGAGTCATCTTTTGTGTTTTATTGTAATAAGCAAGGAAGGGTGTATGCCATTGATGTACAACGCGAGTAATTGTGAAATACCTCCAACTCATTCACAATTCTCGTAAAGTCCGGACAGCTAGCTAGATTTCGACCTTGGTTCTTAGCCTGAGAAACTATCTCTTGGTGATTAGTAGTCATAACTTCAGATCTTTATTTACACATGTGTAGATACACTTAACACTCTTATCACATGTCTTTATTTGTTATCAGTGCTAGGATTGTGCCTTCGATAGCTAGATTGACATCTCCATTTTGCTGTGAGCTTAACTGACTTGCACATGTCACATTTGATGGAATCTGAGCTCATATTTTGTCCTTAGGTTTTGTAGGTACACCTCTGGTAAACCTTCACGAGACTTCAACTCGTCCACTAGGGACACTTAGTGGTTTAAAAGGCTTAGTGCATACGCTAAATGCATTCGAGAGACCAGCGACAGTGGTATAGTTAGGATTTCCTTAGTTTTGTTTTTACTTGAGGACAAGTAAATTCAGGTTTGGGGGTATTTGATGAGTGCCAAATAATGTATATATTTATCCCTTTTTGTTGGTATTTAACTCATCTTTTGTGCAGTAATTCTACATTTTATCCATATTCTGTATTTTCATTGTTTTCAAGAATAAATATTTTTCTTACTTAATTTTGCATTTTTAGGTAATAAATAAAGTCTGGATGACCTTGCGGAGCGGAAAGAGCTGAAGAGTAGTGAAAGGCCGGAAGAAATTACGCAAGGAAGCCGCGAAGAATGGTGCGCACAAGCCCAAAAAGCTAGGAATGGGCTCAAGAAGGAAGAATTTTTTTAAAGAAGATATGGGCTTGGCATACCCCAGGCCCAAAACAACCTTACCCAAACCATTTTCTAACCACAAAACCGCCTCCATCTTCAGCCGTCGGATTGGATCCATCTCATCATCCGATGGTCGCTCCTTCATCGCGCATCAAAATCTGAAGCTCCTATCACACACCATAGTAACTAAATTCCAAGCCTTCAGATTAGATCACATTTAGATCCTACCTACGGTCGCTTCTTTTGCCTGCGCATCAAACCTCGATACTTCCGCTTAACACTACAACACCTAACTCCATCTGGTGTCGTCAATTTTGTTGTATCTCATCATCCGACGGTCGCTCCACGATTACCCCCGTATAGCCGTTGGATCCACCTACCATCTTCCCATCCATCGCTCCTTGTCGCAGATCATCAAAGTTCGCTACAAACCGCTCAACACCCTAGCATCCAAACCATCGACTTCACCCAAACAAGTTCTTCTTCCCCAAATATTTTTTCCCCCAAAATATTTCTTCTTCCCCGACCGTTGCAGAGAGCTCTGCAACCACCTCTCCCTGCCACCACCATCACTACCAGTCTTTGCCACCGCCGCCTGCGCCACCCTCACCACAGACACTATAAACCCATTCCCTAGTTGCCTCTCTTTCTCGTTCTTAGCACCCCCACACACTAGGTGCTATAATCAAGAGGAGATAAAACTAGGGTTTCACCACAGTCGACAGAGGAGACCAAAAAGAAGGGTTGCTCGAGAGACAGAAGCAGAGGGGAGATGGGTTCGACAGAGGAGACAATTTCAGGGTAAGGGTTAACTTTTCACAGACTCTAATTTTGTCTGTAATTTGGGAATTGGTGTAAGACCCCTAAAATGTAAATTGGGTATAAAAGGGGACTGTGGGTGTGAAATTGGCTTATGCTGGAATAGCCAGTGTCCAGAACTTAGTTCTGTTAATGTTCAATTTCAGTTTCAATCAATTTTAGTTAATTTTCAATTTCTGTTTCATTTCATGTTTAATTCCATGTTCATTTAGTTTATGTTCTTATAATTTCTGTTTGTTTCTAATCTCAATTTAGTTTTGTTTAATGTTTATTCACTGTTAGGTTTAATTCACTGTCAAGAAGTGGAATGCTAGGTTAGAGCTTTGAAGCATTGATTTGATTGTGCAATGGGAGAAATTAGTGCTCATAGCAAGCTAATTCTCTTTCCATTCCATTTGTATGCTTAGGATGCATTGTTTTGATTGAGCAATGGGAGAAATTAGTGCTCATAGCAAGCTAATTCTCTTTCCATTCCATTTGTATGCTTAACTCTCTTGCATTGTCATCACTGTTAGCTTCACCATCTCCCCTTCCCTTGGCTTTGGCCTTGGTTCATTTGCATTGTTCTCTGCTTGTTTTCTTCATTGTCTTCATTGTCTTTGCTTCACTGCCTTTGCTTCATTGTCTTTGCTTCACTGCCATCTCTTCTTTTTCCTTGCCTTGCAACCCTGCTGTTGTTTACTTTTCCTCATTCCTTCACTGCCTTGTTCTGCTGCTGCTGCTTTCTTTTCTTTGCTACTGCAGCTGTCTGCTTCCACTGCCCTGCAACCCTGTTGCCTCCCTTCCACTGCTTGTGCAGCTGTTGTGCTGCTGCTGCTGCTTTCTTTGCCTTGTGCTGCTCCACTGCTGCTGCTCCAAAGCTCACTTCAACACTGAGCCCAAGTTCAGTTCATTGAAACCAAAGCCCACTCACTGGTAATCCCAAAAGCTGAGCCCAATTCACAGTTGAACTGTTGAGCCCAAAGCTCAAATCAGTTCACTAAAACCAAAGCCCAGTTCACAAGTGAGCTGTTAAGCCCAGTCCACAGTTCTATCCAAAAGCCTAGTGTACTGATAGGCTAAAGCTAAAGCCCAGTTCATTCCCAAAGAACTCAAAGGCCCAAAGCACAATCATAACCCATTGGTTACCAAAATCCATTGGTACCCAAAGCCCAACAATAGCAATTTAGAGCCCAAAATAGTTAAACACTACAAAACACTCCCAATCTCTGTGGATCGACCCGTACTTGCACGAGCTACAACAGACGACCGTGCACTTGCGGTATTACTGTAGGCCCGCGTTTCATTGCGCTTTAATTTTACACGTGTCCGGGCCCACCACTTGGCAGCAGGCTTTGGCTTAGCAACACAGCTCTGCAGCAACTCAGCAACAGCAGCAGCAACAGCAGCAGCAACAGCAGCAGCAACTCAGTGGCACCTGCAAGTGAACAAGAGTGCAATGATATCAGGAGACAGCTTCAAGCATAGCAAGGTAAGATGCACTTTCAGCAGAGTATGCAGTGGTAGATGAAAGACAGCAAAGGAAAAGAAATTCAACACACAGCACCATTCCCCGGCAGCGGCGCCAAAAACTTGGTGTGACAATGGGGTTGCACACTAAACTTGCAAGTATACAAGGTCAAGCTTTATAATATAGGGATAAGAAAGGGATAAGGTCAAGCTCATGAAAAACATGTTAACAGTATCAACATTCATCACATATGCTAATTGAAACATAACATACACACAACAATCAACTGTTAACTGCATAAGAAGACTGAAATTGGAATTGCATAATATTTTGGTTTAAATTCTCTCCTGGCTAGTCCAGAGATCATCCCCCTCAATTCACAACCCTTAACACCTATTTATACAAATAAACAAATCCCCAAAAATCAGGACCACATCAGTCCAATTAGGGTTTGGTGAAAATACAAAATAAATCAAAGAAAATCCTACCTAACTATGATAGCAACCCAATCAACCAACCCATGCTTCAATTAGACGTACAATTGATTTCCCCCAAAAAGTTCCCAAATCAGAAAAATTAGGGTTCTTATAAAAATTATTAAAATTTACCTAATCACTGTTGACACTGGTAGATGTCGACCCATGCCTCCAATCCTTCTCCTGATGCTTCTCTTGTTCTTCCCATGCCCTAATTGCTTTTCTAGCTCATCTATTTCATCAACCCCTAACCTAGGGTTCCTGTGAGAGGAAAAGATCGAGGAATTGATGTTATAGAAAGCTAGAGGAGTAGGGGAATGATGGCTCGAATGGTGATGGTTGAATGATTTGGGGGGGAGAAGATGGTGGAGTGATTTGTGGGGAGCGTCACTGTTGCAGAAGAGGGGAAGAAGATGGATTCGATGGTTTTGGGAGAAGGGTGTGTTTGGCTAATGGGTATAGAATGGGGTATTAGGGTGTTGAGCGGGTTCAGCGAGGTTTGATGATCTGCGACAAGAAGCGATGGATGGGAAGATGGTAGGTGGATCCAACGGCGATACGGAGGTAAGCGTGGAGCGACCGTCGGATGAAGGGATGTAGCAAAACGGACGACCCAAGATGGAGATGGGTGTTTCGATGTAAAGCGGGATCTTCGGAGTTTGATGTGCGATGATGGAGCGACCGTTGGATGATGATATGGATCCAATCTGACGGCTACATGAGAAACGGGTATGGATATAGGAAATGGACTTGGGTGAGGGTTTTGGGCATTGGGTATGCCAAGCCCATATCTTCTTTAAGAACAATTCTTCCTTCTTGAGCCCATTCCTAGCTTTTTGGACGTGCGCTCCATTCTTTGCGGCTTCCTTGCGTAATTCTTCCCGTCTTTTCACTACTTTTCTGCTCTATTCCGCTCCGCAATTCATCCAAACTTTATTTATTACCTAAAAATGCAAAATTAAGTAAGAAGAATATTTATTCTTGAAAACAATGAAAATACAGAATATGGGATAAAATGTAGAATTACTGCGCAAAAGATGAGTTAAATGCCAACAAAAAGGGATAAAATTATACAATATTTGGCACCCATCAGTGGTGGAGACTGACAGTCAGCGCAACCGTCTTGGAGGGCTGATGCTTGTGTGGGCATGCTTGGCCAGTATACCCCTAATTTCTGAAGTTTTCGGTGCAGGTGAACGGTGCCAGTTTGTCCACAAGTCTCCATGTGAAATTCCTGGAGTAATTTCTCTGCCTCCCTCTTATTCACGCACCTTGCGAGTGATCCTCCAGCAGCTCTATAGTATAACGCCTCTTGGATCATCACAAACTGTTTCAAGGCCAGGGTGGGAATTACCCGATCTTCGTCCATCCTGGTAAGTTATTTGATATATATTCGCTTCCAGTCGTCTGCCTCTTCGAATGCCAAATCTTCTTTCCATGTGCTGGGTAGGTCTTTTCTCCGTATTGTGACTGTACCCTCTTCTTCACCGTTTAATTACACTTTTCTTGCTAAGGTTGCAAAGGCGTCTGTGTGTTTATTCCCACCTCTGCTAGTATGTTCGAGCATTGACCCTGTTTGCTTCATCAACCTTTGATCCTCTGCCCAGTAAGGTGCTAGGTGTGGTTCTTTGACGTAGAAATCACCATTCACTTGATTTGTCACGAGCTTTGAATCTCCTTTAACTTCCACGCTTCCTAGATTGAGTTCCTTATCCATTCAGAGTCATAGGATTAATGCTTCATACTCGGCGACGTTATTACTGCACGGAAAATCCAGTTTAAACGAATACGAGAGTAACTCGCCTTGTGGGGCTTCAAAAACTACCCTAGCTCCCCCGACGGTGTCGTACGATGATCCAAAGAACATGGTCCAAGGTTTTCCAGTATCCGTGAGTGCCACTTATCCAGGTAAGTATCCATGTACCTCATCGTCCCCTTCTCCTGGAAACATAGCCATTAAGTCGGCGATCGCTTGTCCTCTTACTTCTTTGGGTCGTTGATATTTGAGTTCGAACTCGAACAGTTGTAGCAGCCATCGAGCAGTCCTTCCAGTTAGGACAGGTTTGGACGCCAGATAAGCTATGGGATTTTCCGCGGCTACCACGATGGTCTCATGTGTCAAGATATAGGGTCTCAGTTTCTGTGTTGCGTAGATAAAGGCTAGGTATGCTTTCTCCACGCGCGAATATCTCAACTTTGCATCCCTTATGACTCGACTGACATAATAAATAGGTGATATCTCTTCCCCTCCCATGTCTTGTGCCAGGACTGCACATATCGCCGAATTGGTGAACGCCATGTAATGGTAGAGGGGAGCTCCTTTAATCGGCGGCTTGAGAACCTTAGGTCTTACAAGGCATTGCTTCAATTTTTCGAATGCGGCGCACTGTATATCGCCTCATACAAAAGCCACTCCCTTCTTTGGTAATGGGAGGAACACAATCATTAGTTGCGCTAAACCCGGTATGAAGCGTCGTATGTAAGATATTCGTCCAATAAAGGCTTGTAATTCCTTTGCATTTGCTGGGGGCGCCATGGCCATGATTGACTCGACTTTACTCGGGTCTACCTGGATTCCTTCATTAGTTACCACAAATCCTAAGAACTTTCCCGATTCCACGCCGAAGGCACACTTGAGAGGATTCATTTTGAGCTTGAACTTTCAGCACCTCTCGAAAGCCGTCTTTAGACGGGAGACGTGGTTTTCGGTTGCTTGCGTCTTGACCACGATATGATAAACGTAAACTTCTACTGTTTGATGTAGTAAATCATGGAATATGGAGGTCATAGCGCGTTGGTACGTGGCGCCCGCATTTTTCAGGCCAAATGGCATTACTACGTAGTAGAAATTTCCATACGGAGTTTGGAACGCCGTCTTCTTGGCTAACCAGGTCGGATGTTGGATGGGTTTGATGAATTTAGCCTTCAGCAAGCGCTCCACCTCTTCCTTTATTTCAAGAGTTGTGGCCCTGGGGAACTCCCTAATCATTTTCTTTACTGGTTCGAAATTAGGTGACACTCTAAGGGCGTGAGTTACAAGCTCGCTATCGAGTCCTGGCATCTCATCATAGTCGAAGGCGAAGACATCTTTGTAGTCTCTCAGTAGAGCGATTAATGCTTCCCTTTCTTCCTTGTCCAAGCTTTTTCTTATCATGATAGGGCGCTTGTCTCCTTCCGTTCCTATATCAATTTCTTCTATTCCATCCATGGTGAGGTCTCTAGGAATTCGTTCTTCTGTGGTTTTAGTAGTTGCGTCTGTAAGATGATCTCGCAATTCCTCGTCATCAACCATGCTATAGGGTAGCTCATCCAAGCCTTGTTATGCACTTTCAGAGGGAGGTTCAGTTTCGTTTCTTGATATTTCTGCGCAATCTTATTTATCTGCGGTCACTCCCTCAGTTAATTGTTATAACCGATATACATATCCCCCATATGGCTTAGAGAAGCGTTGGAACCTGGGTTGTTCCTCTTGCTTTCTCTTTCTTTCGGCGGGGAATACCATCCTGGATGGGCTAAACACAGACTTTGCTGGCTTCGGTTCTTCTTCTTCTTCTCCCCATTTAGGTAGCGGGATGAGTTGCACTTCAGGTACTTCATCAGATTCTTTCGGTTCGTCATAAAAGATCGCGTCCTCCATGTAAGCTTCCTCTGGGTCAAAAGGATTGCTAGTGGCTGGAATCCGGTACTGCTTGACTCCTATGTTAGTATTGACGCATTGGTGGTACGTTGACGCCACTACCTTGTGATGGAGTATCCATCCTCGCCTTAGAAATACGTGGAACATGGGGTCGTCTTCTAGCACATAAAATGGCGTGGGTGCTCGGATAGGGCCGATCTTCATGATCAGGTTAACGATCCCAATAGCTTTCTGAGCATGTCCTTTGAATCCTTTCAATGTTGTGACTCGCATTCTGATCGCGGACCTTTGCACACCTAGGATGTCTGACGTATGCATAGAAATTAAGTTCCTGGACGCGCCTCCATCTCTAAAAATCACTTTTTAGCGGTTGCTTGTTAATGTACGCTGTCAAGTATAAGGGCTTAAGGTGCTCTCCTGGGTATCAGATATCTTCGTCTGTGAACACGATCGCCTCTTTGGGAAGGAGACCACATGGCTTTCCTGCCGCAATAGCCGTTATAGCCCTAGATGCTTATTTGATCTGGTTTTCACTGAAACCGAGGGAGTCGAAGAACTGTTGAGCCAACACCATTTTTGCAAACTAATTAGCTACGCCTTATGTATTCTCGAATGTTGGGTTCTCCGTCTCGGCTTCACATGCTTCCTCGTTATCTTCCCAAGGCCTCCAAACATCCTCACTTGGATCATGGGAGATCATCATGACTTGGTGCTGGAGCGCCTTACCATTCTCCGGATTTTCCATCTCGATCTCGCCTATCTCTAGATTTTTCTGGAACAGTCTCCGCAGATTGTAGCAGTCGATTGTAGGGTGTTGTATCCTTTGGTGGAAGTGACAATACCTGGCGTCGTTTTTGTCAATGGTGTTGAGGTCCGTCTTTGTTGGCGGAAGTTGAGTTTCTTGATTTGCTATCCACTGCTCCAACAGACCTACGATATGTTTCTTGCTACATGGTAGGGGCGTAGGAAGCGATTGGGTACCCCAACCTTCTCGGTTATTATTGGCGCGTGTGTTTCTTGGTACGGTTGATACGGTGTTAACTTTGTTGCACCAAATATAATCTGGGTTGTGCTCCTCAACACAATCAGCGATTCTTGCCGCCGATTCTTCTAGCTCAACGAACGTGGGGAAGGGGAAATTGACCAGGCTTTTCTTAAAAGATGGAGTCATTCCCCGTACACATATTTCCACTAGCGCCTCCTCCTTAACATCTTCATGGCAATCTACAGTGAGCAGTCGAAACCTGGTGATATATTTTCCTATTTCCTCGCTTGGGCGCTGGTTGCATTTGCTTAGATCTATAGTCGTAACCTTTCTTTTTGCTGAATAAAACTTTCTGAGGAAAAGAGTGGACATGGTTGACCATGAGCTAATACTTCCCGGCTTTAGGTTATCGTACCAGGTAAATGCTATATCAGTTAGCGACTTTGGAAAATCCCTTAGACATAGTTTTCTGTCGGTTGCACGGTCGTTCATGGTAGACATAAATCGACTAAGGTGTTCCCTCGCATTTCCTTGCCCTTCGTAGACTTTGAACTTTGGTGAAATATAATCCTCTGGATATTGATACTCTGCAATTTCCTAGGAGTAGGGTCTATCCACGAAATCGTAATTATCTTGTTTGACAATTCTGTAGTTCATTTCCAAGTACTTAGCCATCGCTTCTTGCGTCATGGCTATAGGTTCTTCCTTTTCTTTTATAACTTCCGCCGCCTCTTTAGAATTCTTCTCGGCGTTTGCTACCTTCAAGAGTTTTCTCAATTCTTGATCTCTTCATATGTGGTTTTCCAATTCCTCCTGCATCTCTTTGAGGGAAGGTTGGGCGAGTGGTGTTTCCTCGATTTCCTGTTGCTTATCCTTTTCGCGCGCGTCGTTTGGCTTCTTTACTTGTGTGATGGGCTCCGATACTATCCCTACTCTTTCTCCCTCTGTGTTAAGTGGCGGGATGTTCGGTGGACTCTCTTTCGCGCTTGAGTTAGCGCCTCCAGGGTGTGTCATGGTTAGCTAGGCACGAACCTCCGGGTGTGGCCGCAAATGTTGAGGGGTGAATTTAGGTTTGAGGTTTTACCCGTCCTAGCTAGCCAAATGACCTCACTTTACCAAGAATAGCAAGAGAGAGAGAGTTGTCTTTCCATTGTACCTTGTCCTTCTTTATATAGACTTTCCAAAAGCCCCTTCTTTTTATGGCACCATGCCATGTTTCCTAAACTTCTTTAATTACTACTAATGTCATTCCTTCTCTAATAAAACCTCATTCTTTCCCATCCCTTGTCCTTTCCATTTAATAGACACTTTCTTGGTGGACTTGGTATTTAGTCCCTAAATCCCCATGTCTCATGTTGGGATTGCCTCCCCTTGGAGGGCATACTAGCCCGGCTAAAAGGGTAATATTTTTCATGTATCAACAGGTACCGAACGCACTTTTAAACTTCAAAACCCTGGAAAATCTCACCATATTTGGTTTTAATCCATTCCGCTACCATTGGTTTTTCGACCAAATTTAGTCTTTTGCTAGTCCATTGTGGACGCTATAAGCCATTAAAAAAATGATAGTTTAATTTTCTGGGTTTCCATACTACCCGGGATATTCATGTTTCTCTGCTGAGCCACTAAGCCCCTGCCCGTCGTTATTTTAAACCTAGTATTTTTAGGGGCGACCCCAAAATAATTAGGGGCGACACAAAAAGATAAAAAAAGGTCACTGATAGACACATTTTTGTGTCTAAATTGTCCTCAATGTCTGTATTGTTGGAACTCGATTTTTGTACTAATAAGGTGTTTTTATGTATTTTTAGGTATTTTTGGAAAATTCGGCTCGAAACGTTGCTCGGGGCAACCCCAGAGGACATTTGCCAAATGGATCACCTCTTCGGATAAGGGGCACCTCAATTGCTAAGGGTCACCCAGTTGCTATTCACACACCAGGACACCCTGCTTGATATTCACACCCCAGCTGTTGGATAAGGGGCAACCTTTCCACCTTAGTTTGAAATATGTTTTGGCGGGAATTCGCAGACGACTGAGTAACTTTCAGGAACAAAGTTTGACGAGTTATATTGAGATTCAATTACAAATTTTGGTTGCGTTGGACTTCATTGGGCTTAACAGGGCTGATATAAGTGTTGTACCGGAGGAAATTGGGTCGGATAGTCGTTTCTCGACGAAACAGAGGTTGTATTATTCTTGGATTCTATTTTTTTTAGTATATATGGAAGATACATATTTATTGGAGGAGATATTATCTGGGATGTTATTCTTCGTTTACTGGGGGAGATTTGACACGTAAAGAGATAAAGTTGAAGAATAAGGGAAGAATTCCGGCGCAGACGATGAAATAGAGTTCGAGAGTTTCTCGAGATTCTTTGGAGATATCTTTGGTCGTTGGCGTGAGTTTCTCAGAGTTCTGACTCTTTCTAAACAATTCATGCACGTGTCTGGAGTGTGTAAACGTGAGTTAGCAGCAAGAGAAGCAAAAACAGGGCAAGAAAATGAAATTATTCCCAGAGAACACCCGACGAGTAATGGCGGAATATTTTGAAATTATTGTGAAGATTTGTTCACCTATTGGGTATAAAAAAGCTTCACGGGATCCATAAGGGGGCATGAAGAGTGAGGGGAGGAAACATAGCGTAGAATAGGAAGTTGCAGAGCTTGTCTCTGCTGCTGCCATTGAAGGAGAGAACGAAGAACATAAGACGCCAAAGAACAGTCGTTCATCAACAGTGACAACGACACATACTGAAGCGTTGTATTTGCTACAGTGGCAGTGGCATTTTCCATTTATCGTTCTTTGTGACAGTTTATTTTGCAACAACCTTATACCATTGCAAATCTCTGTTTTCTATTATTTATCCAATAAAAACACCATTTGAGCTATGAGTTATCTTTTTGAGTGTGTTTTCATCATGAGAAGCTAGACCCCACCGCTGGGACGACGGACGAAGCTGAATTTCATCACGTGGTAAATTTAATTAATTCCTTATTTACTTGTTGCACCGATTATAAATGATTTATGATTTCTATTAATAAATTGTTATCTTGTTTGATAGTGTATGCTTAGTCTTAGGTGTTTTTGATACACTATGCTTGTAATTTACAATTGATGTTTTACGAAATCTATTTTGGCAAAGAATACAGTTAATATGTCTTGTGTTTGGAGATATAATTGCCTAGGATTAATTTCTGAACCACTTGAATATGAAAAACAGTGAAGTCCCGAGTCTTAGTGAATTCTTCATCCCGTGACATATTTTGTATATAATTTCTTATTTTTATATTTAAGCCTAGAATCAATCTCAACAAAGTCCGAGTGAACGACAACTCTATTTGCCACTATTCAAAATTCAATCAATTTTTGGCACCGCCGACGCGAATTTGTTTATAAATTTTTTTTTTATTTTTTATTTTTTACGCGTTTTGGTATTTTTGTTTGCTTTCAGATTTGGAGCTAAGCTAAAGGAAAAAGAGAAAGTGCTGAAAAGAAGGGAAAAGCCCAAAAAGAAAGAAAAGAGAAATCCAAAAGGAGTGAAGAAGAAGATTTTGTAAATAATTTTATTTTTATTTTTATTTTTTTAGAAATTGTAATTAAGGTTTTTATTTTTGTACTATTTTATTTTTGGACATTTTTTTTTTCTTTTCTTTTGGACATTGAACATTGGACTTTATTTTTAAAACCCTAAGGAAGGGTTAGTTTAAATATAAACTGCACAGGGAAGAACGGCGATTACGATATCGCCTCGGCCCCTCGAGTTCGTACACTGACGTTGGAGTCGGTGGCCCGAGTCGACTTCAACGGTTCATTGCCCCTCTGGAACGGGAGGTAAGAATTTTAAACACCCGTGAATCCCCTGTCAGCGGGTTTACTGGATGATTTTGTATGCATATATGTTGAGGACCTGAAATCGGATTTAATTTTCTAGTAAAGGGCATGACCTGGCCAAATCAAGATAAGGACTCGGATTTCATCACCGTTTCCTTCTTGCCCGCCTTAGGAACACGTAACCTACGCGAACCTAAGCCTTGAAATTTGGACTAGAACGAGACCGATAGGGTAACTAGCTTATTAGGAAAGTCATTCGAAAAATATTGGTTACTCTTTTGAGCATAATTTGAAGTTCATGATGATTACTGTGAGTTGAATACGCCGCCTTGTAACGCCAGTGAGGCCTTGGGTATCAAAGCTCCACTGAGCTTCCATCGTCTCTATTCAACTTACTTTAACTCGGATTGATTCCAGAGAGGTTTGCTCAGATTTTAACGAATTCCTTTTCGAAAGAATAAAATATGGTCTAGAAACAATCTAAGGGAGCCATCATGCTTTTTGTTTGCTAGATAAAATAGGCTTGTTGTGGTCGAGTCAGCCTTCTTTGTCTTTGTTTATAATTCCCTTGCAGTTAAGATGTCGAACTGGTATAGCCAATACAATGATTATTCGACTGAGCAACATGAACATTATTATTTTTATAACCATAGTGTGAATAGTGGTTGGGAACACCAAACTTTCGAAGGTTATGGGTCATACCATGGTGAGCCCAATTACTATCCACATGCCTACCGGTCATACGAGCAAAATTCCTATAATTCCTCTTCTCTAGATGAGGCATGTAAGATACTTGAGTCAACGCGTAAGTTACATGAGTCGACACATAAGTCAACGGACACCGATGACTTAGTTATAGACGAAAGAACTGTAACAATGAGTGAACCTTCTTTAGAAGATAACCTCAGGAAGTTAGCTGAGTCAACATATAAGTTAACTGAGTCAACACGTGAGTTTGCTGAGTCAACACGTAGGCTTGAATTAGAGACGGAAGAAATAGAAGCTCGAATTACTCGTGATTGCCAATACATTCTTTCCTATATCACCGTGAAAATGAGGATAATTTTTATAATAATCAAGATGAAGAGGTTAGAAATTGTAACACTACTTGTTTAGATGAGGTTCGATCATTTTCATGTTATTATAATGATGATTATGATGAGGATAGTATTGATGAAGAACATGAAATATGTAGGCATAGTGATCAAGAATTTTTTACTCCGATTGAGCTTTGTAATGATAGTTTTGTTTCTAGCACAAATCCAAATAATTTTGATAATTATTCACCTATTCAAAAGGATGGGGATTTGACTAGGGATACCATCGTTTTAGTTCATGATCCTTTAGCTTGCAGTGTGTTGGATAATCCATTATTAGATGTGCCTATCAGTGAATTGGAGGAAGTAACTTTGATTAACACCTTAGATAAGGAGCCTTTACTAGAAACTTTCTCTGATAACCCTTTATATGATTGTGATGATGGTTTAGAGGAATGAGTTTATTTTGAGTCTAGTGATTTAGAAACAACAGTCTTAGACAAAGAAAGTGAACTCGTAAAAATGAATGAGGATGCACCTGATTACAACTTAGAAGAATCAATTGACCATTTTCAGGAATCTAATGATTTAGAAATTAGGGAAATTGTGACTAGTCTACCTAGAGACAATGAAAACTCTAAGTTTGAGGGTGATTATCACTTTCTTGGTGCCTTACCTTTAACTCTTAGAAAGTTCCCTCATGTAGGACTTGACATTTATGCCTCAACCATCTTACAAGATTATCTTCATACACTTTTTCCTGAACCTAGTTATGTCCATAAGAGATCTCAGTTGTTAGAAACCCATCCTCTGGTAGATGTGGTTAACCCAGGCTATGATACCAAGATTGACTTTGTTTTCCCACCAAAAACTTTTCTTCCAATTGTGGGAACATATGATTTTCATATGTGTCGGTTATTAAGTTTTGAGACTAAACCTAATTACTATAGGAAAATAGGGTCGACACATTTTCTTAAGGAAGACCACCTCTTTCATTGTGGTCATCTGTGTGAGTCAAATCTGATTGACTCAGAGGATCCCCAATTATTCAGCCTTTTGTTATGCGCTTCTAAGTTCTTAGTTGAGTATTTCCAGACTCTTCAGCCTGATCTTCAGAATACCTTTGAGGAAATCCAACCGATGAAATCTTTTTATTTAGACCGTTTTATAGACCATGAACCTGAACCACAACTAGATGTTGTTGTCTTAAACAAGGGTATTTTCGATGTCTTCTTGGATTATTGTAGTTTCCTCTTCTTGTGGTTAGCACTTTTTGATCCAGATGACCCACAGTTATTCCTGCTACTGCTTTATGATTATATGAGGTGATTAATTCCTTCCAATGTCTGGCTGAAGACTTTAAACTTAGCACTTCTTGGGAGGTAACCCAATCTCATGCAACACGGTAATATCTTTCCTTAACTCTTTTGCTTCGAGTGGTAACAGTTTCTTCTTGTTCATGCTTTTAATTTTATCTTTAGAACATTGAGGAAAATGTTAGATTTAAGTTTGGGGGTACGAGAGAAACTTTTTAGTTGCAATAAATAAACTCCAAAGCCTAGAAATTTATGTTTATTAAGGTTGGCACTAACCAATCTAAGTGGATGGGAACATCTTGGTCATAGGAGTTGAGGAACCAATCTGATTAGATGGAAACATCTAAAGAGTTTATTCATAAAAGCACAGAGCTCAGGTGTTAGAATTAAAAAAACATGGTAGTTTCGCCATATCTCGTTGAATCCTAATCCTTCTGTTTTTTTTAAAGTGATTTGGTGGGGCACACGATTCAAGTTGTTACCATTGCTAGGGTGAAATAGAGTGATTGAGAACCAAAAAATAAAAAATAAATAAAAATAAATAAATAAATAAATTTGAGACCAGACCATCAGACCAACCGGAATAAATATAGTCGACCACTGGTGCCCTTGTATATGCCAGTTGTGTTGACCTAGAGTTAGGTTTATTGACCACTGGTTCCATTGTATTTGTCAGTTGTGTTGATATTAGTTAGACCGGTATCTCAGTCAATTAGGATAGGTTCATCTTGGCAGAGGCCTTCAGACAGATATGGGAAACACCGTTCACTTTAAACCATCTATTTTTCTCTTTATCCATCTTCTTAATCTTTCCATGTGATTGGTTGACTCCGGTTATGATGTCTAGAAACTATCTGAGTAGAGCTCTGTCACTTATATATGAATTATAGTATGCTGAGTGAAAACTCGTGTACAACAATTGGAATTTCGCATCAGGGTACTTCCTCCTATAGTCAATGTTTGGATGACAACCAAGGAGATTCTTTAGTGCCTTCCAAGGTTCTGCGTAGATAGCTAGGGTCTGGAGTAAAGGTTTTGTGGGTACACCTCTGGTAAACCCTCTGGAGACAACATTCCGCTGCTAGAGCCACCTATCGGTTTAACGGCTTGCTGCACGTGCTAAGTGTAGTCATTTTATTTTCTACATTAGATTCGCTCGAGGACTAGCAAATAATAAGTTTGGGGGTATTTGATAGACACATTTTTGTGTCTAAATTGTCCTCAATGTCTGTATTGTTGGAACTCGATTTTTGTACTAATATTGTGTTTTTATGTATTTTTAGGTATTTTTGGAAAATTCGGGCCGAAAAGTTGCTCGGGGCACCCCTAGAGGACATTTGCTAAACGGACCACCTCTTCGGATAAGGGGCACCTCAATTGCTAAGGGGCACCCAGTTTCTATTCACACACCAGGACACCCCGCTTGATATTCACACCCCAGCTGTTGGATAAGGGGCAACCTTTCCACCTTAGTTTGAAATATGTTTTGGCGGGGATTTGCAGACGACTGCGTAACTTTCAGGAACAGAGTTTGACGAGTTCTATTGAGATTCAATTACAAATTTTGGTTGCGTTGGACTTCATTGGGCTTAACAGGGCTGATATAAGTGTTGTACCGGAGGAAATTGGGTCGGATAGTCGTTTCTCGACGAAACAGAGGTTGTATTATTCTTGGATTCTATTTTTTTTAGTATATATGGAAGATACATATTTATTGGAGGAGATATTATCTGGGATGTTATTCTTCGTTTACTGGGGGAGATTTGACGCGTAAAGAGATAAAGTTGAAGAATAAGGGAAGAATTCCGGCGCAGACGATGAAATAGAGCTCGAGAGTTTCTCGAGATTCTGTGGAGATATCTTTGGTCGTTGGCGTGAGTTTCTCAGAGTTCTGACTCTTTCTAAACAATTCTTGCACTTGTCTGGAGTGTGTAAACGTGAGTTAGCAGCAAGAGAAGCAAAAACAGGTCAAGAAAATGAAATTATTCCCCGAGAAAACCCGACGAGTAATGGCGGAATATTTCGAAGTTATTGTGAAGATTTATTCACCTGTTGGGTATAAAAAGGCTTCACGGGATCCATAGGGGGGCATGAAGAGTGAGGGGAGGAAACAAAGCGTATAACAGGAAGTTGCAGAGCTTGTCTCTGCTGCTTCCATTGAAGGAGAGAATGAAGAACATAAGACGCCAAAGAACAGTCGTTCATCAACAGTGACAACGACACATACTGAAGCGTTGTATTTGATACAGTGACAGTGGAATTTTCCATTTATCGTTCTTTGTAACAGTTTATTTTGCAACACCCTTATACCATTGCAAATCTCTGTTTTCTATTATTTATCCAATAAAAACACCATTTGAGCTATGAGTTATCTTTTTGAGTGTGTTTTCATCATGAGAAGCTAGACCCCATCGCTGGGACGACGGACGAAGCTGAATTTCATCATGTGGTAAATTCAATTAATTACTTATTTACTTTTTGCACCGATTTTAAATGATTTATGATTTCTATTAATCAATTGTTATCTTGTTTGATAGGGTATGCTTAGTCTTAGGTATTTTGATACACTATGCTTGTAATTTACAATTGATGTTTTACGAAATCTATTTTTGCAAAGAATAGAGTTAATATTTCTTTTGTTTGGAGCTATAATTTCCTAGGATTAATTTCCGAACCACTTGAATACGAAAAACAGTGAAATCCCGAGTCTTAGTGAATTCTTCATCCCTTGACATATTTTGTATATAATTTCTTATTTTTATACTTAAGCCTATAATCAATCTCAACAAAGTCCAAGTGAACGACAAATCTATTTACCACTATTCAAAATTCGATCAGTCACCCAAGCGTAAATCTAAGCTACCCCTTATCTTTGATTTTTCAAAATGGCATATATGCCCTTATATAATCGGTAGCAAACACAACAATCAGTAGTTAACCAATAATCGATAGTCAATATATTCTAATTAGTCTCCGATTATTGTGTGCATATTTCGGCTAATATGCCATTCTATAATCGGTAGATAAAATAACTCATAAAATTACCGATTATAAGTAGCCCCAGATTCAAACTTGGCCAAATTTCATAGGTTTTGAGGGTACACAGCCGACCATAACCATTTGGTTTCGTGTTTTGGATGTAGCCATAATCGGAAGATAAATTGGTTACAAACACTCCCGATTATGGGTTGCCCCAAAATAAGATTTTGCTTAAATCCTACATTTGATAAATTTTGAAATCTTCCATAATCGGTAGCTAATCCAACTTGTAAACTACTGATTATAAGTGACCCCAGATTCAACCTTTGGTAATCCAACTTGTAAACCTCCCCAAAATGAGTTTTTGCTAAAATATTTTTTTTTTCAAAATTTTGAAATCTGCCATAATCGGTAGATGATCAAACTTATAACCCTACCGATTATAGGTAGCCCCAGATTCAACCTTTGCCAATAATCGGTAGCCAAAAAAATAATCAGTAGTTTCACAAAATAATCGGAAGCAAACTCTTGTAATCGGTAGCCTAGGGTCTATATATTAGTGTTTGGAATTGGTTTTTGAGTCATTGTGAGAAATGTCCCCAACTTCCATTGAGTGAGAGAAGAAGAAGAAAAAAAAAGTGGGTATATGTTGCCAACTTCCGATTGTTGCCAACTTCCATAAACATGGATGGGTACGAAGAAGGACGTGAAGTTGTTGAAGTTCAAGGTTCACTACCGTTTAGAGATGAGGATTTGGGGTATATGTTGAATGATCCAAACTTTGATGGAGATGAAACCCTAGACGACGCTTTCATGGAAGAAAATGGAGAATCACCCGAGATCGAAGGTAACGATGCGTCAAACATACAGGTATGTTGTTAAAAACCTCTAATAGCAATTTTATGTGCGTTTGTGTGTGTTTTTGAACGTGAAAATTCGATTACTGCATGCATTGAATGCCATGAACGACATTTAATCGGTAGCTAATTGAGTACAATATCTACCGATTATCAACAATCGGAGATTCTTTTATGTATTAAGCTACCGAATAAGTAAAAAATCCCCAAATTGAAAGCTTCAATTTGTCACAATCGGAAGTTTTATACATCAACAAACGTCTGATTGTAAAAAGTCGCCCCAAATACGAATTTCTCCAAAAATGAAATATTTGTGATTCTTGATATTTCATAATCGGTTGTTTATGAATTAACTTATCCTCCTATTATTAAAGTTTTTTTTAAACAAAACAATTGTACATTTGTCTATTTCGTTAATCGGTAGCATATCGTAGTATAAGACTACCGATTTTTTTTAATCGATTGGGTTGTATAGTATTTGATTACCGATTGTTGTACAATCGGTTATTTATTCTCTAAACTGCCTTCCGATTACTAATGCATAACTTGTTTTTATGGTGCGTAGGCTGTTGTAGCTGTTGATGACGATTATTATTTGAGGCCTGATACTTCCCTACACTATGCAAACGATTTGGTATGTTCATGAATTATCTTTTATTTTTCCAATCATGTATGTTAGATGGTTATGCTTATTTTGTTTGTTTTGTTATATGCGCATTTAGATATTTGGAAGCAAGAAGGAGGCCAAGGAATGGCTTATGAATAAGGCAAAAGAGAAGATGTGCGTGGTAATTCATAACCGTTGTGTTAAGAAGATTCGGTTTGAAATGATATGTGAGCGAGGTGGGGTGAAGAAGAGTCACGGGGGAAAGAATAGTAAGTATATAAGGAAGACGGAGAGAAAGATATACCGAACTCATACAAAGAAGATTGGATGCCCATTTAAGATTGTCTTCTATAAGCCCAATGGTAGGGAAAGTAAAGAGTGGAAAATATCTAAAGTTGCTAATGGTTGTCACAAATATGATGATCCGGATACTCTTATTGGACATGTAATGGTTGCGAAGTTAAAACCACATGAAATGGAGACGGTGAGGTCTATGCGGATCCAAAAGGCGAGTGCGATCTTAAGTAAAATTAAGGCGTACGACCCCGACAACTTGTCTTCTTTGTCTACAATTAAGTCGGCCCTAGCTACAATCAAAAGGACGAAATGGGATGGTAGAACGGCCATGCAACAATCGCAGTGGTTAGCTGAGTTACACGACTACACGTTGATAACGGAAGAAAAGGATGGTAAAGTGGTACGTATTTTCTTGGCACATCCCGAAATGATAAAATTGGCTCAGTGTTTTCATCAAATTTTGTTGATAGATGCCACTTACAAGACAAACAAATATAACATGTCGTTGTTGAACATTGCTTGTCACACTTCGGACAAAAACACGTTTACGATCGCATGGGGTTTAATGGATCATGATAACAACGTGAGTTTCATTTGGGGTTTAATGGATCAAGCCTTAATGCATGCAATAGGGGTAGTGTTTCCTGAAGCCCGAAACTTGCAATGTACGTGGCACATTCAATGCAACCTCAAACACAATTGCCATCTCCATTTCCAAGCTAAAAAATCAAGGAAAGGTACCAAGAGGTTGAAGGAAGAGGATGAGCGCATTAGAAAATTAACCGTGGAAGAACGAGAGGAAGAGAAGAGGTTATTCGATGAAAAATGGAAGGAGGATGGAATGATTTGGAAAATCTGCATGAAAGCATGGGACAAGATCGTTTGGTCGAAGACCGAGGAAATTTACGAACGTAACTTGAAGAAATTTGAGGATGAATATGGAAAGGACTACCCAAAACCGGTTGAGTATTGTAAAACACAATGGTTACCAATTAAGGAGAGGTTTGTGTTTGCATGGACACATGAATATCGTAACTTCAAGAACGAGGCGACAAGCATTGCGTAGGGGTCTCATGGCCGATTAAATAAAATACTTCTAGGTAATCAAAATGGAGTTGTGTCGATCCAAGAAGCAATCCATGAATTCACCAATCGTGATCTTGTAAATATTAAGGATTATATGCAATTTAGTGTACATAAATTCCCTACGGAACATGAAAGGGAAAGATTGCTTCTAAGGGGCATTGTTCATAAAGTTTCAAAATGGGCAATAAATCACATGATGGAACAATTGAAGTTATATAAAGCTTATGATGACGAGAATACGGTTTGTGTTTGCAAGGATATGATAGGTATTGGTCTCCGATGTTGTCATAAAATGGGTAGGTACGTCGATGTGATTGACATTAATGATATTCATCCATTTTCGAAGCAATTAAATTTCACTCTAAGCACCCCCGTAGTTGATGGTCCGTCGTTCATGGAGTCGGAATTGTGTGCAAAAATAACCGAGCGTTATGCTACAACAAATGGCGCCAAGAAGCAAATATTGATGCATGATTTGGAGCAAGCTCTTTACCCTCGTTTAAGGGAAGTTGATGAACCTATTAAGCAAAAGGGGGCGGGTGGGACAAACACCGAAGTGTCGAGGACCATTGAAAGAAAAGAATTGAAGGAGTATTTGTATAATAAAAGAATATTGTCTAGGCATGAGCGTTCGGAAGCCGAATTTTGAAGATGATCCGCAACCCAAGAAAATAGGACGTCCAAAAAAAGATCAAACTGGACCAACCATCCTACAAATGAGGCCAAAGGTCTCTACGGAGCCTTCTCAAGTAAGTCAAACCGAGGCGGTGGAATAAGTTGTGTTAGTGGAGACCGAAACTAGCTCCGTAGTTATTGATCAAATGAGCGACTCGCAACAAACACAATCAACGGAAATGGTAACTATAAAAGAGAAGTATGGTACTTTTCGTTGTCCTAGGGATTTTCATGGAAGACCAACACTATCAAGGTATACGATTATAGAAGAGCATATGAAATAACTCCCTCCACTCATTGTTCCATTTGTTTTGTCTACCGACGAGGTTTATGGGGATGGTAATTGTGGGTTTCACGTCGCTACGGAACAAATTGGTTACTTTGGAGAGGCGGTGAACGAAGATGTCACCCAATGGCAATATTTAAGAACTAAGATGGCGGTACAACTAATAAAGTACGAGGATTTCTATATGGGGATGATGAAGCAAGGAGATAGACATGACAAAGAACTAGAGTTCAAAGACTTAGTTGCACGTGTAAAGTGTCGTAGGGGATTGAAGACAATTGGATCCAAGTATTGGATGACAATGCCTAAATGTGGATATCTCTTAGCGGACGTTTTGAATTGCGTGTTACATTTCTTTGTTCCTCCTAAGTATGGACATTCTTTTACTTTTACACCTACAAGGACGGTTTGTGATGAATCGGTAAACAATATATTGCATAAACTTCCGATTGACAACAAACTCTGACAAAAAAACCTGAAAATTTTCCCAGAATCGGTAGACCAAATTATACATAAACTTCTGATTGTAACAACCAATCAATATTTATATTGTTGCCAAGGACTTCAGGAATTCATAACTTCCATCATAACTGAATTCTTAACCCTTTTCCACTAAGTACTGTTTTTTTGCGAGTGTCTCCTACATAAACAAACACAAAATAATGTCAACTTCGTTTTAGTAAGAAAGATTAGACACCCGGTGTTATTTAAAAGAAGTATGAAAATACTTACAAATTGTTGGATCGACAAGCTTAAGTGGCTAGTGTTAAACATCCTCTTTTGTATCGTTATGTAATCATTTAATCCTTTTTGGATAAGTCGGAAACGATCATGAACTTGTTGGAGTGATCTTTGCTTTGGATTTCCATACTCTCGCACAAATTGGTTATATACCCTCGCCCAAAATACTTCGGGTGTTAACCTTCCTGCTATGACATCTTCATGTCTTGTTTCATGATACCATCTTTTCATAATGACCAAATCTTCAGCTGCGTCAAACATTGACATGCTTGTAAGTTGATATATAGAATGAATTCACAAGAGTAGACGATGGAAAATCTATTTGTAAAATACACGGATGCTATATATGTGTTGTTTGGTACATAAATAAGAAGAGTTTACCCTCCTTATATAGATGAGAGTCCCAACGTCTCTTTTTTTTTGAAAATATGGCCGTTGATGCGTACTTTTACAAGACTGTACTGAAATTACGTACAATTATTACATACAATCGATAGGAAATGGTTGAACCAAAGGAAACGATTATGCATAATCGGTATATATTGATCGTTATATACTACCAATTATAGGTTGTTTTGTCAACAGAGTTCTCAGTTTCATTAGAGTAGTATAATCGGAGGTTTATCAATATGTATTATCAACCGATTGTGTGTGGTTTTTGAGGCACAGCTAGTTTCTTTTGAACGAAATGGTCGTTGGAGTATAATCGGTAGTTACATAAAGAATTAAAACTTCTGATTTTCATAAATATTTTGAAATTCATAACAATATCACCTACACATCATCATAGTTTTACATTGAACTTCCACAATTCTATTACAAGGTATTGTGATCAGCGTCGTGGACATGTTGGACGAGTCCTAAACGGATTAAATCTTTCCATCGCCCTAAGGATTCGAAAATGAGCTTCATAACGGAAGATTGATCTTTTTCATCTCCGCCATTCCCCGAGAGATCGTTGTATAACCTCATCATTGGTTTCACCCCTCAATCGATATTGATTCACAAGATAATTTAAATGGACGAATTCTTCGACGTGTCCGTTTATTGAACCAATTCGGCAGGAAAAATCAGCGGAGTGACGGTTGTTTGGGTTACCGGTGTCGCCGCAGAATTTTTCGTGAATTCACCCCAAATAACTCATACTCATTATGCCTCCTTGCCTACGTTCTTCTCCTCGTCTCGGATAGAATTGAACATAGCGCCTACATAAAGATAAATATTCTTCTATCGTGAACTTCGTAGGATTAATGAATGGTTGGGCCATTATGTTGAAGATGTTGTTGGAGAGAGTGTAAAGGTATTTGTGTTCCATAGAGGGTAAAAGGATACAATCCTTATATAGAGATTAGAGCTCCAATGGCTCTGTTTTGTTGAGGCAATTGTATAATCGGTAGTCAAATAAGGTATTATCACTTCCGATTATACAGTTGCCCCAAATTTTGTTTTTGCAGAAATCTCAATTTTTTCGAATTTGAGAACTATAATAACCGGTAGTTAATATGACTTCCGATTATACAGTTGCCCCAAATTTTGTTTTTGCGGAAATCTCAATTTTTTTCGAATTTGAGAACTGGAATAATCGGTAGTTAATATGACTTCCGATTCTAAAGTTGCCCCAAATTTCTACTTGGACGAAATCACCAAATTTGGGAATTTATGAGCTACTATAATCGGTAGTCTAGTGAGGTTCTTGTTCCTGCCGATTGTTATAGGAGCAACATACGCGTTTGGCCCAAAATCGATATTAATCGGTAGGCCAAACGCGTTACTAAGCTTCTGATTTCGTTATACTAATCGGGCATAAAATAGCTTCCGATTATGTAACGGCATTAACGTATTCTCCATGTTTTTGGACATCCCTTAACGTTGTGTATCGGTTGGGAATAAAAAAATCACCCCCATTCTTTTGAATCTCCTAAGAATGCCAGAATCTTTAAGTAATGATTGATCGGTTTAGTTTGCAAGTAAGGAAGAGAAAACCAGAGGATATCCTCAGGATGGCGTGAATTATTATAGCATGCCATGTCATTGAGTGGGATATGTTGTGGACTTCGGAGCAAGTTAAAGTGTGATATCCAAGCGTGCCCGCTCGTTCATCTATGCATATGCCAAAAGCTAGTCAGACGAGTCAGAAGTGTGCGTGTCAGATACAACGCCTGTCACCTATCACCATCATCATTAACTTAACAATTACAAAAATGAATTTGATAAGCACACTTTCTTTGTCCCATCTACGTCAAACAGGGAAGCAAAGCCACTTACATCTATCAAAACAAGGTCACGGAAGGTCAAGGTCGAATTCAGTGTCAGCGCATAGATTAATGGCTAATGATATGATATGTATCCCTTGTATCCAAGCACGTATTTTCTTGGTTGCGTTTTCTGAAGTCGAAAAACGAACTCCTGCTGTTTGATTAATGTTTGATTGCACATAACCCGGCATTTAAAATGGGGAACAAGCACAAAAAAGACAAGATTGTTAATAGGGTACAGATTGGTGGCTGTACCAAAATCAAGATGAGAGCAAAATAAGTTTTTATGCAAGACAAAACAGATTTTCCCATACGCTTGGTACAACCTCACCTAACCTGGTCCCATGAGCAGCCTTGCAGAATCATCACGACTACGTCCAATGATCATGATTTGTGGTTAAGTTGCAAGCAACGAAGAGAGCCGGAGTTTTAAAGTCGTCCCATCTAGGGCACGTGAAGTATTTTCTCGTGCCAAGATGGATACGTAACGTAAGTTACTGGAGCGCGAACAACTGCCAAACTCCCCCCTGAACTAAAATAAAAAAAATAGAAGTATGGTAGTATGGTGCAATTGAGTTTATCTTCCTCTGACAAAAGCGTTACTCATGCCTCCATGTATATACCTGCCAAAAGCTAGTGAGGTAAATCGTAAGTGTGCGTGCGAGAGAGGCATAGCTTGTTAGCACTATCATCAACTCAATTAATATGATTATCACTCGAGTTAAAGTTAACATAATCTTGAGAAATGATTAGTTTGAGATTTAATACTCCATATTTAGATGACGGAGAGATACAGAAACAGCGTGATTCGATTTAGTGGATCTATATTATGACGAGCAGATTGCTTTGTTAGACAAAAATGAACACCCTTTGATTTACTCTCATCCTAACTCCAAATTTGGATAACAGAATAGATGTGCACGACAGTACGACACTCCTCACTTGCGCAAAGTATGGGTATTAGTAGTAGGTAAGCCGCTTATAAACCCAGCCAAAGAGAAGGAGCTAAGAGTAGTTACCACTTGCCATCCCATGTGACACTCACTCCCCCTTAAAATCATGGCCAATATCAACATCAAGAATAATTTATGATGCATCTTATCGGTTCACTTTCACTCATCCAAAAGATTAAAAAAAAAAAGGTTCATATGGAGGACCCTAGTAAAAATGATAAGGAAGTGAGAAATTAAGCCGAGGACAGGACTATAATTTGTTGAGTAGAAAACAAAACTACCCCATACCAACTCCACAAACGAAACCCTAAGTTGAGGATAATTTAGAAGCTTGTAGGAGTAGATGATTAGTACAAAGTTCTTTATTACTTCTTCATAATGAATAATGATGGGTGAATTCAGGGTTACAAGCACCAAGCATAGGGGACATGCCATTAAAGTGTTACCATCTCAAAACACAACGAAAATACGAAGTCAGTCTTTATTTATTCTTTCCAGAGAAGGGTCCAATTTAATCAGGCTCACAAGTACATTGTGGGCAATGCACATTGAATGATTTAGGTAGCTTACTTTGCTTTCCCTCCTTCATTCTTCACACGATATTTATTTCATAATGAGGTCCCCTTTGTTGCGTAAATGCCCACTCACTTCGATCTCCAATTCTATTGATTGCTGTATGGTCTACAAACTTCCTTACTAACCAAATCTAATCAATGACAATGATTCCTTGTAATCTCTACAAAATGAATAAAGATTAAGTGAGCTGGGATGGTGGGTTATGTTGACAAAACAAAACTTTTAATAATCAACTACTCAATCGATTGCAGATTATGTCAACTAGGACAATTGGAGTCCGCTAGTTGAGGAACGTTGGGCCGGCCATGCACTCTGCGCCCAGGGTGTAGCTAATGTACAGTCAAATTTTGATGCATTAGAAAAGCTTAAATTGCAGAGGAATGCTTGGAATATCGAACCTTTGAGATGAAAAATACGATCTTCATAAAAACATTAAAGGTTTGCTTGATTTTATAACCAAATTATATCATGAAAGAGTTCATTTCAGTCAACTTGCATATAACAAAACAGTTCTTTAACCAAAATAAAACACCCAAACAGTCCTCATTTCCATTGGATCCCCCTCGAGGGTCGTGTCGTCGTCAAGTCCGGTCGTGGAAGCTCGAGGACGCATGCATGCTCAGCAACACAGCAAAAGGTCGATCGTTAAAATGTAGCTGCTACAAAACTACTGTTTATATTCACACAAATTCACAGCTACAATTTATTCTAAGCTTTGCTAACTAAAAAAGAAAAAAAACTTAATAATAACACAAAAAATAAATTGAATATTAAAACCAAAAAGAAAAAAGAAAAACGCCAGAATATAAATCTTCCCATCTTGCCCTTGATATGATTAAGTTTTCCCGTATCTACCCTCTCCATTCCATGCATTGAGTAGTAGGTCTAGCTTTCTCTGTACCAGCATTGAATGGACATGGAGTCTGCACTGGTGGTACCATACAATTATACTGTAAACACAACGATGTACTCACAGGTATTTCAGCCGTTGGATCAATCTCCATCCTAGTCAAGAAATTGTGTTGCAGATAAAGAATTTGTATACCCTCAGCCATCAACTTATCAACAAACACATTTGGTACTTCTCCGATAAATTTATTATTATTCAGGAACAAATTCTGTACCGATGAAAACATTGATGAAATCTGACCACCGAAATTATTATGACTTAAATCAACGGTTGGGATTGAAACTTGATCCAACGGACGAATCTGACCAGTAAATTGATTTCTCTGTAACTGGAGGTTAGTAAGTGGGAAAGTAAAGATACTTGCCGGAATAGCCCCCACGAACCGATTCATACTTAAATCCAGATAGTTGAGCCGATTCAATCTAAGTAAAACTCGGTCAACTGGACCGGTCAAATTGTTTTGTGATAATGAAAGAAACTGAAGTGAGGTAGGAAGAGTAGAAGGAGTAATCAAACCAGTAAGATGGTTATGTTTAAGATCTAAACGAGTTAAGGTTTGAGAACCAAACGTTGGGACTGAACCAGTGAGATGATTATGACAAAGAATTAAACTTGATAAAAACGGTAAAGTCCCTAATGAACCAGGAATAGACCCGTTGAGCTGATTGTAACTAAGATCTAAAGTTCTTAAATTTGGAATCTCTGATATAGAATCTGGGATTGCCCCAGATATGAAATTCTTACTAACAGCAAGAAATTTAAGGTTTTTTAGTTTAGAAATTGTTGGAGGTAAAACACCATAGATTCTACCAGGAACAATAGAAAACTCAGCAAGTGAAGATAGTTTACCTATTGATGGATGTATACGACCAGTAAGACCTGGTGCTCCAGCTCTTGGATCACCTAAGTTCAATGCTATTACTTTCTTTGAATCTTCATCACAGTAAACACCAGAGAAACCGCAAGGATCAGAAGTAAAATCCCATGATGTAAAGAAATCAGAACCTGGTAAGTCTTCCAGTGTTTTTCTTATTGATTGTAATGCTAAGAAATCAAGTGGGTCTAAGATTGATAATGTCAATGAACTACTCTGTAAACAAACAAGTATACACAGTAACGAGATTATAGAGTAGTTCCTCATCATCTTTGGGGTTTTAGAGAAAATGGGTTTGTGCTTGTGGGTTTGCTCTGCTCTTTGCAAATGATATTTGTAGAGTGAGTGAGAACTGAGAATGAGGTTTTAATGGTGTGAATTAAGATAGTCAAATGAGAGAAGGGATATTGAATTATCTTGGAACAGAAGTTTCGGTTTCTTCTTCTTCTACTACTTTACTTTCTTCTCACACACCAAGTTCACTGCTTTTTCATGATTTTGGCTTCTCAAACAAGATGAAAACGAAATGAATACTAAAATCTTACTTACTGCTAGCTACTAAAACACTGTGCTAGTACTTACTCTTTAGTCTTTACTGGTTTTTTGTGCTTTGTTTTTTGTTGTATTATTTTTTTAACGCTATTTTGTTTTCCCTCGAGATTAGGTTCGGGTGATGTAAACGGCAGTACGAGTCTAGGTGGAGTAGGTTTGGATTGACAAATCAGCAGGTTTGGAGGAAGCCTGGACCACTTTTAACCCTAAAGTAGGATACACACAGTCCCACAGTTCCATTCTTTCTCGACCTAATCGCCATGTTTTAATATACGCCTTTGATTACTAACTACACAATTCTCAAGGTAAGAAATCACATCACACCCAAATGTGATGTTTTCTTACACTTTTGATACACCTTTGTGGAAATTACTTGCGGATTTTTACTAGTTTAGTAAAGATTAAAGAAGGACAACAAACATGTGAAATATATGTGATGCGATCTAGATGTAGAAATAAGTTGTCGTGACATGCATGAAGAAAGTAATTGCGACCAACGGTTGGCTGGTCCATTGTCCAACTTAGAACCACTGTAAAGATGTGACAACCCTTGCTGGAAAAGTTCCTTCCATCTTTGGTTTATGATATCCTCCTTGTTATGACATCAACGTAGAGCAATGCTGTCTCGCAATATTTTGCGGGTAGTTATTCCGCTCAAGCGGTTTCTTTACCGTTAGATCACATTAAAATTCAGATCTAACAGTCTTGAATCCTTTAGGAAAAATGGTGGGTCCTTTTCTGAAAGTGATGGATCTTTTTCTGAATTCGAATATAACAGTTGATTTGATCATCTAACGAAAAAGAAACACGTTTGAGCGGGATAGCTACCCGCAAAACAGTGCAGGATAGCATTTGTCATCAACTTATGATGATCGGCAATAAAAAAATAAAGAAGAAGAAACGAATGTTTAATTTGTACATATCAACATTTGTTATCATTGATGGTTAACATTCTAGTTATTCCAATTGATTCTTGGTAAAATTTCTACTTGATCAGGTGAGGGAATTCTCGGATTATTGGTGTATGTTGCCTGTGTTAGTATTAGGGTCAAAAGCCAGGACACCCAATTTGATGCGGTTGTAGGATTGTAGTGTTAGTATCGCAATGGAACATTTTTGAGGTTCTCTTTTGACATGCATCCTGACACAGATTATCCCGACTCTGTTCTTAATCATGCATAAGTTTCTAAAGCGGAAAAGAAACAATATTGTCTAATTTGGGGGACCATAAATATGTTTTGGGGTATATATAAATTAGAGTGGTCTAGTCTATCCTTTGTGATATTTTAGGTTGATAAATTCGTGCAACTACCATTCAACCATACATCCTATCAAGCAAAGTCTGTATATAAAATATCATCTTTGTTTACCCATTTTCCGTAGACAGATAAGTGTGATGCGTGATAAGTTTATAATTGTTGTAAAGCTTATTCCAATGCACATGCCAAAAATTGATATTTGGCATATATGCACCCATTATAGGTATGTTACTCATATGCCTATATGCCAGGAATAACATATAGGCATACACGATGGAGTTTCCAGCGAGTGATAGAGTGTCCATCGCTTATCAGATCTTCATCCAACGGATAATATTTCTCTCCTCTATAAATACCTAATTTCAATCTCATTTCAACTCACACCAGAATTTCTAAATCTCTATAAAATTTCTCGATCTTCTTCTTCTTCAAATCTAAAACAATAACACCTTCTCTACAATTCTTTATTTCTTGTAATATGGATTCACAATCTCAAAGTCAAGGCAAAGGCAAAGCTAAAAAAAACAAAGTCCATGGTGCAAAATACAACATGATACAGGATGTATGCATTTGTCGTAATTATGTTTTTTTTACCCAAGATTGTATTGATGGTGCACAACAACATGGTAAAACCGTGTGGGAAAATATATTTCCTAAATATGAAGAATAAACCATGAACATCAATTCTCGTGATGTAAAAGGATTGGCAGAAAACTTCATCGTAATCAACAGGGAAGTAGCCGCTTATGTTGCATTAATAATGCAAGCCAAGAGAGCAGGTAAGGAGAGTGGTCAGGTGGGTGTTGATTTTGAAAGACTGGTTCGTACATATTGGCAGCGAAAACATGGTAAATAGTTCGCTTTCAAATGTTGTTATCAAAACGAAGTTGAAGGTGTTCCCCCGATTATTTTTGAAGGTGTTGAACAAATATAATCCATATTTCTTATCAACTAATCAACAAGTACCTGAAAGGTCAACATATAATTTTTCTCCCTCAACACCAAATTCTTCACCATTTTCACCAGGTCCATCAAATTCTTCACCATATACTGCAAGAAACCCAAATGGTAACTTAGTTTTTAATAATTATGATGATGGTAAGAGAAAACTGCCAGGGAGGAAAAATGCAATACTAGCTAGAAAATTAGCTCAAGAAGGAGGGAATTCCGGTGGATTTAACATGGCATAGTTTATGGAACAACAAAAGACCGTCGAGAAGCAAAGAGCAGTTGATAGGAAATTTCAAAACAGGGAGAGTAAAAAAAGTCGTCTTTCTCAAGAAAAATTTGGGTTTGACTATGATAAGCATAACTTTCTTCAAGCCAACACTTCAATTATGAACGCCAAGCAAAAACATGTGTGGAAAATTGAATTTGACAGAATTCAAGCACAGATTAAACAACAAGTTGGATTTACTAAAAACAATGATTATGATGACGAGGATGGAACCGATGATGAATTTGATGTAGTAGTTCCTCTATATGATTGATGTATTAAATTAAGTTTTAATTTAAAGTATTGCATTTTAATTTGATATGTTGTTGTTGCATTCTACTTAATATTAGTTTGAAATGAAAAGTCGATTAATATAAAATGTTGTTGCTCATTAACTTAAATAAAAATACATAACTTAAATTAAAATACATAACTCATTGTCTTCCATGCTCAGCCCAAAGATTGAATCTCACATCTTCTCCTAAACTGTCATACAAATTTTGGTTTTGAATGTAATTAGTCATTTGAGCATAATTCCTTGCAGGGACGCCTCTTTCTTGTTGAATCTCCGATCTCAAATCTTCATCTTCATAGTTAGCCACTCCGGATCACGACGGGTTTCCTGAATTACCATGTTATGAAGAATTATGCAAGTGAGCATAGTTTTGTGCATTTCACGAGGACTCAACCCATGATATGGGCCATAAATGATAGCGAACTTCCTCTTTAAAATTCCAAAAGAGCGTTCCACATCCTTCCTCGCTGCCATTTGGGCATCATTAAAATGCCGGTATGAACGGCCCAATGCACAGGCAGGATGTAACACCCTGTGTTTTTAGCATGGCGCATGCTAAAAGATGCGCCATGGAATGGGATGAAGCTTCATACAAAGCTTCCGTTGGTTGGCAAGAGGTGGATTGGCTTAAGGCCAATACCGCGCCAAAATGGCGCATTGTGTTTAGCATTTGTCCAAGAGCCAAATCTCGCATCAAATGATGCATTAGGACAGTTGGGTAGGCAGCCTTGAGCTTGCAGCGTAATCATTGCGCATTACGAAGGTTATTGGCTTAGAGCCAATATTGCACAATCATTGTGCATCAGTAAAGAGAGGGTTGGCTGAACAAGTGTTGCGCAATCATTGCGGATGAACACAATCATTGCAAAGTAACGCAATCATTGCGAATGAACACAATCATTGCGAAGTAACCCAATCATTGGAATGAACACAATCATTGTGAAGTAATGCAATCATTGCGAAGTAACGCAATCACTGCGAATGAACATTGAAACAAGCATGTTAATTTGGTCCCCTTTCCATACTTGTAGAAATTCCATTAAGACATATATAGGGAGGGGTGGTGAGTTGAAGGTGCATATGCGGACTATGTGTCAAGTGAGCTTCATAGCTTAGACGAAAGAGTATAAATGATTCCTAAGACTCATTTATAGCTGCATAGCCTTGCGAAGAGGTAATTTGATGCTTAGGCATCACTATGCCATGTCGCAGATCCGATGATGCATAATTGTTGTGCATCTTGACGGAATGGCCTACGGACCAGGTTATTACCATTTTTGCTAGGCTACGGCCTTGCAAACGAGTTGGTTAAGCTTTTGTCCCTTCATGGATGAACTGTGGTCTGTGCTTGATCCCTTTAGAGTAGGGAAGGGTACGTAGGCATCCGCAATGAGTTGCAGCATTGCCGGTCCAGCACTTTGTCGCTCATATCATCTAATTGTGAGATGATTGCGACATTCTGGCCTCTCATATCATCTGGCTAGGTAGCTCGACGCAAGAGATGATTGCGGACATACTTGATGAGGCTTAGTTGCATGCCAGCAAGTGGATTCTCATACTTCCTATCAAGCTACGTAGAGTTGGTAAACGAGATAAGGTAGGGAATGTCAAGGGCTTTGTGCGGCCTATGCCAAAGCCAAGGCTCACGCCTGGACAAGACTCGGCAGTATGACGGTTGCTCAGATAGATAGGAAATTCAGTGATGAATTCCCTACGTAGAGGCAAGCCAGTGATGTATGCAATATGCATTGGCCTTGGCCTTATAGCCTTACAAACTTTTGCGAACAAGGGTAAGTTTGGAACGGTGTGGAAGCTAAGTTAGCTGCATCATGCTCCACAAGCATGCTTGCAGGGGCAGATGGACGTGCATTTTCCTAACTTTGAGGCCCGGATTGTAGCTTCATCATGGCGCACCGGGGGAGTTACGGCCTGCGGGGCAAGGCGCCAAAGGCGTAATTTTCCGGTCCGTCACAGTTGGTATAAGAGCAAGTTCCGAGAAAACTCTAGGGACTTGTGCGGAGTGAACTCATTGGCGAGGATTTTCCATAATGGAAACTAAAAGTTGGAGAGTAGGCCAAATTTTGCGCAGAAAGAGTTTGTAACTGCTTAGCCAGTTACTATGGGAATCGAGTTGAGCTTGTCCAAGTAATGTGAGTTTTCCTGGCCTAAGTGGCACCCCACTTACGAGTGGATATCTGGAAGACCGTCTGGAATGGTGGGTAGACAATAGGACTGATCATCCCCACACGTTGGCAACTGGCCAAGAGTGTGGGTTGTCAGGCCCGTCAAGCATCCCACTTACGAGTGGCAACCTGGATGACCGTCAGGGACGGTGGGGAACTGGAAACTGTTCCACACAGTATTGTGCTAAAATATTATCATTTTGATGACATCTTTAAACTTGTGAACCTTAGGGATATCCTCTTGGCACTGGCCAATTGCGATTCTTGGTATTGTTGTGGGAAATTTTGGATTCCTGGACAGGCGGTATGGAATGATTGCTCAGAAGGTCTAAATTGTTGTTCACGATAACTTGAAGAAACCCGTGATTTCTGAGCATCTGGTACGGGACTTTTCCTCAGGAAATCCAAACCGAAGAGATTGTCCACAATAGTTTTTGGTTTTGAATTTCGGGGATGAAATTCTTTAAAGGGGTGAAGAGTGTAACACCATGTGTTTTTAGCATGTCGCATGCTAAAAGATGCGCCATGGCATGAGATGAAGCTTCATCCAAAGCTTCTGTTGGTTGGTAAGAGGTGGATTGGCTTAAGGCCAATACCGCGCCAAAATGGAGCATTGTGTTTAGCATTTGGACAAGAGCCAAATATCGCATCAAATGATGCATTAGGACAGTTGGTTAGGTGGCCTTGAGCTTGCAGCGTAATCATTGCGCATTATGAAGGTTATTGGCTTAGAGCCAATGTTGCACAATCATTGTGCATCAGGACAGAGAGGGCTGGCCGAACGAGTGTTGCGCACGAATGAACACAATCATTTTGAATGAACACAATCATTGCGAAGTAACGCGATCATTGCGAATGAACACAATCATTGCGAAGTAATGCAATCATTCCGAATGAACACAATCATTGCGAAGTAACACAATCATTGCGAATGAACAGTGAAGCAAGCATGTCAATTTGGTCCCCTTTCCATACTTGTAGAAATTCCATTAAGACATATATATGGAGGGGTGGTGAGTTGAAGGTGCATATGAGGACTATGTGCCAAGTGAGCTTCATAGCTTATCCGGAAGAGTATGAATGACACCTAAGGCTCATTTATAGCTGCATAGCCTTGCAAAGAGGGCATTTGATGCTTAGGCATCACTATGCCATGTCGCGGATCCGATGATGCATAATCATTATGTATCTCGACAGAATGGCCTACGGACCAGGTTATTACCATTTTTGCTAGTCTACGGCCTTGCAAACGAGTTGGTTAAGCTTCTGTCCCTTCGTGGATGAACTACGGTCTATGCTTGATCCCTTTAGAGTATGGAAGGATATGTAGGCAGCCGCAATGAGTTGCAGCATTGCCGGTCCAGCACTTTGTCGCTCATATCATCTAATTGTGAGATGATTGCGACAGTTTGGCCTCTTATATCATCTGGCTAGGTAGCTCGACGCAGGAGATGATTGCGGTCATAATTGATGAGGCTTAGTTGCATGCCAACAAGTGGATTATCATACTTCCTATCAAGCTACGTAGAGTTGGTATACGAGATAAGGTAGGGAATGGAAAGGGCTTGGTACGGCCTATGCCAAAGTCCAAGGCTCACGCCTGGACAAGACTCGGCGATATGACGGTTGCTCAGCTAGATAAGAAATTCAGTGATGAATTCCCTACATAGAGGCAAGCCAGTGATGCATGCAATGTGTATTGGCCTTGGCCTTATGGCCTTACACCCTTTTGCGGACAAGGGTAAGTTTGGAACGTCGTGGAAGCTAAGTTAGTTGCATCATGCTCTACAAGCATGCTTGCAAGGGAAGATGTACATGCATTTGCGTAGCTTTGAGGCCCGGATTGTAGCTTCAAAATGGCGCACCGGAGAGTTACGGCCTGCGGGGCAACGCGCCAGAGGCGTAATTTTCCATTCCGTCACACAGGAGGCTGACAGTAGCATTGAACCAAGGTGGACCATTTTGGTTAGATACCATTTGCAAGATAATAGCCATGAGTGTACTGGTGGTCATTGATCATGAAACGGACTTGGGGACAAATTCCATGCTTCAAATCTTCAAACAGAGGCGACTTGTGCAAAACATTGATATCATTTTGTGAACCCCAAAGACCAAAAAAAGCGTGCGATATCCAACAATCATAAGAAGCAGCGGCTTCAAGGATAACTGTTGGTTTTGGATAATGACCTTTATATTGACCGGCCCAATAAACAGGGCAACCTTGCCATACCCGATGCATAAAATCGAGACTACCTAGCATTCCTTGGAATTCCCTTTCCTCATTCTCCCTCAATATTTCTCTAACATCTTCCTCGGTTGGTTTTCGTATATTTGTTGGACCAAAATGATTAATCATTACTTCACAAAATAATGAAAGGTAAGTGAATGAAGTTGTTTTACCCATACGAAGGTACTCATCGTTCGCATCCGCTGGAGTGCCATAACCTAGAATCCTTAAAGCCGAAGTAACTTTGTGTTCAGGACTATGACCTCTAATATTGAGTGCATCAAACTGTTGCTTAAATTGAGGTTATACTCGACAAAGTTATTCAATAATCTTTATCACCAGATGACGAGGCATACGGAATCGACCTTGAAAATTTTTATCAGAGTACACACAATTGGGAAGAAAATAATCGTGCATCAGCTTCTGATGGTAAAATTCCCTCCCTCGATACGTGTACCTTCTTGATAATACTTCTTGTGGCTCTAGAACTCAACGTATTTGGCTTGTATGTACAAGCAGAAAAGTGTCGATTAGTTTATTATCTCCAGCTTCCTCATCATCGAGTTCAACCTCCTTCGATGCATTTCTTGTTGTAATCTAAACCGATTCATAATAGCATTCCTATTTTCATTGGATCTCTCCATTGATGATTATGAAATTTAAAATGAGAATAGAGATAGAGAAATTGGTGAAATATAGGTTGAAGTAGGTGTGAGTACCTTGGAGAAATACGAGGGCGTATATATAGGAACCAATAGGGGAAATAGTGGTTGCAAAATATCTAGTGGTCGATAATATTAATATCGCTAGCGATACTATTAAAATCGCTCGGTTTAATGCGCCAGTAATAATCATAATATCACCAGCGTTATTCATAATATCGATTGCTATAAAGTCTATCGCTTATTGGTTTTCCCATAGTGGCGCAATTGGTTTTCCATGACACCTGGTATGCCAAACATCTTTGTTTTGGCATGTGCATAGGAATAATCCTAAGATGGTTAATTTGTACGCGGGGAGGGATCGTTGGAGTAACAGCCTTACAATGACATAGAAATAAAACTTCAGTTTTGTTTAAGACTTTTATTAGAAAGAGAGCAAAATGTGATCCGAGGAGAGCGAAAATAGTTTTCAACTTATTAATTCGGACGATTTGATGATTTGGTTTGAATAAGAATAGATTACCCTTAGTTACACACCCTTTCTTGGAAGGATACTAACCACACTCATTTGCTAATATATTCAAGATCACGGGCACAACAAGGTTCATCTCCATCATCTTTTGTACATTTGTTACTTCCTCTACCACTCAAATCCGTTGTAGAACCGACAATACCAACTTATGATTCGAGTAACGATGGTAAAATCAAACTTCGATTCGCTTAAATAACTTATAAGAGTCTAATTACTGAAGTTTATCCTAGTTCGATTAGCTTCACCATCAATCAGAGATAATAATAAAAAAAAACAAAACAAAAAAACGATCCTGAATAGGATATAATTGAAGATTGTTTTGACCAGTTGTTGATGGTGGTTTTTAGCTTAGGGTTAAAATGTAAAACCTTGCATCTGATGTGACGTCACTCTGTAAGGAAATGGAGCCATGAGTGTCAACCTCTCCACTGGCATATTTATTGAGCCATTCAATATATTTACATGAAATTTATCCAGACCGGCGCATGTACCAATCATCCCACATGTTCTATAAATTTCGGCGCCTTGCCTATATTCGCTTAATATAAGTTTATTTGAATGTTTTCTATGATATGTTCCCCGGCTGAACCCTTAATGTTGATATGACATGACAATTTTTGTTCACTCGCAGCAGAGTACCACGAATTTCCAAATATCAAGGATAAGATCTTTGCATAAGGTATTCAATCAGAAAGCATGCTGCTCTCTGGCAATGAACTTAAAGAACTCTGTGTCAAAACATAGGATTCAATCAATTACTTTTGCGCCTTGCGCAATATACCAGACCTTGCTTGTCGAAAGTAAGCCTAGGAAATTAATTCGACATGAATTAGTAGGTGCAAAACCTTGCCCAGAATCAGAGAAACAAGGAGCCGCAACAGCAAAGGGAGGCGTGGCCATGCCTTAGGCCAGATGGCAACGCTTGCCATTAACTACGCCCAATCCTAAATCGGCCCCATTTCCAATCGACCAATCAGGTTGCTCTAAAGCCGCCAAACTCACACCAGAAGTGTATCCACGCCCATGCTTGGCCGGCCCCTCTCCTTCCTACCGACCAATTGGGTCACTTTAAATGCGCCACAAGCACTAGAGGTGTGGCCGTGCCTTATGTTTGGCCGACCCCTTTTCTCGACCAATCAAGTCGCTCTAAACTTGCCGCCATACATTAAAGGCCAGACGCACCCTGCCGCGCCACCATACTAATTGGCAAGCCAAACGCGCCCTTGCACAACAACATGCCACTATGTCGCAGTAACATGCCAACATGCCACTTTGCCGCAGTAACATGCCACAAGCAAATTTAGACTTGGCCATGCCGCCAAGCCCTAATTTTGGCCACCGCGCCAAATCCTAGCCTTGGTCACGCCGCCAAGCCCTAACTTTGGCCACGACACCAAAACCTAGCCTTGGCCACCCCGCCAAGCCCTAACTTTTGCCACGACGCCAAATCCTAGCCTTGGGACGCCGCCAAGCCCTAACTTTGGCCACGACGCCAAATCCTAGCCTTGGCCACGCCGTCAAGCCCTAACTTTGACCACGGCGCCGAATCCTAGCCTTGGCCAAGCTGCCAAGCCCTAACTTTGGCCACGACGCCAAATCCTAGCCTTGGCCAAGCCGCCAAGCCCTAACTTTGGCCACGACGCCAAATCCTAGCCTTGGCCACGCCGCCAAGCCCTAGCTTTGGCCACGACGCCAAACCCTAGCCTTGGACATGACGCCAAACCCTAACTTTGGTCACAAAGCCAAATCGTAGTTTTGGCCATACTACAATGCCACAGGTGTGGCCACGCCACGGCTACGCCACTGGCATGCCGTTATGTCATGGCTACGCCAGGCGCCACTATGCCAATGGCGCCACTTTATGATAGACACATTTTTGTGTCTGATATAATCTCAATTGTATATATTGTTAGTGCTCGATTTTGTATTTATTATGTCTTTGTAGGTGTTTTTGGAGAAATAAGCTTTTGCGAGAAAATTGACTCGAAAAGTGGTATTTGCGCTCGTGGGAGAAAATTACTATTCAGACTCTCAGTTTGGATAAGGGGCACTTCAATTACTAAGGGGCACCCACTGATAAGGGGTGCCCTAATTGCTATTTACACCCCACTGCTATGGCATCCAACAAAAGGTTAGGGGAACATCACTTTCTCCCCCGTTTAAATCAAGTTTTAGCGGGAAAAAGGAATACTCAGCAGCATAAAGTTTTGGCGAGAAAATGGTGAAGGTTTAGTCAGATTTATTTGTTCGAATGGACTTGGATTGGCCTGCTAAGTTTAAACAGGCTTGGTTCATGGGTTTGTTCGCGGAAAAGATGAGGCTGATTCGACAAAATGGGGAGTATTTATTCTCGGGATTTTTGTGAACTTGCTGGATCGAGTTTGGGTGAGTTTTAGTCGGAGTTCTACTCGGATTTGGTTTGGTACTGATCTGGCACGAAGAAATGGGATTGGTTAGGGGTTTTATATTGGAAGAAAAGGAAAGTTAACGGACTCTTTACAAAACAAGGGATGAGAAATATTAACCAGATTTTGTTCTTCATACAAGGAAGTTGCAGAAGAAACGGGGAGTAGAATATTTTCTATTAGATTTGTTTCCATCCTAAGAAGAGTCTTGAACAACTAAGATTCGATTATTGATGCGGCGTGAGATAAAAATGGGAAGAAAGAGATATTCATCTCGGTATCTTGCACTGGAGAAAAAGAAAGATATTTCAACGATACAATCACCTGCAGTGTATAAATACAAGTGTTTGAGGGTCACAAAAGGGATGTCGAGTAGTTTGGGGCCTTTACGTAGTTTAGGGGAAGATTTGGTACGAAGAAATCACGCTGCAGAGAAAGTTGCAGCAACAAGAGGAAGAAGACGAAGTTGAAGAACATTAGACAACCCAAGTCAGTCGCAGAAAAGTGCGGTTTATCCACGACACACATAGTATCATTTCCAGCAGGCTTACATCTTCTGTATCGTTAGTAACAGTCGATCTGCCACGCATATAAACGTTGCAATTGATCTGTTTTATCTTTTTCTTGTATTTTCACTCTCTTCAAACACTTTGGAGCCATGAATAAATATTTTGAGCATGTTTTTGATATGAGGAGCTAAACCCCAACACTGGGATGACGAAGAAAGCCATATTTCGTACGTGTGGTAATTATATTTAATTCTTTTTATGACGTTTTGCATTAATTTAATCGTTTTATGATTTTTCTTAATTAGTTGTGAAGTCATATGATGATGTATGCTTGGTCTAAGTGCTTTTGATGCATCATGCTAGTGATTTACAGTTAATCTTTTTAAAATCTATCCTGGCAAAGAATTAGAGTCAATAAACTAGAGCTATAATTGTCTAAGAATTTATTGTTGAACCACATGATATGAGGTTTGGTGAAATCCTGAGTCTCAGTAATCTCTCGACATTGTGACAAACCTTGTTTATATATTTTCTTTATTTTTATTGTTTTCTATGTTTAAATCTGAAATCAGTCTCAACAAGTCCGAGAAACGAACACTTTACTTACCACTACAAAATTACATCACTTTACTATACAACGATATATGGCCATAATCAATGGCCATCCTTCTTCATGAGATGCAATCTCAGCCATCCAAGTTCGCCACCAAACTGACAGGCTTTTGGCAAGTTTCAGGCGACCAGCTGCCTAAAGCTAGTGGCCATGGCTATCCCAGGCGCCACTTGCACCACCGTGCCACTGGCATGCACAAGCCACCCCATCCATGCCACGTTGCCACTGGCGTACATCAAAACACCACTGCGCCATCACCAGGAGCCAACAGAAGATAACCATAATCGACGGCTACCCTTTCTCATAAGATGTAATCTCGGCCGTCCGAGTTCGCTACCGAACTAACAGGCCTGTAACAAGTTTTAGGCGACCAACCAAAACAAGCCTAATAGCATCACATGTTATTTTCCTGCTGTAAGTCCCTTGACTTTGACCTGCCCCACGTAGCAAAGTGCTACATGTTTTCCATGAAAATACTCGAGACATCAAAACATGTCACAAACTGGGGGATGCTCATCAAGGTATTGGTCTGGCTGTTTACAGCATGCGGCGTGCAATGTGCCCGCTACAAGAAAGTGTCATGAAGCGGGACAATTAGTGGTGGTGAAAAGTAACGGTGTAAACGAATTCATTTCCTTCATCATGGAAGCATAATGTCTGACGGTTACACGTAACAGTGTAAACGAATTCACTTCCTTCATCATGGAAGCATAATTTCTGAAGGTTACACGTTACTCTATTCTTCCACCACTCAGTCGTTTCCACTTCCTACGATACCAGGATACGTTTCAATATGACTTGTATAAATAGGCTTCACCTATTTTCACCAAACAACAAGTTTTTGGTCGGAAACAACATAGTATCCAGAAATCACCAAGAACTGATATCTTTTCACTATGCAAGCCAGTTCCACTCTCTGATACGAGTCATAAAACAAGCCACATCTTCAGAATTAACCATTCTGGTCTCAACACTCTCTTCTCTTCCCTCCCTAAGACCAACCCTTCTCCTTCACTTTGTGACCGAAGCAAGCCTGGAACGTCCATTTATTGGTTTAGGCAAGGATTGTACAGATTGATCTCTCGAATCAAAAGTACTCCCGTGCAGTACATTGTTTAGGGTTTAGATTCGTTTCTCATCCACACACACGAATTTACCAAAACCAGCAGAAACCATTTTCACCCACAAACACCATTCACCTTCCGCCACTACAAACATAATGACAGTAAACAACTCAAATTGTAATCTAACTAATAAAGAATTAGAACTAATCAAAACCCTAACTAGGACGGACAGATCGAAAGAGAAATTTACAAGGAGTGAAGTTAGTGAAAGATATAGCTAATTCAGAAATATATAAGCATGAGTCTGAAGCTTAATACCCGATTGCCCCAGTACCATTCATTTTCGTCATTTTTGTGTACTCAATTTTGAACAGAAAAAAAAATATTAAAATTCAATTGAATCTGTGATTATATGGGCATTATTTCCCCATCTATCTCTGGAACATTCACAATATGATCTAGATAACTTATTACACTAAAGCCCCGTTTGGGATTGTTTTTTTTCAACCAAAAGAACTTTGTAACAAACTTTTACCGAAGATTGTGTTTGGTAAAAAAAATTTAAAGTAGCACTTTCATGTTAGGCCTGCTTTTAAAAGCTACTCAAAACTAGCTTTTAAAAGTTGGAAAACAGAAACTGTGGACCCACGTAATTGGATTTAATTGATTCTCTATTTTAACCTTGTCATTTTATTATAAAGACAAGTTTTATCCTACAATATTGTACACTTAACATTATATTCTAACTTTTATTTCATTTCTCTATTTTTTCTTTTTTCATTTTAAAAACGGGCACCTAGCTTATCTGGTCATTCCCATTTCCCAAAGTTTTATGCGCTCCAGGAGGTCCCAGGTTCGAGCCCCCGATGGCGTAATATTTCAGGAATTAACATGGAAGGTAGAGTTATCTTGCCTTCCTTGTGACACAATCTCACCACCCCATCCGCTTGGGATCCCTTGGCTAGGTTACCCATGAGACTCGCTGGTAGGCTAGTACAACAACCTGTTCAATTAATGTAATAGTACGTTGTTGGAGCTTAGTTTGTTAGGCTGCCAACTAGTTAATGTAATACTCTTTGTCTAATAATATTACAATAATAATATTTTTAAGCAAACTATAATCATAAAATTATTTATTAAATAATAAAAATAATTATAAAATCTGGAGTAGTGGTTCAAGTTTAGGCACAATCTAGTCAGGGATGGACTGGCTGATATTTGTTTCAAATATGGAGTAGTGGTTTGAAAAGAAGTTTCCTTAGGGATTCAGTCAGGCAATGATCCTAACCCGAGACCAGCAGACATCATGGTATATAATTGGGAGAACGGCAGAGACACGTGCTTCAATATCACTGGAGTCTCTCCTTTTTCAGGCGACGGTGCTCATTATTTTACACCAGGTCAAGATATCACGCAAGAAATACCTGGATAAATGCACAGCTCTCGGTTACGGCTTCAACGTATTTGCTTTTACCACTTTAGGTGAACTCAGCGAAGAAGCAATGACCTTCATGAAGAGACTTAAGAACTGATTTTCGAATCACGAAATAAATGACAACGTAGGAAAGCTCATCTTTCACAAGTTAGGTTTTATTATTCAAAAAGGTGTGGGAGCTCAAATTGTTGCGAGACTCCCAACCAGCTACTTGTAAACTTTAAGTATTTATTTTTTAATAAAAGCCCTAGCGGCAGTCAAAAAAAAATAAAAATAAAAATAAAAAAATTAATAACATAAACATTACTTATATTTTATTAAATATATTAAAAATAAAAATATAGTTTATTATAATACTAATTTTTGAAATATGTCTATTTTTGTCGTTAACTACATCACCAGCACTTTAAAATACCAGTTTACCAAACAAAATTTATAGTTTGTTAATTGAACGGTGCTTTCAAATTATACTTTACCAAATGTCATGTCGATTTATTTCCACACCACAGCACAGCACAACAAAACAGAAAAGCACTTTTCTAAAACTCACAACAATACCAAACTAGCCTTAATATGTGTATTTTTTGTAATTAATTCAACTACTATAGTCGTCGATGAAAAAGCATCCAATGATCATAATAAAATGGACTCGGAAGAATTTATGTTTTGCTATCACGGGGATCAGGGTATATCTTAGTCCGAAATGAAATAAAACTTGACTCAATATTAGAATCGTTCGAGTTAATGAGTTGACAATGATTTTGGCTCTCCACGAATCACTTTTTGCTTTCCCTTTAATAGAAATCTTGTTTAATTTGTGGTAAAAAATGTTTTCGGGAAAATTAACGACTCGGAACAGTATGCACAATATGGAACTTACATTAGCAATAATAAGAAATTCCCAATAGGATATAAATAATATCAATTTTACAACACCAAAGGTTAAGGGTAGACTTTCATTATAACAAATAATGAATATAATGTTATCTCGCAAATTGAGGTTTCACACAATTTCAAGGAGCATGTAACACCTAAAAAACAAAGCCCTCTTTATCTACTCACCACTGATGGTGCATAAATAATTCTTTACCAAATAATTAGGTAGATTCAACTGATAACAAACAAGGAAGATGAAAAACTTACTATTAGGATTTGAGCAAACCCTAGAAGTACCCCTTTGAAGAGTTGTAGGATACAATGGGTGTATAATTCTTCACCAACTAAACTAGTCCTCGCTAGAACACTCGTCTTCTTCAAGCTCACATCTCAAATGATTACCATGAAAACTATGGCAGCTCCTTGCCTCTCTCTCTCTCATTTTCTTCCCGTCTTTCACATGGCAGCACAAACTATCCTCTCTATTTTTGCTCGAAAAAACAAAACATCGTCCTCCCATTTACTATATATCTTAACCTAACATAACCTCATTTTTTTTAGCTTTGATAAGGGTCACCTTGATTTTTAGTCCATAAGTAGTGAACGACCTAATAATTTTCCCCTTACGACTAATGGAAAGGTATCTGTCACCACCACATTTTCCTTGCTGCAGAAATATACAGGCTTGTACTTCAGTTGCGACTTTGTCATCATATCGGAATTGTTGTCATCTGTATGGATTTTCTCAACTAAAACCCCTGCTTTTTATTAGCTTCATCAGCTTCACCTGGGGTATATATAACCTGCCGCACTTCTTTCCTCTTGCAATGACCATGGATCCCTTGGTTAGCTTCCATTGTACACCGTTAAGGAATTGGTGTACCCTACCTTATTTAACATTCCTGGTGACATTAGATTCAAACAGAGATCCGGTATATGCCGCACATTTTTGAGAACTAATGTGCAACCTACACTAGTCTCACCTTTCACATCACGCATTCCTAAGATTTTCGAAACTGTTAGAGCATTGCTCGGTCGAACTTGCAAGTGTTGATATCTCAAGCTTGTTTGTCAATGTTAGTGATGAAAACTATAAGTCTTGATTTCTAGTCTACTTATAGTTGTGTCTCAGACTAGGATAGATTGTGTAGTTGAGCATTAGGCTTCATGGCGTTCATCAATTGAAGACGAAGAACTACTAAGGAGAGCTTGTGGAACTTCATCAACAAAAGGTATGTGGAGACTAAAACTCATCTATCACATGGAAAGTCTATTTCTACTCTATCTCCTATATTGAGACAAAAGTCGTATTGCTATATAGTATTCGATTATGCACATTTCAGATTTCGAGCTGAGTTTAACTCGCTTACATATTTCTCGAAATATGTTTTGGTAAGCTTTCGCTTCAACCAAGCTCGTCTTATATTCTTGACGAAGTGAAAAGATGATCATGTGAAAATCGCTGAGTAACATCTTACATGGTTTGTGTGATACAATCATTTAGTGTAGACTTGGAATGTTTCGTTATGATTATTCGAATAACTTGAAAATTGCTTTGATGCTAATAGTGTGCGAAAATGGATATTGTCATCCTCTAAGAAAGTTTAAATGATTGAAATAGAGTTTAGAACACTTAACCTTCATTGGATTATAAACATAGTATGCGTTCTTGCATGTATGTGATCCATGACCGGAACTATAGTATGCATACTCGTATGCGTACCTGTTAGTTGTGGAATTCCGGGCACCTAAGTACACATACCAGTACGCGTACTGGCGAAGGATTTGGGTCCGGAAATTTCTGCTTTGTTTGGAAGTATGTGTACCCGTTTGCATACTGGCGAACCCAAACTCAGACCAACTACTTAAGTATGCGTACCCGTTTGCATACTCGAGTAATTAAAATTCTAAAATCGGTTTGTTCATGAAATAATACATTTATATAATAAGGAATGCATTCTTTGCAAACCGTGGATATAATGTTCATGAATTGATTCCAGTGAATCAAACCTATTTTGCTTCAATTTTTTTATTGTATACTTCTATGATAATATAGCAATTGAACAACTCTATAACTAGTTTCATTTGAGTCATTTGAACTAGTTGTGGTTAAGATGAATAAGGTTGATATGAGAGTCTTCATATACCTAAGTTCGTTAACTATTGTTGAGCCAACATGGTATACACGTTTAGGTACGGTTACTCAAACCTAAATTAAGGTACATTTCATTTGTGTGTAACAAGCTAAGTTCGATCTAACGGTTGAAAGATATTAGCTTGAATATAATCAGGTTTTCATCTAACGGTGAATATTGAATGCTTTGTTACCAAGGTAACTAAGATAACAAACCCTGATTTGAAAACTATATAAAGGAGAACTCTAGCAATTGGGAAACTTAATCCCCACACTTCCTGTGTGATATTAGTTGCGACCAGAGTCAATTCTTCTTTAACCTTAGGTTTTTCACGAAACCCTGTAGGTTAATGACTTCAATACTTCATTGGGATTGTGAAGCCAGACCCAACTATTTTCTCTGTAGTTGCGTGTTCTGATTTTACTTTTGCTATCGTGATTGAGTATTATCTTTGCTTGATATTTATCTCTGATAGGTAAGATTAAAAGTAGTCACAAACATCTTCGTCTCGTCGTTTGTGATTCCATAATATCTTGTTTCGCTTCCATACGATTAAGATTGTTGTGTGGTGATTGATAATACTAGGCTGTTCTTCGGGAATATGAGTCCGGTTTATCAATTGGTTCCTGTGCACCTTGATTTATCAAAAGACGGAACAAAACTCATAGCTATTTCTGTGGGAGACAGATTTATCTATTTCAATAGACTTTTCTGTGTGAGACATATTTGTTTATCAAGTCTTCGACTTTGAGTCGTAGCAACTCTTGGTTGTGGGTGAGATCAGCTAAGGGAATCAAGTGCGTAGAATCCTGTTGGGGTTCAGAGCCGTAAGGAGCACAACTGTACCTTGATAAGTGTGAGATTGATTAGGGCTCAACTACATTCCAGTCCGAAGTTCATTGGTAGTAGGCTAGTGTCTGTAGTGGCTTAATACAGTGTGGTGTTTAATGCTGGACTAGGTCCCGGGGTTTTTCTGCATTTGCGGTTTTCCTCGTTAATAAAATTCTGGTGTCTGTGTTATTTCTTTTCCGCATTATATTTTGTTATATAATAGAAATATCACAGGTTGTGTGTTAAGATCAATCAATTAGATAATCCAACCTTTGGTTGTTGATATAAATTGATTGACACTTGAACATTGGTCTTTGGTACTGTTCAAGTTATTTCTTTTATTCAATCGGGCTCGCAAATTCCTATTTGCTGATTGCAGATTGCAGATTGAATTGAGAAATTGAGATATAAACTATTTGCTATACTTTTCTATAGATTGAGTCTGACTGTCTAGTTGATTCTCTTGAAAGTATATTGGACTTTGTCTATTCAGATTGCCGAACGAAATATTGGGTGTGGTTGTTAGACCCCCGCTTTTTCAGAAACACCATTATTTCCCATTCTGACTGACCCTAAGTCACCAGCCTTGTAGGAGGTAAACACATCTTCTCGTGGAGTAGCATGGTAAGATGCTGCTGAATCTACCAATATTCCGAATCGAAACCTTCAGAACTCATACACATATCATTGAAATCTGACAATAAAATGATACCACCATCATATGTTGCGACATTTATAGCATCCTTTTCTTTGTTATCTCCATTCCGTGGTTCTTGCTTTGTCTTCCGGCATTCATTTGCATAATTCCATTCTTGCGATAATTTCAATACACAAGGTATTTTCTGCTTTTTCTCCTATCCAGTTTCTCTGTAACAAGAGCTTCTGAATGAGATGAGTCTGATGACTTCCTTATAACGTATTCACTCGACAAACTGTTTCTTACAATATCGATAGTTAACTTCTTGTCTTCCGCAGTATAACTTAGAGACATCCTCAAAGTTCCCTAACTGTCTGGTAAAGTATTAACTAAGCAACAGATAAGCTTGCATTTCATCAGGAATTTTCAAATCCATAGATGAGCTGATTCATGATGTTCTTCATTTCATTGAAATGTTGGGCCACTGAACTTTCATCCTTGTAATTAACTTTCCAAGCTTTACAAATTGAGGAGATTTTGCACAAGGAGATTGTTGGTCATATATATGTTATAAATTGTCCACAAAGAATATGCTAGTGTCTCACTAGCCACATGATGAAAAATAAAACCATCAATCCATTGTCGAATGAAACCAACAGCTTCACGGTTAGTAACACGCCACAAATCTTCATCTATCTTGTCAGGATTTACTCCCTTCTTCTTTGTAGTACAATAATTCTCCCATCTTCGCCTTTCATATCACATAGTTCTCACCGGTCAAATTAACCATTCTAATGTTAGTGCTTCTTTACATATTGAACACATAATCCCGACTAATGTAACTCTGATACAACTTGTTAGGGGAATTATCGATCAGGGACGCTACACATGATATGGAACCTACGTATAAGAAATAAGCAGTACAATATGAGAAAAATAATATCAATCACAAAATACCGAAGATTGAGGGTAGACTTCCACTATGATAAATAACGGGTTACAACAGTATCTCCCAAATTGAGGTTTCACACAACTTCAAGGTGTATATAACACTTAATAACAATTCCCTCTTTCTCAAAGCACCACTAATGGTAGATAACTAATTCTTTACCAAATAATTTGGTAGATTCAATCAACAACAAAACAAACCTTAGAATTACCCCTTTGAAGAGTTGTAGGATGTGGTGGGTGGGTAAGCCTTCACCCACCAAACCGGCCCTTCGCTAGAACACCCTTCTTCTTCAAGCTCACAACTCAAATCATTACCAAAACAACTATACCATATACTCCTTTTAGTTAGCTCCCCCATATTTGATAAGGGTCACCTTGAAACTGCAAATGTCGGAAGTGAGCAGAAGATATTAGTTTATAATGTTCACTAAAATTCAGTGAGTTTACCGTTTTATAAAAAAAAATTATTTTCATTTTCATTGGTAAAGAATGTGGTGCTAACGTGTTCTGAACTCAAATCACTAATATCACCCACCAATAATTTTAACACCGTTTTATTGTGATATCCACTTTAATATTATACTCCCTCCGTCCCACTATTAGTTGATCTATTTTATAACTAAATTTATTTAAATTTTATAGCAATACAATACGAGAAATTTCGTTATAAAATAGGTCAATTAATAATGGTACGGAGGTAATAATTTTTTTATAAAAAAATCGTAATTAATCTGATGACAATCATCAGATCGGCGCATTTACAATTTTATACACTCAAGCGTTGAATCTTTATCTATTGTGCAAATGGCACTGATAAAGCTTGGTGAAAAGAGTAAGCACTAAGAAGTATTTTGCATCATTTTTGTACGAACATCTATTTTGCAGCATATTTGTTCGTGGCACCTCATGATAATCCCCGCACCATAACCCATCTATAAGTTAAACCATTAATCATGAAATGTTGTAAATATTAATTATTGGGTGGCCGTCCACCATTGGATGCTTATTTAAATCATATTTCTTAGTGCACCGTGGAACTATGCATGATGCTCTATAAGCACAGGCTAACAGGTGTCTTTGGACGTGTCCCTTTAGCATCTGTACCTAGTGCCTATATAAACCCAGTTGGGTTCCTGATGTTGTAACAATAAGAAGAATAGAAACTAATGGAAGTTGCCTCCTTCTCTTCCACTTTGTTCTTAAGCTTTATTTATATGTGCACATGTCATTTGTATTAAGTTATCTTAGCCCATAAACAGTAGTTCGGTTACGGCGAATTATAACACGTTATCAGCATAAATAGCTCGATGCCGCCAATTGATAAACTAGTATTCGAAGATGTTTATGTCGAGCTGCCAGGGATGATACCCACAAAGCCATATAATCAACTTCACAATTTATATTTGTGTTTTGAATTGAATTTGTGTTTTTGATTATATATGTGGATAGTAGTACTGACTCTGTTGCTTCTATTGACCAGGGTAGTAACACTATTAATGGAGGCAAGTTGTTCTACAAGTATTGCAAACTTGTACGGATATTTTTGGGTAAGTGCGGGATGATGAGAACCGCGACTCCGTAAACTTTAATAATTTTCCGCTATATTATTTTTGTTATGGTACTTACGGTTTTAATACCAGCGAAGCGAGAAATTGTTGTATCCCTAGAGGATAACATAAATTTAATTTCTCTTGCTCTAAATAATCTCCAGAGATTTTGAAATAATTCCACGAGAAGCTGGAATTTCGTCTAACATAGTATGGATGCAAAAGGCACGCTCCGCTAGCCCATTGGTCCCAGAAGTGACCCGTTATAAAAGTGCTAGCCGTTTCTATCGGCGGTCCCTTAAGCGACCAACTAGGGAACTTTGTCATAAACTGTTTATCCATTTGCGCACTTGTAAATTAATATTTCGTTGACCCTGGAAGTGACGAAGTTGGAGATTTGTTAATATTGTATTAGTACCATATTTGTTTGGATGTTTATCCTTTGTTTTAAGTTTTGTCTATTTTCTTTGCTTATTTTCGTAAATAATGGATTCCAGAAGCAATCCATGAGATGTTGTCGACTCCAGAAGCAGTCCAACATACATTTTGTGCATTCCTGTAATAATCCAAAATTTATGGGTTCCAGCAGTAATCCATAAAATAGACTCCAGAAGTGGTCTATCGATATAGTTGGATTCCAGGAATTAGCCATAAAACTTTGGGTTCCCGAAGTATCCCATGGTTACCAAATGTTTTTGTTGATGACTCTACTATTTTTCTCTCGTCTATCTTTGCCAAAGGATATGGATTCCAGAAGTGATCTATCCAGTAAAGATATGGATGATGGAGATATTTGTTTCAAAAACAGCGGAACAACAAACACAAATTTTCGAACCACTTTTATAACCTTGTAGAGGTTTTGCGAAATGTAAGATATCATTTCAGGTTCGAATAGTATGATAGACGTCTGCGGAAGAGCGTATATCATTTTATCTGATGGTGTATTGTTTGCCTTATATTCTATCAGGTTCCAGAAGAATCTGTTGGGTTTTAGGAATATTTGGTATTACCACCTTGAAATAATAAATGAGCATTTTTATGGAGTATTTTGTTACTTCGTTTGTTTTTGTGCCAGAAGCACGTTTAGAGAAGCTTGAGGCTCTCTCTTTTATGGGGTGTGCCATATGAAAATTCTATCCGTAGAATCTCACAGTGTCATTAGCCAGAAGCTTAATGACCTCGACTTTTCATGCTCATGCATGGTCGTTATGGACACCAAAGTTCTACCAAGATAAGTAGACGATTTAAAATGCTCATAGGCATCTTTTACAGAACCTGAAGATTCTATTAGATGAGGATGTAAATTGTGTTGTTGGTCCCTAAGACAATTAGTTGTTAAATTGCATCAACATTAACATTATGGTAACCAGTTGCTGAATCACCAACATTAATCCCTAGAAAGGATTCAAGGTCGCATATGCAGAACTTATTCACCCTGCAGTATGGATAATTATTTCAATACTTTATCATATTGACAGACATATCCACTAGATGGTCTCTCGTGTTTGCTAAGATGCTCACACTATTTGTTTGGTTGCATACCTATTTTCTGGACTTTCTTGTTAAGTCCATTTAATTTGGTGGTAAATTTATAGGCTTTTGATGCTTTGCCTTCAGTTGGTATTATATCGAACATATAAACAGCACATGTGCATACTCAACATGGTCTAGTTGAGTTCTTTTTTTAAGCATCTTTAGTTTATTGATCGACCAACTAGTTACCATCAATTACATCTTGGGAAGCAACCTTACAACTTACGTATTTGTTCCATAACGTCACCTAGCTATATATGTTGGTTTTGATTCATAAGACATTTAAAAGCATGTGTTGGTAATGTCTTATTGAAGATGAGACTGTATTCCCGTCGTTAGGGGGAGGAAGTAAACCGTTATAAGGAACGACGTGAAATATCTCATCTCTTGTCGAGCCTGCAGCTGTTTTTGGGATACCTATTGTGTAGTTAAATTAAAACCTAAAAACTATTATGAGCAGAATTGCCTTTGAAAATCAGGCAATTATGGAACCAGGAGTTTCCAGAAATGAGATAGTAATGTTTCCGCCATGATCAGGAAAACTAAAATGCCACCATAAGTTGGCATGACAACCCGCCACCATAAGTTTGGCAAGATTAGGGTTGATAACCTTTAAGGTTCTCCCACTTTAGTCAGGGGGAGAAACGTCACCATAAAAGGATGGTGCAAATTATGATAACCTAAAAAGGGTTTTTCCCGCCTAAACCAGGGGGAGAAAGACTGCCATCTGAAGATGGAACGTATTATGTCGACAACCTTAAGGGTTTTCCTTTGAAGTCATGGAGATGACAAGAACCACCTAAAGGTTGCAGTGAACAATGTCGACAAATTAAATAGGTTATCTGATTAAGTGTTTATCCTGATCAAAGAAAGTTTGGCTGCCACTAGAATTGGCGTGAAACATCTCATTTTTTTTCTCACACCAAGATATTGGACGTAATTGAGGTATTGGAGATTACTCGTGATTAAAATAAATAACTGCAGTAGCTCCGGGAAATTATTGTTCGTCACTTGCTTGAGAATGCAGACACAAGAAGTTGTCACAGCAGGTTAAATCATGCATCTCGCAATGACCAAGTCGTGTGTTAAAACACGCTTGAGTCCTGAATAACTGCCTCATATATGCCTCTTAAAGAAGAGTCCAATCACTTTTCTAATATGTAGTGCTCTTGAAGAGAGACTACAGATAGTGCTCGTGGAGACTATCGGAATATGATCCACACTCTCTAAGCTTATACCTCATTAAAAATGAGAAAATGATAATGCCCCTGAAGTGGCGCTGGTACCAGTCTATGAAAATTTTAAGTATGCATGCATTAGAGAAATGTGTGGGATCTATATAGTTGTCTATTATCTATTTACACTGATGGTTATGTACCTCTTTTCAGAGGAACATCGACATTGTGGTTGGTAGGCATATGATCTGTTCCCCTCAAACTAAGGTAGAGGATGGAATCTCTCGAAAAAGCGCAATTAATGTTCGGATCCGACTCACACTATAAAATCATAAGACCTGAATATTACAGGTTGGTGTTTGAGATGAAGCGCAGAGAGAGTAATATAATCGCTCAAGGTGCGATTTAAGGGTTTTTCCTGCTGAACCCCTAGGATTGGTTCTGTAAAACCAAAGGTATTCTCCTAATATTGATGCACCTTAGCGTGGTAGTCTCTGAAGGAATCTAATTGCATCTTGCTTTGTGATTATATTTGAGACTTTAAAGGATTCGACTTTTCCTAGACCAGGCAGCCACCTGACTTTGTGAATTACGTCATGTCTGAAATTTAGTCATAATCACCATCTTGAAGAGGAGAAATTTGATGAGCAATCCTTATGCATTTTATGTTCTTGGTATAAGGTTAATATCCGGATGAAATGATGATATCATTCTTGTCTTCTGAAAGAACCCTTAGTAGCGCTAAAATCTACGCTTGAACTAAATTTTGAGATCTCGTCGAAATTGAAATATTTCTCGGCCAGAAGTTCGATAATATGCTAGCACAGACTAGGGTATCTAACTTTTGATACTGGTAATACTTATTGTGCTACTAAAATTTACACCATTATTATGTGATTCCCAAAAATGGGAAGTGATCGATCTATCTGATACGTACGTAGAAATAATACTTTATGGTCCAGAAGTACCATATACGAATATAATGCATGCATTATCTTGTTGTGTTCTAACTATTGTTTTGCAGGTTACACTTTTAGAGGCTGAAATTGATTCTACGGTATTTATGAGTTTATAAAAGGCCTTTCATTGTTATGCCTGGAGTTAAAGAGTAAAATAAATTGGTGTGCAATGGACTGAGAATTTAAATACGAGGTGTATAATGGCGATTGTTCACCCGGCGTAAAATCTGGCAGTCAATCCTCCATAAACTGAACTTAGTAAAGCAGTTTTTCTAAAGGCTGTAAAATGTCCACACCACCAACCACTTTAAGAAGTCATGCTTCAGGGGGAGTAAACTCATAGAATATTTGGCTGAGCTTAAACGCGCTGTACTCTTTTTCCTTCATCAAGGTTTTGTCCCGAGGGGTTTTTCTTGTCAAGGTTTTAACGAGGCAGCATATGCGTATCCAGCACTGTCATTGGGCGACGTCCGTTGTACTCTTTTCCTTTGGTCTGGTTTTGTCCCACGTGGTTTTCCAGACGAGGTTTTTAACGAGGCAACATGCTCTTCGACGTCGGCATTATTCTGAATTTTGGTGGTCAGGTTTTGTCCCAAGCGGTTTTCCTGGCACAAGCGTTCAGGTTTTGTCCCCAAGTGGTTTTCCTAACGCAATTTTTTATGGTGGAAGTATTTCTCGGCGCTAAGGTTTTATCCCAAGTGGTTTTCCTGGCGTAAATCTTGTCAAAGAAAATATTTTGTGGCGGCGACCACCCTCTTTCTAAGCTCGGGTTTTGTCCTAAATGGATTTCCTGACGAAATTTTGACAGAGGAAGTATTTCATGGCGATAACCAACCTCATTATGAGCTCAGGTTTTGTTCCAAATGATTTTTCCTGACGCAGTTTCAACAACGGGTGAAAATTAGTAACGACCATCAACAATTAATTTTTTGTTCGGATTTTGTCATGTCGGATTTTATTAACGACGAAGCAATTACTTTAAAATGGTGGACATCCAAGGGGGAGTGTTGTAAATATTAATTATTGGGTGCCGTACACCATTGGATGCTTATTTAAATCATATTTCTTAGTGCACCGTGGAACTATGCATGATGCTCTATAAGCACAGGCTAACAGGTGTCTTTGAACGTGTCCCTTTAGCATTTGTACCTAGTTCCTATATAAACCCAGTTGGGTTCCTGATGTTGTAACAATAAGAAGAACAGAAACTAATGGAAGTTGCCTCCTTATCTTCCCCTTTGTTCTTAAGCTTTATTTATATGCACACATGTCATCTGTATTAAGTTGTATCTTAGCCCATAAACAATAGTTCGGTTACGGCGAATTATAACATGAAAGCAATTTTCGTTTTGTTTCCTTCTGTCAGTTTTTTTTTGTTTTTCCTTTTTCTTGTTCCCCGGAAGCATCGTTTGTGTGAAATTGAGGGATGCTCGAATTAGTTGAGCTACTAAACAAGATAAAATGGGATATTCGGAATTAAATCTAACGGGAAGGATCCGATGACATGATTAAAATGACATTATCGTTATATGGGGTCGCCGTTTATTTATGTATTTGCAAATTTTAATTGGCGATGAATTTTAAGCTAATTTTTTGATGTCATGATCTTTTATAATGCTCTGATTCTTGTCAAAAATAGGAGTATTCCGAAATACGTAACTTCATCATCTACAAATGTTAATTTCCAGCGTTAATCTTTAACGGTTGATATTGGTGGCTCTCTAAAAGAGTCACAAACTATAACCGCAAGTGCACGGTGTCGAAAGTGGCAAATGTGCAAGTACGGGTCGAACCACAGAGACTTGGGTGTGTATTGAAGCTACAATTTAACTACTACTGATTCAAATTGAGAGTAACCAAAAGGGGGGGTTTGTGTCGATACGACAAAGATGTTGGCAGAGATTACAACAGTAAAATAAAGATGCAATAACAAAGATGTTAACACTGAGAATGGAGATACTAGGATTGTCAAATCCACCACTAACTCACACTATATATATTCAGCTAATTATACTACTCTTGTCCTTGTAACAGATAAGGGAGAAGTGTCAAGTCTACCACTTACCTTAGGTGTTTCACCAATGGATGATTCAATCACAACTAAAGTATCAATCCGGAGCACTAACTGTCTAATTAAGCACAACTAGTCAAGGGATTAACAATAGTCTCTTAAGCATGAATTGCAGCACAATCAACACAGTTTTTATTCTAACTACAATGGATGCCTGACATACACTGTGAGAGCAAAGTATTGAGCACTAAGATCAAATCTATCATACAACAGTTTAAGCATTCAAGAGCAATATAAACAACGTGAATAATATAGCAGAAATCTAGGGCTTCATCTAAACCCTAGTGAACTATTTAGAACATCATAACATCATAAACATGAACTGATATTGAAAACAAAAATTGGAATTGAACTGGACCCTTGAGCTTGGCTAACCCAAGTCTCAATTGGTGCTCTGGCTAGCCCAGGCATGCCCCAATTTCACACCCAACACCTTCTATTTATACAAGCAAGCAAAAAAAACCAAAAATCCCCAAATTATCAGAAAATTAGGGTTTCACCAAAAAGTGAAATTGACTCACCTAACTCTCTGATTTCATCTCAATAGTCTCGACCCATGCTTCCTTCTCTTCTTCTACTGCTTCTCCCATGCTCGTCCTTCCTCTTCTGCTCTGCTGGTCTGTGTTGTTGCTCTAGCTCGACCTATCTTATTGTTTTCTCATCTAGGGTTTCAGAGAGTTGAGAAAACTATAAAATAGATAGCTAAAGGAATAGGGGGAGTGATGGGTGTTGGGGTTTGGTTGATTTGAGAGGATATGGTGGTGGTTGAGGTGGTGGTTGAGCGGGGCAGTGGAGTTGGTGGCGCTGGACATCGAGTTGCAGAAGAGAAGAAGGGGGAAGAAGAAAGAGAAGGTCGATGGGATTAGGGGTGTGTTTGTCTGAAGCGTATAGGGTTAGGTTGTTCGAGTGTGAGGCGGGCTCATCAGATTTCGATGTTAGGCGAGTGATAGGCGTTGGATCGATACATCTGAAATGCATCCAACGATAAGATGGAACATAGCCTTCAGCGACCGTCGGATGAAGAGATACAACGAAACTAACGGCGTGAGATGGACTTAGGTGCTGTAGTGTTGGTCAGGAATTTCAGACTTTGATGCACGAAGAGGAGGCGACCGTTGGATGATGATATGGATCCAATCTGACGGCTACATGAGAAACGGGTATGGATATAGGAAATGGACTTGGGTGAGGGTTTTGGGAATTGGGTATGCCAAGACCATATCTTCTTTAAGAACAATTCTTCCTCTTCAAGCCCACTTCTAGCCTTTTGGTCTTGTGCACAACATTCTTCGCGGCTTCCTTGTGTAATTCCTCCCGGCTTTTCACTACTTTTCTGCTCTTTTCGCACCGCTATTCATCCAAACTTTATTTATTACCTAAAAATGCAAAATTAATTAATAAAAATATTTATTCTTGAAAACAATGAAAATACAGAGTATGGGATAAAATGTAGAATTAATGCACAAAAGATGAGTTAAATGCCAAGAAAAATATATAGAAATATGCACTTTTTAGCACTCATCAAATACCCCCAAACCTGAATTTTACTTGTCCTCAAGTAAAACAAAACTAAGGAATCCTACCTATACCACTGTCGCTGGTCTCTCGAATGCATTTAGCATATGCACTAAGCCTTTTAAACCACTAAGTGTCCCTAGTGGACGAGTGAAGTCTCGTGAAGGTTTGCTTAGAACGTACCTACAAAGTTCTAGGTCAAAATATAAGCTCAGATTCCATCAAATGTGACATGTGCAAGTCAGTTTAAGCTCACAGCAAAATGGAGATGTCAATCTATCTATCCAAGGCACAATCCTAGCACTGATAACAAATAAAGACATGTGATAAGAGTGTAAAGTGTATCTACACATGTGTAAAGAAAGATCGGATGTTATGATTACTAATCACCAAGAGATAGTTTCTCAGGCTAAGAACCAAGGTCGAAATCTAGCTAGCTGTCCGGACTTTACGAGAATTGTGAATGAGTTGGAGGTATTTCACAATTACTCGCGTTGTACATCAATGGCATACACCCTCCTTGCTTATTACAATGAAACAACAAAATGACTATTTACATGACTCTTATTTACATTGACTACTCTCTTTTATTTTTGGAACAAGAGAGGATGGAATTGATAAATACTTGATTGATTTTTTCATTTTTTTCTTTCTTTCTTTTTTTTTTTCTGAAATATACATCATTTTTTTTTTTTTTTTTTTTTTTTTTTGATAAGGACACTTTTGATACATAACAAAAGGAAACAAAAAATTACATGACACTTTGCAAGAGGTAGCCCTTTTTGATGCACCCAGTTAAATTCGATGGTTGTTTTTCTTAATGTAACCTCCGCCTTTTATCCCAACCAACCAAAGAACAAGCTAGTCAAGTTTCGTTCAGTATTCTAAAGTGATTGGCAATCGTGACTTCCTATCAAACACCTTGAAGATCGAGGCTATACATGTATTGGTAGATCGTGCGCGTGCAAATTTCTTATCACTATGTGAATTGTGCTAGAATCAGGGTGCCTAAATATCTAGACTAAGACTCCTAATAATTACATATTTGCACAAGAGTCAACATTTCAAGGTAAATGAGCTCCATTTTTATGTTTTTTTTTTTTTTTCAATTTTTTTTTTTTTTTTCATTTTTCATTTTTTTCAAAAAGAAGAGTTCTTGTTTTCAATTATGGCATATTATCAAAGTATCTACTTTTCACCCCCAAACCTAAACTAAACATTGTCCTCAATGTTTCAAAAGATAAACATGATTATAACACATACCATGAGAACGATGCTAAGTGTAGAAAAAGGAAAGAGATTACCAGATATTGGCGAAAGCAAGTTTTGAACTCCATTATTCAAGGCAAAAATCCAACATATGTCAGCCGAGATCATATTGGATTAGCAAAATATATACAAAATGAACAAAAGGATTTTTAAAATTTTATCTACTGGATTATATACAAAAAATTCACCATACACAACAATCTAAAGAGTTGAGGATCAACCCAAAAGACGAAGTGTAGAAACATAGAAAGTTTCAAAACACTAAAATTGGACTTAAATGGGAGTGAGAGTGAAAAACCGAATGAATCACCCCTAAACCTAAATTGTTCAACAGATTTACTTTTAAGCACAAAATCTTTTAATTTTAGGGGTTCAGGATTCAAAAGGTCTAACTCATAATGGACTGTTTTCGGGATGGGCAAAGAAATGCATTCCAACTGTGGCTCTTTAAAAGTGTTATATTTTGAAGCAAAATAGTCCAAGAGGACTTGGGAGGCACACAGTTCCAATCCTAGATTGGGAATTTTCAGAAAAGTTGGTTTAAAATTTTTGTTGCAAACCAAATCTAGGTTGGGTGGAATAATCTCGATTTGAGATTTAGGTAAGAAAGTGGGTACATCTAAATTATTTTCATGGGTACGATAATAGTACCAACACATACTTTTCCTAAATCAGAAACAGGTAAAACATGCTCACATTCATCGAACAAAACATCAAGACCTAAATCAGTATCATGATTGTTCGAAGTACTCAAATCATCACCGGAAGAAATAACATTTTGTGACTTAGGAAGGAATCAGACACATCAAATTCGTCCTCATGCATAATAAAATTAGTGTCTACAGAAGATTCAACTATTCCTATGTCATGTTCATCTTCACAGAAGAATTGTACAAGCCCCATATTAGAATCAAAATCATATGAATTACAATGAGTATCAGAAGAAACAACATTCATGAAGGTTGAGGCTGAGAAGCCATATGTTATTGAACCAAAAGGTTCCACAATATTTTCAGCAAAAACATGTTCTTCTAACATATCATTATCATCATAATCATCATCATGGTAACATGCATATTGATCCTCATTAAAAGTGGTGGTGTCCTTAGTCGATTCATGTTCCTCTAAATCAGGTTCATATTCAATATCATTTAGATGAATGGGACTGGACACTTCATTAGGGACAACATGCATTTCCTCTGAATTTCCTCCTTTTGTAGTTGAAGCAAAATCTGATCTAACTTCGCCTGAATGCGTGACATAGTTCTATCAGAATTTTGCTCACCGAGTCTGAGAGCTTCTACTGGAGTCTAAATTCATGGGAGTACAAAATTCTTCATGTTCAAATTGTGGTGAATGGTACATGTGTGCATGGTCATTAGGGTTTACAAAATATTGATCACAACCTTCGAAAGGTTGATTATGGTCCCAATGACTACCAGCCTCACAATTTGTGGGCATTTCATAATTTGGATTTTCATGGTATCCCCTAGATTTCCTAAATTCATGCAAAACATAGCAATATTCATCAGGGTGGTCTAAACCACCATAAAAGGTACAAACATGCATATTAGGTTGGCTAGGTTGATACATGGGTGAATAGTTATACGGGTTTGCATATTGAGGCTCATGACCTTGAAAAGGTCCATAATTATAATCCCTATAACTATTGACATCATGGTCTGTGGGAGGCTCATAAGGTGAATCTTGCCCGTAAGCATCTCTAATAGATTTATTCCCAGAGGCAGACCAAAATCCAGACATGTCTTTGTTTTATGAACTAATCACACAAATCACAGAAAAGTAAGGCCCATGATTTTTTTTTTTTATTTTTATTTTTTTAGCCCAAAATTTAGTTAAGTTTGGTTCACAAAAGAGGCAAGCCCAAAATCCAAAAAGTTAAGTTTAGAGCAAGCCCACTATTAAGAAACTACAAGCCTAACAAACAACTAAATTACAAGCCCAAATAAAGAAAGAAATAAAAATAAAACTAATTATTACAAACCCACAAAAAAAAAAAAAAAAAAAAAACTAAAATTATTACAATCCCAAATAAAAAAATAAAAGAAATAAAATTAAAATAATTATTACATGCCCAAAAAGATAATTAAAATTACAAGCCCAAAAGAGAATAACAATACAAACCCACAAAAAATTACAATTACAAGCCCAAAAAATTTGGGTTTGGGTTTAGGCTTACTTGCTTAAGCACAGCCCAGCTGTTCAGTTTGGTTGCAAAAGCCCAGTTGGGCTTTGGATCATCCTTCTTCAACTCCTTAACAGAGGCCCAGTTGGGTCACAACTTCTACTCCAACAGCACCAGGCTCAGCAACAGCTCCACAGTTCAGCAACTCCACAGCACAGGAGCACAGCAGGCAGCAGTTTCACAGGTGAGTTTTTGGACTTCACAGCACAATCAGTCAGCACCAGAGTCACAGAAACACCACAAACTTGTACAGGACAATGATGCAGGTGATGCAGCAAAACAAAATGCAGAGATGCTAATGCAGTCAAGAATGCAGTACAGTATGCAAAGAACAATATGCAGAGAACAGGCAGTTAACTTCCAGAAGCACCAGCAAGTTAACAGCAGTGGTGCCCACAGCAGCTAGGGAAGACTCATCTAGTGAAAGCAGCAAGTGAGAACTAGCTACAAGGCAGTGCACAGCAAGTTAGGCTAGATGAACTAAGTGCAAGGTAAGTTATGAACTGAGATGTATGAACAGGAAACTGATAGTAGGTTTAAGATGCATATATGGTATGAATCAGTCAAGATGCAGTTAAGAATGCAAGATGCAGTTATGGTATGCAAACTACAAGACTATGCAGCTAAGAATGCAAGATGCAGTTATGTTATGAACAGCAAGATGCAGTTATGGTATGAGATGCAGGATGACAGATGCAAATGGCAGAAGGTTATGCAAGATGAACAGCAAGTATGCTATGATGAACAATAAAAGAAAAAAAAACAGCAAGCTACACAGCTGTAACAGAAAACAGAAAAGCAAAATACACAAAGCTTCAACCACACAGCAGCCAAGTCCCCGGCAGCGGCGCCAAAAACTTGGTGGCTCTCTAAAAGAGTCACAAACTATAACCGCAAGTGCACGGTGTCGAAAGTGGCAAATGTGCAAGTACGGGTCGAACCACAGAGACTTGGGTGTGTATTGAAGCTACAATTTAACTACTACTGATTCAAATTGAGAGTAACCAAAAGGGGGGGTTTGTGTCGATACGACAAAGATGTTGGCAGAGATTACAACAGTAAAATAAAGATGCAATAACAAAGATGTTAACACTGAGAATGGAGATACTAGGATTGTCAAATCCACCACTAACTCACACTATATATATTCAGCTAATTATACTACTCTTGTCCTTGTAACAGATAAGGGAGAAGTGTCAAGTCTACCACTTACCTTAGGTGTTTCACCAATGGATGATTCAATCACAACTAAAGTATCAATCCGGAGCACTAACTGTCTAATTAAGCACAACTAGTCAAGGGATTAACAATAGTCTCTTAAGCATGAATTGCAGCACAATCAACACAGTTTTTATTCTAACTACAATGGATGCCTGACATACACTGTGAGAGCAAAGTATTGAGCACTAATATCAAATCTATCATACAACAGTTTAAGCATTCAAGAGCAATATAAACAACGTGAATAATATAGCAGAAAGCTAGGGCTTCATCTAAACCCTAGTGAACTATTTAGAACATCATAACATCATAAACATGAACTGATATTGAAAACAAAAATTGGAATTGAACTGGACCCTTGGGCTTGGCTAACCAAAGTCTCAATTGGTGCTCTGGCTAGCCCAGGCATGCCCCAATTTCACACCCAACACCTTCTATTTATACAAGCAAGCAAAAAAAACCAAAAATCCCCAAATTATCAGAAAATTAGGGTTTCACCAAAAAGTGAAATTGACTCACCTAACTCTCTGATTTCATCTCAATAGTCTCGACCCATGCTTCCTTCTCTTCTTCTACTGCTTCTCCCATGCTCGCCCTTCCTCTTCTGCTCTGCTGGTCTGTGATGTTGCTCTAGCTCGACCTATCTTATTGTTTTCTCATCTAGGGTTTCAGAGAGTTGAGAAAACTATAAAATAGATAGCTAGAGGAATAGGGGGAGTGATGGGTGTTGGGGTTTGGTTGATTTGAGAGGAGATGGTGGTGGTTGAGGTGGTGGTTGAGCGGGGCAGTGGAGTTGGTGGCGCTGGACATCGAGTTGCAGAAGAGAAGAAGGGGGAAGAATAAAGAGAAGGTCGATGGGATTAGGGGTGTGTTTGTCTGAAGGGTATAGGGTTAGGTTGTTCGAGTGTGAGGCGGGCTCATCAGATTTCGATGTTAGGCGAGTGATAGGCGTTGGATCGATACATCTGAAATGCATCCAACGATAAGATGGAACATAGCCTTCAGCGACCGTCGGATGAAGAGATACAACGAAACTAACGGCGTGAGATGGAGTTAGGTGTTGTAGTGTTGGTCAGGAATTTCAGACTTTGATGCACGAAGAGGAGGCGACCGTTGGATGATGATATGGATCCAATCTGACGGCTACATGAGAAACGGGTATGGATATAGGAAATGGACTTGGGTGAGGGTTTTGGGCATTGGGTATGCCAAGACCATATCTTCTTTAAGAACAATTCTTCCTCTTCAAGCCCACTTCTAGCCTTTTGGTCTTGTGCACAACATTCTTCGCGGCTTCCTTGTGTAATTCCTCCCGGCTTTTCACTACTTTTCTGCTCTTTTCGCACCGCTATTCATCCAAACTTTATTTATTACCTAAAAATGCAAAATTAATTAATAAAAATATTTATTCTTGAAAACAATGAAAATACAGAATATGGGATAAAATGTAGAATTAATGCACAAAAGATGAGTTAAATGCCAAAAAAAATATATAGAAATATGCACTTTTTAGCACTCATCAGATATTCAAAATGGTTACGGTAATCTTATACGACTCAGAATGCACCCTTTTTTGGTTAGAGTGTAGAGCTTTATAAGGGGAACATGTTACTGAAAAATCAATTTTAAATTCATCGTTTATACTTTTTATAATGGCTAAAATATATATATTTTTTTAATTTAATTACTTTGGTCTAGTTTAGACCGATAAAATTTTAGATTGTAGTTAGTTTTTTTGATGGGTAAAAATTATGTCTTTTTTCTTTTCTCTCTCCTCTCCTTTCCCTTCCTCGCTAAGGAAAAAAAAAACTAGCCTCCATTAACGTTTTCTTCAGATTTGGTCCTTTTAACACCAGATTTGAGCAAGATATCTTCTGTTTTCAAGTTTTAGTGGGTAATTTTAGGAATAAAACTAATTTTTCTATTGTTTTGTTTATGTCATTTGACATATTTCTTCGCTTTTTGGAGCGTCTTTTCTTCGTCATTTGGGGCTGTTAGAGCACTGTTCGGTCGAACTCGCAAGCGTTGCTATCCCAAGCTTGTTTGTCAAGTTTAGTTGCCAAAACTATAAGTCTTGATTTCTAGTCTACTTATAGATAAGTCTCGGACTAGGATAGAAAGTCTAGTTGAGCTCTAGACTCCACGACAATCATCATACAAAGACGAAGAACTACTCAAGGAACTGGTGGAACTTAAATCGACTAAAAGGTATGTGGAGACTTGAATTTATCTATCACTCAAAAGTGTATTTACTTTATCTCCTATCTTGAGACAGAAGTCATATTGCTATATAGACTTCGATTATACACATTTGCTATTTCGAGCCGAGTTTATCTCGCTTATCTATTTCTCGAAATATGTGTTGGTAAGCTTTCACTTTGGCCAAGGTTCATCTTTACAAGTGACGAAAGTCATGTTGATTGTTTCAATCTTTTGAAAATCGCTTTGATGAAAAATTGTGTGTGAATAACCGCTATATAACATCCTCTAAGAATGTTTCAATGATTGAAATGAGAGTTTAGAATATGTAACCAACTTTGGATATAAGCATATAGTGTGTTCGCACATTAGTGTAAAAGTCCAAAACTGGGAACCAAATGTATGCATACTTGTGTGTGTACTAAATGGTTGATGGAGATTGGGTAAGTATGTGTACCCCTACGCATACAGGCGGAAGTTCACGACCGTGAATTTCTGCTGAGTTTGGAAATCAAAACCAACTCAATCCGGTTACCTAAGTATGCGTACCCTTACGCATACTAGCGGAAAGTTTATGTCCGTGAATTTATGCTGAGTTTGAAAACCAAAACAAACTCAAATCCGGTTACTTAAGTACGCATACCCGTACGCATACTTAAGTGTGTTACTTTCTAAAACTGGTTTGTTCATGAACTAAAATATTTATATAATAAGGAATGCAATTTGCAAACCGTGGCTATAATGTTCATGAATCGATTCGAGTGAATCAAAACCGGTTTTGCTTCGATTGTGTCTTGTATGCTTCTATAAGATCCAAGCAATTGGACAACTCTGTAACTAGTTCTTTTGAGTCATTTTAACTAGTTATGGTGAAGATGAATATGGTTGATATGAAAGTGCTCATATGGATAACCATTTGGTTAATTACTGTTGAACCAACTAGGTGTACACGTTTAGGTACGGTTACACAAACCTAAATGAACGTGCATTTGATTTGTGTATAACAAGCTAAGATTCGATCTAACGGTTAAAATATATTAGCTTGAATCTAATCAGGTTTTCATCTAATGGTGAATATTGAATGCTTTGTTACCCATGTAGCATTTGATTGCAAATCCTGATTTGAAATGAGAACTCTAGTAACTGGGAAACCTAATCCCCATACCTCCTGTGTGATACTAGTTGTATAAGCTAGAGTCGATTCTCCTTTAACCTTAGGTTTCTATCGAGACCCTATAGGTTAACGACTTGAAGACTTCGTTGGGATTGTGAAGCCAGACCCAACTATTTTCTCTGTAGTTGCGTGATCTGATCTTGCTGTTTCTATCGTATTGAGTACAATTGTAAAATTGGCTCAAGATTAATTTCTCCGATAGGCAAGATAGAAAAGTAGTCACAAACATCTTCATCTCATCGTTTGTGATTCCGCAATATCTTGTTTCACTGGTCGATTAAGAATATTGTGAGGTGATTGATAATTCTAGGTTGTTCTTCAGGAATATAAGTTTGGGTTATCAATTGGTTCATGTTCACCTTGATTTATCAAAAGATGGAACAAAACTTGTAGGTATTTCTGTGGGAGAAAGATTTATCTATTTCCATATACTTTTCTGTGTGATACAGATTTGTTTATTAAAGTCTACGACTTTGGGTCATAGAAACTCTTAGTTGTGGGTGAGATCATCTAAGGGAATCAGTTCGTAGTATCCTGCTGGGATCAGATACGTAAGGAGCGCAACTGTACCTTGGATCAGTGTGAGATTTATTGGGGTTCAACTACAGTCCAGACCGAAGTTAGTTTATAGTAGGCTAGTGTCTGTAGCGGCTTAATACAGTGTGTGCTCAATATGGACTAGGTCCCGAGGTTTTTCTGCATTTGCGGTTTCCTCGTTAACAAAACTTCTGGTGTTTGTGTTATTTCTTTTCCGCATTATATTTTGATATATAATTGAAATATCACAGGTTGTGCGTTGAGTCGATCAATTGGTAAATCCAACCTTTGGTTGTTGATTGAAATTTATTGATACTTAAACATTGGTCTTTACCGTTCAAGTTAATTTCTCGTGTATTCAATTAGACTCGCAGATTGTTATTTTCTTGAGTAAGAATTGAATTAACATATTGAGATATAACTCTTTGATATACTTTTCTTAAGACTGAGTCTGACTGTCTGGTTGATTCTCTTAAAAGTATATTGGAGTTAGTCCATACAGATTGCTAAGCGAATTATTGAGTGAGGTTGTTAGACCCCCACTTTTTCAGGGGCGATTTTATCTTTGCTTTGAGTGCGATTTATTCAAACCTTGATCGTTGGTTCGCAACTTGTTAATCTCGATTCAAGAACATCGATGATTCAACACGGTATTGCTTTGGATCCATATTCAATCGAAGGGATTTAGGGTATCCGGATACGTTTGGGTCTACAATATTATGCACAAATTACTCCTTTCTTTTAGGAGCATCTCATAATCGACTCCGGATAATACCATCATTCTTCCCTACTACATATACTGAAATTTGATATTGTTGTGTTTTATGGCTCTTTCTTTTAATTGATATCTTTATTTGTATTAGGGTTTTAATTATCCTGATCCGGTGCCCATCAAATGAGTATATTAGCTAAGTTACATATATTTTAAAGTATTCCTAAATTTGGACTCGGGATTGTCACCTACACATTACTAGCCTTTGGGATTAGGAGGGCGTATGAAATATGAAATCCACATTTTGCATTTTTTATTAATCCTAAAAGAAATAACGATCTTCAGTAGATTATTTGGCGGACGGTCTTAATGTTCAGACTTGATGCGCTTTCATGCTAGTGCGTTTTTTTGCTGTCTCCAGAAGGCCGGCTGGCATCTGTGTCTCGCAGTGCGTCATGTTGTTATCTTACGGAGCGTCGATAGCTATCGTCATTTTGCAGAGCGTCATGTCGTTATCTTACGGAGCGTCAATAGGTATCATCATTTTGTGGAGCGTCGGATGGTCTAATGGTATCATATTGTTGCATCTTTTTTAGGGTTGCGGAGGGATTCTAACATAGATTTTTGTGGGTTGTAGAACTTATCTAAGGTTAGATAGAATTATTGAGGTTGAATTCCTAAGGCACACCTTCTAAATGATCTGGTGCCCACCAAATGAGTATATTAGCTAAGTTACATATATTAGCTAACTTCACAATCTGACCAATAACAAAAGGAAAAACAAAAGGAGAGAGACTCTCTACAACCGTCATCCTGACGTCAAAATCCGTTTTGATATCCCTTACAGAATTTTCACCCCTTTTCAACAATCTTTATCCTACAACCCTTTCTCTAACCTGTGTTTTAAACCAGTAGAATGAGCTAATTTCTCCGACTTGATTCTCTCGGAAGCATCCATCACCGGAGTGACTTTGAAGGCATTGTTCTTTTAGTTTCAATTACTTTTCTTCTAAAATTTCTCTGGTGTTGTTTCGGGTATTACTATTGGCACCCATATCCCCCCCCCCTTCTTTGGTCTCTGAATTTGGCCACCCTGCCTTTATCCCCCCTTTTCATTTATTTCCCTTCTTAAATTCCCCTACCTCTCTCAGTGTCCAGTCTATCCCTCTCCATCTTCCCTCTTCGTGTCGCTCTCTCGCATCTGTTATTCCCTCCATATTCTTATCCTTTCCCCTCACCCTCGCAATTCCCGCATCTCTGTTTGGTCTTCATGAACCATAATAAAAAACCTTATCAAAGATTAATGACTTCAACAACCGTCTTTACTGAGATCAAAGTCGCTAGAAAAATTGAAAGATGGTTAGTAAGACTTTGGTTATTTGAACAAATGGCTAATCTATGCGCCAAACTCTTCAACATGTTCAAAAAAGTTTCTCACAAGTCCATGAACCTGAACAACTCCGATATGAACAGTTTCCCAACGGAATCCTCAAACAACTCTCGTGAAACAGAAATTATTGACAGACTGAATACCCAGCTTACTCTCACTCGCTCTCTGACCCTTAACTCTGCAACAGTTGCAAGATGTAGAAACAACACGGATTGTATGGTGGTTGCAAGGATTTTCTGCCCTTTCAAACTGAATATCATAAAGATGATGGAGATGTTGCAGTTCTTATGGGTCCTTGATTACAAGCCTATTGCAACACTAGTAAGTGGATCAACAGAAGCAAATAAGTTCACTATTGATCTCCAATCTCGTGCGGATGTTAAAAGATTCATTCGATATTATCCAACAAAGTATGATGCATGGTTACTTGTAGTCAAGGCATACCGGTTTGCAATACCCCCAACCACGATCAATATGACTCTGGTCAACATTTGGGTTAGCTACCTAAACCTGCCGGTAGAGTTCTTCGGAGAAGGAATACCAGAAATGATAGCAAATATGATAGGGACTTTCATCAAAAAGGAACTTCCACAGGACTGCAATCATGCACGTCCCTTCATTAGATGTCTTGTTCAAATGGATCTTAATGAACGGTTTGGTACAACTTTCCCTCTTATCCTTGGAGAAAATGATGTGTTTGAAGTCGTGCTCTACTATGATCCACTTCCCAGATCCTTCTGCAAAATCTGTCGAATAATAAATCATCCAAAAGGAAAATGCAAACCACCGAGCAGTGACGACTACCCAAATATTCTCCTCGACCCTGATCAGGGGAGGTGGATCTCAACTTGGTTAATGACCAGAGGCATATCTTTGATTGTGGAGCTTCAGGAGCGACATCATCTCAAAACGTTCCACAAAGAGTGTATGATGCAAGGGATATGATAAATACTGACTCATCCCTCCTCAGAACTTGGTTGCACCTTTAGTACCGCCAGGTTTCAGTATGTCCATCTCAGATGCTGACTTGAATGGTGCTTATTTAAGCCCACAAATGAGTATAGCATCTATGAGCAGTTCTCATTCATCAAAACGCCTGTGGGAGGAAAACACGGACAACTCACCGAACAAACATCAGAGGTGGGACATTCCTATTGAAGAGAGCGATGTCATAAATGGTTCTTTCAATTTTCTGCATGGACCATCGACAGACCAGAATATGATATGGGCACTGGAGGAAATTCTTACAGCACCAGCTGTTTTGAGAAACACGGAAAATAACCAGATGGTCTTATCTGATGTTCTTGGGACACCTCAAATGGCGCCTATATCGGAATGCTTAGATATAAGAGATGAACCATCGGTGGGGTTAGAGCCACAGTCCCACAAAGGAAAAGAAATTATGACTCCTGAGGAGGAATATGAAGAGTTCAAGAAGAAGTTCCAAAATGTGCATCAACCTCAAAAATCAGAAGAGATCCTTAATATGCCGAATCTTATGAAGCCGCTGGAAGGAGGGGTGAAACAGAAAATAAACAAAGGGAAAATTTTGCAAATGCTAAGGGAGGAAGAACTACAATCTTTGGGGCTAGGAATGGATCTAAACAAATCCCCCCTCATGGTCTCAGAAGAAATTAATAATCAGATCTCGGTAATCAATTCTAGAGGAGTGGTGATTAACCAGATGGAGAAACCTCCTAAATCTCAAGCAGGAAAAGCAACTTCAAATTTTTCAAAGGCTAGAAAATATAGATTGGAGGCCATTATCCTGAGGAGGAACATACAGAGCTTAATGGGAACCCAAAAACAGCAAAAGAAAAAGGCTATTGGGAAGGGGAAATCAAAATCAAAACAGAACCAGCAACAACAGAATGATTGTTTGGTCCCCTCCCCCCCCCCCCCCCCCGCACCAATATTATGGTAAACCCTCGTTGGAATGCTCTCAAAGTGCTCCTATATCTCCACCCCAACAGTTCATCTTCAATACCCAGAAAATCTCAGATAACAGTGCTGTCTCAACCTTCAATGGCACCTCTATGAACAAGAAAGAAATTTTTGTACCACCCCTTCACATCTCTGCTCCTTTCAATGTCGTTCCATGGACGGAACAATACCCACCTCCGCAATATAATCTCTCTCCGATTCCTGGGATCTCAGTGGTGCCAATTGGTGATACTGTTAATCTCGCTGGTGGAACTGGTGAAGGAAAGGAAGCTTCTAGTCAGGAATTCAAGGTCATCCAAGATACCTGATGAGTGCTAAAAAGTGCATATTTCTATATATTTTTCTTGGCATTTAACTCATCTTTTGTGCATTAATTCTACATTTTATCCCATATTCTGTATTTTCATTGTTTTCAAGAATAAATATTTTTATTAATTAATTTTGTATTTTTAGGTACCAAATAAAGATTAGATGAGTTGCGGAGCCAAAAGAGCAAAGACACGGGAGAAACCGGTGGAATCTCTAACGGAAAAGAAGTGAAGAATGTGTTATGGAAGACTCAAGGATAAAAAATGGGCTTAAAAAGGAAGAAATTGTTCTTAAAGAAGAAGTGGGCTCAAGATTACCTAAGCCCAAATCCAATTCCTAAACCCAAATCCATATCCTAAACCCAAAATTCAATACCCAAACCCGTTTTCCTTCTTAACCGTAAGATTGGATCCATTCCATCATCCAACGGTCGCTGCGTCATCATGCATCAGATTTCGACGCACCGTACCAACACTACAGCACCTAACTCCATCTTGAGCCGTTAGTTTCGTTGTATTTTTGCATCCAACGGTCGCTCATATTTGTCTCCATCTCGCCGTTAGATCCGTTTCAGAAGTTATCATCCCACGGATTCCCTTCACAAAACATCAAATTTGATGATCCCGTTTAACACCTAAGCAACCTAATCCTATTACCCACACCAAACGCACCCTAACCAAAACCCATCGAGCCATCTCCTTCTTCCCCTCTTCTGCAACAGCGACGCTCCCCCAAATCACTCCACCATCTTCTCCCCCAAATCACTCCACCATCTTCTCCCCCCAAATCATTCAACCATCACCACTCGAGCCATCATCACTTAGACCTACTTTTCTAGCCACTTATTACATCACCTCCTAATCGTTTCATCTCACAGGAACCCTAGGTTAGGAGTTGATGAAATAGGTGAGGTTAGAGGATAAATCGAAGGCATGGGTAGCATCAGCAGACGACAAGGAAGCATGGGTGAAAGTTCTCGAGTAGTTTTCAATGTATGAGGTGATTTAATCTCACTTTTTGTCAGAACCCTAGTTCACTGTTTTGGGGGATTTTAGGTTAAAATTTATTGTTTGTATAAATAGATGGGTGAGTGTGTAATAGAAGGGGATCTCTGGACTAGCCAGTAGACATTTGAAGAAATTTTAATTACAATTTCAAATTCAGTCCCTTTATCATAGTTGACAGTTGAATGTTATGTGTATGTTATTTGAATTATCTTGTATGATGAATGCTTGTGTAAGTAATATGTTGAGCATGAGCTAAGTAGCATTAAGTTAAGGCTCAGTTGAAGCCTTATGCACTGTCAAATGACAAGTTGCTAGGATAGTTAACTCCTTGCCCTGTTTTGCTTGAGCAATGGGAAGAGGTTAATGCTCATAGTGCCTGTGATTGATTGTTCTGTCAAAAGACAGTCAATGCTAGGGGCAAACTAGTGAGAAAATTAGTTTTCCTCCCATTCTAGATGTATGCATAGGATTTTTAACTCAACCTAGAAATATGTTGTTTGATTAGGACACAAGGTGGATACTAAGCCTTAGCTTAGCCACAATCCCTTTTATAGTCCTTACCTGTTTAGTCTTTACCTGTTTAATCTTTGCCTGTTTAATCTCCTTACCTGTTTAATCTCCTTACCTGTTTAATCTCCTTACCTGTTTTACTTGTTTAATTTCCTGCAATCTGTAGCTGTTGTGCACTGAAATCAGTGCACAAACTACCCCTGCCCTTGGCTCACAGCCTTGGTTCATGCCATTTGCCCTCTTTGTTTCACTGCCACTATAACATTGTGATCTTGCATCTTGTTCTACATCATCTGCCAGCATAGTTTAACTTCTTTATGCTCCCACTCCCTGTGGACTAACCCCTTGCTTACCTTCTATACTAAAACTTGGCCTTGTATACTTGCAAGTGTTCTGTGTGTCTTTTCTAACCACACCAAGTTTTTGGCGCCGCTGCCGGGGAGTGGTGCTGCCATCTGCTGATTTCCTTTGCTGTCTTTCATCTACCATTGCATCTCTGTCAAGATCATTGCAGAGTTGTCTGAGATCATTGCACTCTTGTTCACTTGCAGGTGCCACTGAGTTGCTGCAGAACTGTGTTGCTGGCCACCTGAGCTGCTGCTGCTGCTGAAACCTTGTCTGTTGCTGTTGCTGCAGCTGGGACTGGTGAGTTTCTGCTGCTGTTGAACCTGGCCAAGGAAGCTGCTGCTGCTGCCAGACCAAGCCCAAAGCTAGTGCATCTCTGCCGCTGGGCTGTGCTGCTGTTGCTCCTGGGCTGCTGCATCTCAACAAGTTGCTGGGCTCGTCCAACTGAGGTGGGCTTCGTTGCTGTTGCTTCTGCTGGGCTGCTAAACCCAACTGCTGTTGCTGCTGGCTTGCTGCGTGAGCTACTTAGGACGATCCTAAAGCCCAACTGGGCTGTGCAACTAAAAGGGGACCAAAAGCCTATTTTTGGGCTTCCCTCCAAAAATCAAGTAAGCCTAACCCATGAGTTAACCCACTTGGGCCTCATTAATTCAAATTCGGGCTTGTTAATAATTTAATTATTTAGTTGGGATTGTAATAATTTTTATTTTTCCTTTATTTTCTTTTTCTTTTTCTTTTTCTTTGGGACTGTAATTATTTTTTGTCTTTATTTTTCTTTTTCTTTTTCTTTTTCTTTTATGGGCTTGTCTTAATTATTATTAGTTTTTATTTTCTTTTATGGGTTGTGCTAATTTATGCTAGGTTTAGTTCAAATTTTTTTTTTCCAAAGCCCAATTTTAAACCAAAAACAAAATCCCTTATTAAAACCAAAACCCATTCAAAACCAAATCTTCGTAACCCTTGTGGGCCAAATTGTTTCCGATTGCTCTGTCTGACCAACATGTTAGTTGAGGTACCTACAAGGACATGACTGTGACCTATAGAGACCAAACAAACAGACTTGTTAGAATTAATCAAGAAGAACCTATCGAAATTCTGAGTTCTGAGGTAGACAGCCCAGATCAAACCGAAACAATGGGAGAACCCCGTACCCTCAAGGATTATATGTACCCAACTAGAGCCAGTCAACCTTCTTGTATTGTGCTACCCGAGGATAATGGCCATTATGAGCTGAAATCGAGCACAATACAGATGCTTCCTATTTTTAGAGGTGTTGAGAATGAAAACCCGTACCACCACGTGAGAGAATTCGAGGAAATTTGTGGAACTCTGCGTTTCACTCAAATGTCCGACGAAACCCTAAAGTTAAGGCTCTTTCCTTTCTCCCTGAAAGATAAGGCAAAGGCCTGGCTTTATGCTTTACAGCCTCAATCCATCATGACATGGGATGACCTCATAAAGGAGTTTTTCAAAAAGTTTTTCCCGAATCACAAGACTGCGACAATTCGTCAAAGTCTGAATAGCTTTGTGCAATTAGAGGGTGAGACCTTAGCTAGATACTTGGAGAGATTCAATGAATTATTGCTCCAATGTCCCCATCATGGTTTTGAAAAATGGAGACTTGTGCAAATTTTGTATGAAGGTCTAGATGTGTCCACCCGAACAACGGTTGAGTCGATGTGTAATGGTCTATTCGTAGACAAAACTGCTGATGCGTCTTGGGACTTCTTGATTGAAGTAGCTGAAAAGACGCAACAGTGGGAATCCATCCGTGAACCCAGAAAGACTACATCCGAAGCGAAGGCTTTTAGGATTGAAGCAGATTTCGAGGGAAGAGCAAACATGGCATCAATAGTTAGGAGATTAGAAGAGTTAGAACTACATAAAAATTCAAAACCTTCCACCACTACTCTCCGAGAACATGTCGCTTCGTCTGTATGTGCCGCTTGTAACGATCCCAACCATCAATTCCAAAATTGTCCCGATTTGCTTGCAGTCCAGGAATCTAGGCTTGAACAGGCACATGCCATGTTTCAAAAACAAGAACATAACCCCTATTCACAGACCTACAATCCAGGATGGAGAAACCACCCTAACTTTTCATGGTCAAAAGGACCCACTCAGGGAGGACCATCTCAACCCAATCAGAGCTATCAAAACAATCAGGGATATCAGAACAATCAAGGTTATCAACACCCGAGGAACCCTCAACAACAATCAAACTCTCAACAACAATCATATCCTCAACACAATACCGACAAGAGATTATCCGCCCTAGAGGAAATGTTCCAGAGTCTGGTGCAAAGTCAGAAAAGTCTTGATCAAAAGATGGGTCAAATCTGTGATTCCATAGGTGAGAGAGAAAAGGGTAAACTTCCGAGCCAACCCCAACAAAATCCAAGGAGTGTATTTCAAACAGGCTCTTCATCCTGCAAGGAAACCTCTTACACCCTCCTCCGAAGTGGTAAAGTCATCGAGAACAAAGTGGGCGAACCTAATGAATCTGATACAAATTCCACGCTGTCTCCACAACCCCAGAAAACCAAAGAATCTGAGCAAGTTGGAAAGCCTGACAATTCTACTGCTGTGAATGTCCCTTTGCCAACTCATTCTCCTGTTGCCCCATTTCCTCAAAGATTGATCTATCAACAGAAAAGTACCCATTACAATGAGATGTTAGATCTGTTCAAGAGAGTCAACATCAACATTCCTTTTCTTGAAGCAATCAAGCAAATCCCTGCTTATGCCAAATTCCTCAAAGACTTGTGTACTCAAAAGCGCAAGCTCAATGTGCACAAACGTGCTTTCTTAGCTGAGCAGGTGAGTTCCATCATTCTGAACAAAACTCCACCCAAGTTTAGGGATCCAGGATGTCCAACAATTTCTTGCACTATAGGAGAACACACGGTCAATAAAGCGTTATTAGACCTAGGTGCAAGTGTTAACCTACTGCCATATTCTGTTTATGAGCAGTTAGGTCTTGGGGAGTTGAAGCCAACATCTATCACTCTACAACTGGCAGACCGATCTGTCAAGATTCCTCGTGGAGTGGTCGAAGACGTTTTGATCAAGGTTGACAAATTCTATTTTCCCGTAGACTTCATTGTCTTAGACACTCAACCTGTACAAAACCCAGACTGTCACATTCCTGTCATCTTAGGACGTCCTTTCTTGGCTACGTCCAACGCAATCATTAATTGTCGTAATGGAGTGTTGAAACTGTCTTTTGGCAACATGACGGTAGAATTGAATGTGTTCGATATTAGTCAACAACCTGTGAATCTTGATGATGATGATGTGCATGAAGTTAATATGATTGAAGGATTAATACAAGATTCGTTGACTAACATTCTATCCGTCGACCCTTTCAAGCATGTATGGAGAACTTTAACTCAGATTCCTATGATGATGCATACTGTAGTGACGTCCTATCTCTGCTCGAATCTGTACCTCAAATGGACGTCACTGAAAGGAAATATGAAGTGGAACCACCCTTACTCTCTGATTCCAAGCTTGTTCCATCCATTGTTGAGCCACCCAAGCTTGAATTGAAAACATTGCCTAGTACGTTGAAGTACGCATTCCTAGGTTCTTCTGATCTTTACCTGTCATTATTTCATCATGTTTAGACACGGAACAGGAAAGTAAGCTTTTAGAAGTACTTAAGGAACACAAAGAGGCCTTAGGATGGACCATCTCAGATCTCAAAGGAATTAGTCCCACCATTTGCATGCACCACATTAACCTTGAAGAGAATGCCAAACCATCGAGGGAAATGCAAAGGAGACTTAATCCTAACATGAGAGATGTAGTCAAAGGAGAGATCCTGAAACTACTTGATGCGGGTATCATATACCCAATACCTGATAGCAAATGGGTTAGTCCCATTCAAGTTGTGCCTAAGAAGTCAGGCATTACTGTAGTTCAGAACGACAAGAATGAATTAGTCCCTACTCGTACAACCACAGGATGGCGAGTATGCATCGACTACAGGAAGTTGAACACAGTAACAAGGAAGGATCACTTCCCGCTCCCTTTCATTGACCAAATGCTAGAACGTGTGTCTGGACACAGTCACTACTGTTTTCTAGATGGCTTTTCCGGTTATAACCAAATTCACATTGCTCCGGAAGATCAGGAAAAAACTACATTCACGTGTCCATTTGGGACGTTTGCTTATAGACGTATGCCCTTCGGGTTGTGTAATGCACCTGCTACTTTTCAGCGTTGCATGATGAGCATTTTTTCTGACATGATAGATAGTTTTCTCGAGATCTTTATGGATGATTTCTCTGTTTTTGGTTCCTCGTTTGACGAATGTTTGAAGCATCTTGCCCTTGATATCCAGATGTAAAGAAAAGAACCTTGTTCTAAATTGGGAAAAATGCCATTTTATGGTGAATTCAGGAATAGTTCTAGGACACATCATCTCAGAAAAAGGAATTGAAGTGGATAAAGCTAAAGTTGACCTCATTCAACATCTACCACAACCTCGCTCTGTGAAGGAGATCAGATCATTTCTAGGTCATGCTGGTTTTTACCGGCGATTCATCAAAGATTTCAGCAAAATCTCCAGACCTCTGTGCAGTCTTCTCTCCAAAGATGTTGCCTTCAATTTCGATGCTGCTTGTGTGAAGGCATGGGAGGAATTAAAAACCCTTCTCACCACCGCTCCTATAGTCCGACCACCCGATTGGAAGCTTCCGTTCGAACTTATGTGTGATGCCTCTGATTATGCTGTTGGTGCTGTTTTAGGACAGCGAGTTGATAGACTACCATATGTGATATACTATGCTAGCAAAACCCTTAATGATGCCCAACTCAATTATTCAACTACCGAGAAGGAATTGCTTGCCGTCGTTTTCGCATTAGACAAGTTTAGATCTTATCTGATAGGGTCTAAGATCATCATATACACAGACCATGCGGCTTTGAAGTATCTTCTTTCCAAGAAGGATGCTAAAGCTCGCCTTATTCGATGGATACTATTATTACAGGAATTCGATCTCGAAATCCGTGATAAGAAAGGTTGTGAGAATGTGGTTGCTGATCATTTGTCTAGATTAACTTTAGAGTCTATTGATGAATTTGAGCTGATTAGAGAATCATTCCCAGATGAACAGCTGATGTCTATCTCAGACCTTCCTTGGTTTGCTGATATTGTTAACTACCTCGCTACAGGTAGGATGCCCTCACGTTGGTCGAGACAAGACCGCTCTAAATTCCTGGCTGAAGTTAAACATTTCCTTTGGGATGACCCATATTTGTTTAAGTACTGCCCAGACCAAATCATTAGGAAATGTGTCCCCAACACCGAACAGAAAGATGTGATATCTTTCTGTCATGACCAAGCATGTGGAGGCATTTAGTGCCAAGAAAACCGCTGCAAGATCTTGCAGTGTGGGTTTTACTGGCCATCGTTGTTCAGAACTGTTATGAGTATTGTATTGCTTGTGAGCGCTGTCAGAAACTAGGAAGTATTCAAGGAGAAACATGATGCCATTGAATCCTATTCTGATTGTTGAGATTTTTGATGTTTGGGGGATCGACTTCATGGGTCCATTTCCCATGTCTGACAGCAAGTTGTACATCTTAGTCGCCGTTGACTACGTCTCCAAGTGGGTAGAAGCCATCGCAACCAGAACAAATGACCACAAGGTGGTACTTTCCTTTTAAAGGAAAACATATTTTCACGTTTTGGTACCCCGAGAGCTATCATCAGTGACGGTGGCTCACATTTCTGCAATAGGCACTTCGAGTTTTTAGTACGCAAGTATGGAATAACTCACAAGGTTGCTACTCCGTACCACCACTCAGACCAGTGGACAAGTGGAAGTATCTAATAGGGAAATCAAGCACATTCTAGAAAACGGTTAACCCGTCTAGGAAAGATTGGTCAATAAGATTGAATGATGCTTTGTGGGCCTATAGAACAGCGTATAAGACACCAATTGGCATGTCCCCCTATCGTTAGTGTATGGAAAGCCGTGCCATCTTCCTGTGGAGTTAGAACATCGAGCTTATTGGGCAATCAAGCAACTGAACTTTTCTCTGGACGAAGCTGGAATTCAACGGAAACTTCAACTCAACGAGTTGGAAGAATTGAGAAATGAGGCTTATGACAGTGCCAGGTTATATAAGCAGAAGATGAAGATATTTCATGACAAGCGTATTCTACGCAAATCCTTCACTCCTGGTCAGAAAGTCTTGCTGTATGACTCCCGATTACATCTTTTTCCAGGAAAACTGCGTTCCAGATGGAAGGGTCCGTACCTAGTACGCACAGTTTTTCCTCATGGAGCTGTAGAGCTGGAGGATGTTTCCAACAAGAACGTTTTCAAAGTCAACGGGCAGAGATTAAAGCCATTCCTTGAGCCATTTCCACCCGACATTGAAACAACCAACCTGGAGGACCCGGTCTATGTGGACTAAACTGGTCCACTCTTTCCCTAAATAACCAAAAAGTTTTCATTCCCGACAAAACCAAATTTTTCCCAAAAAGTCCAATCCCTTAAAAACCAAATTTTCTTGTAGATAATATGTTAGTCGAATATTTTATTTCCTTTTGTATATATTTTGTGCTCATCCATTGTGACTCCGAATATGTTGGAGTTTTGCCTTGGATAACGGAGTTTTAATTCTGCTTTCGCCGAAATCGGGTATTCTCTCTCCTTTTACTCTACTCAGCATGTCCCTTTCCATATGTTGTATTTTAATTCTTCCATATTTTAAACATTGAGGACAATGTTTAGTTCAGGTTTGGGGGTATAGAGTAGATACCACGATAATATGCCATAATTGAAAACAAAACTCCATCTTTTTGAAAAAATTGAAAAATTCCAAAAAAAAAAAAAAAAAAAAAAAAAAAATCATAAAAATGGAGCTCATTTACCTTGAAATGTTGACTCTTGTGCAAATATGTAATTATTAGGAGTCTTAGTCTAGATATTTAGGCACCCTGATTCTAGCACAATTCACATAGTGATAAGAAATTTGCACGCGCACGATCTACCAATACATGTATAGCCTCGATCTTCAAGGTGTTTGATAGGAAGTCACGATTGCCAATCACTTTAGAATACTGAACGAAACTTGACTAGCTTGTTCTTTGGTTGGTTGGGATAGAAGGTGGAGGTTACATTAAGAAAGACAACCATCGAATTTAACTGGGTGCATCAAAAAGGGCTACCTCTTGCAAGTGTCATGTAATTTTTTGTTTTTTGTTTGTATCAAAAGTGTTTCCTTGTAAAAAAAAAAAAAAAAAAAAAAAAACGATGTATATATTCAGAAAAAAATATCAGAAAAACAAAAAAATCAAGTATTTATCAATTCCATCCTCTCTTGTTCCAAAAATAAAAAGAGAATAGTCAATGTAAATAAGAGTCATGTAAATAGTCATTTTGTTGTTTCATTGTAATAAGCAAGGAGGGTGTATGCCATTGATGTACAACGCGAGTAATTGTGAAATACCTCCAACTCATTCACAATTCTCGTAAAGTCCGGACAGCTAGCTAGATTTCGACCTTGGTTCTTAGCCTGAGAAACTATCTCTTGGTGATTAGTAGTCATAACATCCGATCTTTCTTTACACATGTGTAGATACACTTTACACTCTTATCACATGTCTTTATTTGTTATCAGTGCTAGGATTGTGCCTTAGATAGCTAGATTGACATCTCCAGTTTGCTGTGAGCTTAAACTGTCTTGCACATGTCACATTTGATGGAATCTGAGCTTATATTTTGACCTAGAACTTTGTAGGTACGTTCTAAGCAAACCTTCACGAGACTTCACTCGTCCACTAGGGACACTTAGTGGTTTAAAAGGCTTAGTGCATACGCTAAATGCATTCGAGAGACCAGCGACAGTGGTATAGGTAGGATTTCCTTAGTTTTGTTTTACTTGAGGACAAGTAAAATTCAGGTTTGGGGGTATTTGATGAGTGCTAAAAAGTGCATATTTCTATATATTTTTCTTGGCATTTAACTCATCTTTTGTGCATTAATTCTACATTTTATCCCATATTCTGTATTTTCATTGTTTTCAAGAATAAATATTTTTATTAATTAATTTTGTATTTTTAGGTACCAAATAAAGATTAGATGAGTTGCGGAGCCAAAAGAGCAAAGACACGGGAGAAAGCCGGTGGAATCTCTAGCGAAAAAGAAGTGAAGAATGTGTTATGGAAGACTCAAGGATAAAAATGGGCTTAAAAAGGAAGAAATTGTTCTTAAAGAAGAAGTGGGCTCAAGATTACCTAAGCCCAAATCCAATTCCTAAACCCAAATCCATATCCTAAACCCAAAATTCAATACCCAAACCCGTTTTCCTTCTTAACCGTAAGATTGGATCCATTCCATCATCCAACGGTCGCTGCGTCATCATGCATCAGATTTCGACGCACCGTACCAACACTACAGCACCTAACTCCATCTTGAGCCGTTAGTTTCGTTGTATTTTTGCATCCAACGGTCGCTCATATTTGTCTCCATCTCGCCGTTAGATCCGTTTCAGAAGTTATCATCCCACGGATTCCCTTCACAAAACATCAAATTTGATGATCCCGTTTAACACCTAAGCAACCTAATCCTATTACCCACACCAAACGCACCCTAACCAAAACCCATCGAGCCATCTCCTTCTTCCCCTCTTCTGCAACAGCGACGCTCCCCCAAATCACTCCACCATCTTCTCCCCCCAAATCACTCCACCATCACCACTCGAGCCATCATCACTTAGACCTACTTTTCTAGCCACTTATTACATCACCTCCTAATCGTTTCATCTCACAGGAACCCTAGGTTAGGAGTTGATGAAATAGGTGAGGTTAGAGGATAAATCGAAGGCATGGGTAGCATCAGCAGACGACAAGGAAGCATGGGTGAAAGTTCTCGAGTAGTTTTCAATGTATGAGGTGATTTAATCTCACTTTTTGTCAGAACCCTAGTTCACTGTTTTGGGGGATTTTAGGTTAAAATTTATTGTTTGTATAAATAGATGGGTGAGTGTGTAATAAAAGGGGATCTCTGGACTAGCCAGTAGACATTTGAAGAAATTTTAATTACAATTTCAAATTCAGTCCCTTTATCATAGTTGACAGTTGAATGTTATGTGTATGTTATTTGAATTATCTTGTATGATGAATGCTTGTGTAAGTAATATGTTGAGCATGAGCTAAGTAGCATTAAGTTAAGGCTCAGTTGAAGCCTTATGCACTGTCAAATGACAAGTTGCTAGGATAGTTAACTCCTTGCCCTGTTTTGCTTGAGCAATGGGAAGAGGTTAATGCTCATAGTGCCTGTGATTGATTGTTCTGTCAAAAGACAGTCAATGCTAGGGGCAAACTAGTGAGCAAATTAGTTTTCCTCCCATTCTAGATGTATGCATAGGATTTTTAACTCAACCTAGAAATATGTTGTTTGATTAGGACACAAGGTGGATACTAAGCCTTAGCTTAGCCACAATCCCTTTTATAGTCCTTACCTGTTTAGTCTTTACCTGTTTAATCTTTGCATGTTTAATCTCCTTACCTGTTTAATCTCCTTACCTGTTTTACTTGTTTAATTTCCTGCAATCTGTAGCTGTTGTGCACTGAAATCAGTGCACAAACTACCCCTGCCCTTGGCTCACAGCCTTGGTTCATGCCATTTGCCCTCTTTGTTTCACTGCCACTATAACATTGTGATCTTGCATCTTGTTCTACATCATCTGCCAGCATAGTTTAACTTCTTTATGCTCCCACTCCCTGTGGACTAACCCCTTGCTTACCTTCTATACTAAAACTTGGCCTTGTATACTTGCAAGTGTTCTGTGTGTCTTTTCTAACCACACCAATACCCAAAACATTTGTGATGGTGCTGCCACAAAGAGGGGAAATCAGGTACTCCAAATATCCCATACTATTACTCAAATTTTCAACATTGAACTATGCATAAATTTTCAATCCCAAACACATGTTACATTTGGTTTGCATCTTCCTGTTCCTACCCTGTGCATCAATATTGCAGTTAAACATCTTGCTGCCAAAATATTTGATATTGATTGGTATTTTTCCGAGAAGAACCCCTTGGTTTGCAGTGGCATCTCTGTCCCCCCTAGGACCCTTATTAATCTGGTTAAGTGTAGGTTTGGCCTTGAATGTGTTATATTGTTGTTTGGTTTATCTAGGGAGGTCATGTCTCTAAACATTTTAGCTTGGAATCTTCAAGGTCTGGGGAAACCTTTCACAAAAAAGCATATTTCCAATCTGGTGAAGGAATACCACCCAGATATTCTCTTCATCTCTGAAACCAAACAGTGTAGTACTAGAGTCCAAAAGAAACTAGACAGTCTGAACTTTCCCAATGCTAAGATTGTGAACCCCATAGATTCTATTGGCACTTCCGGAGGGCTGGCACTTGATTGGAATGATAACATTAAACTTGATAATCTTAGATCCAATATTAATCAAATTGATGCTATAGTACATGAGAAAGCCACGGCTAAACAGTGGATGCTCTCATGTATTTATGGTAATCCGAATAGGAAAAATAAAACTAATTCCTGGGAACCTTTCCAAGAGTTAGCCAAGAAGGTGGATATCCCTTGGATCATCCTAGGAGACATGAATTTTATCCTCAACTTGGATGAGAAAAGAGGAGGTTGCCAAATAAATCAAAATGAAAGCTTTTTCTTCAACAATCTTATAGATTCTTCAAATCTTATAGACATAGGGTTTTTGGGATATCCTTTTACTTGGTCAAATAAAAGAGCTGGAAATAAATTTGTGGAAGCAAGACTAGATAGATCACTAGCAAATGATCTCTGGCTTAATTGCTTCCCTTCTGCAAATCTGCACCACCTTCCTTCTATAGCCTCTGATCACAACCCATTCTGCTCAAAACTTCTCCAATCTGGAAAGATGGCTCTAAACCCTTCAAGTTCTTTGGTTTGTTTTTAGAGGATCCTTTGTGTTTTGAAGTCATAGAACAAGCTTGGAACTTAGATATTTTAGGGACACCGGCTTTTGCTCTGGTCTCTAAACTGAAACAAGTCAAAAAACTAGTTAAACAGTGGAATATGGACTACTTTGGGAACATCCAGAATCACATAAAGAAAACCACAAAGCACATAGAATTTGCCGAGAATATAAAAAAGCTACCAGAAAATTCAGAAACCTTAATCCACCTCAACTTTGAACTTGAAAAGTGGTGTCATTTTGAAGAAGCTATGTGGGAACTCAAAGGCACGGAAAACTCCATCAGATTAATGGATAAGAACACATGTTACTTCCATACCTCTTCCAAACAAAATTTTAGGAGATTAAGGATTGACTCCTTACAGGATAAAAATGAGAACTGGTGCTCTAATAGGGAAACCATTTCTGATGCCCTATTTTCCCATTTCTCGGAGATGGCCACCATAGTGGAAACCACTATTCCTTCTCATATTCTTGATCTCTTTCCAAACTGCATTTCGCGGGAGGAAAATAAGGCTCTAATAGCTGTACCTAGTGAGGAGGAAATCAAATTTGTCTTATTTGGTATGCACCCTGATAAAGCCCCTGGTACGGATGGTTTCCCGACAATCTTCTTCCAAATAAATTGGAATCTGATCAAAAAGGATATTGTTTCCACCATAGTAGATTTTTTCGAGAACAGAACTTTGCTTAAGGAATTAAATGCAACCTTCATCACCTTAATCCATAAAATCAAGTTCCCCACCTACCCAGGAGATTTCCGCCCCATATCTTTGTGCAACACCATCTATAAGCTTATCTCTAAGCTCTTAGCAAATAGACTTAAACCGCATCTTGATAAGATTATCTCTCCCTTCCAATCGGCTTTTGTCTCTGGGAGACAAATAGCTGATAATGTCATAATAGCACATGAGATAATTCATACTATGAGAAGTAGGAAGAAGCTGAAAAAAGGATATATGAGGTTGAAAATAGACATGTCGAAAGCTTTCGAAAGAGTAGAATGGAACTTTCTTGAACAATCTCTTAAAAATTTAGGTTTCAGCGAATCCTGGTGCTCTTTAATCTCCCAATGCATTGGCACGACCTCGGTGGCTGTCCTATTAAATGGTTCTCCCATAGCTTTCTTTAAACCTTATAGAGGTCTCCGCCAAGGCGACCCCTTGTCACCTTACCTCTTTATCCTCTGTATGGAAGGTCTCTCGAGGTTGTTAAAAAGTGAAAGAGAAGAATCCATGGCATAAAAGTAGCTAAACAAGCGCCCTCTATCACCCACTTGCTGTTTACGGATGATTGTCTTATCTTCGCTAGAGCCTCTAAAAAGGAATGCAAAAACCTCATGTCCATCCTAGAACCTTTCAGCCATGGTTCAGGTCAACTAATCAACTACCAAAAATCGGGTATTTTCTTCGGGAAAAGTGTTGGAAATAGGGAGGCTAGGTATATCATCGATATTATGAAAGTGGGAAGGATTAAACTGGAAGACAGGTACCTTGGTCTGCCCCTTTTCACACATCGATCCAAAATTCCGTGTTTTGAAACCATTCTTGAGAACATTAAGGGTAGGCTTCCAGGCTGGAAGGGTTTACATCTTTCCCCGGCGGGGAAAGCAGTAATGATTAGACATGTGACAAACTCTTTAGCTACCTACCAGATAATATGTTTTGTCATACCTAAAACTATCACACAAAAAATGGATGCCCTGAATAGAGCTTTCTTTTGGGGTCACAAAGAAGGACAAACTAGAGGTTATTTTCCAAAAAAAATGGTCTCGTCTCTGTCTTACCAGGAAGTTAGGAGGTTTAGCTTTCAAAAATTATGCGGAATTCAATTTGGCTCTGATTACAAAACTTGTGTGGCGGCTCATCCATAACGAAAATACTGTTTGGGGGGAAATTTTGAGAGCAAAGTACTTCAAATACTTATCCCCTCTTCTCTTAAAAAACACTAAACCTCCATCAACCAGCTCTTGGCTCTGGAAATGCTTGTGGAAAGGTTTAAAGATAATTCAAACCAATGCGGTTTGGAGAGTAGGGAATGGAGAAACTATAAACATCTGGGGCTCCAACTGGATCCCCCTAAACTTCCCAAACAGATTAAGGAATGAGGATAATAAACCTAGAATCCAGAACACTTTGACGACAGTAGACCAACTTATTCATCAAGATACGGGAGAATGGAATGGTGATTTCATTGACCAGGTTTTCGAGCATCCTGTTGCTGAAAACATAAAACAAATTCCCCTAGATGTCTGCAGATATGAAAGTGACAAGCTTGTGTGGTTAACAAATCCTAAAGGAGGCCTCTCTTTCAAAAAAGTGTATAACTTCCTTGTGAGTGAAACTAACCCGGAAGATAATCATAGCAACAATCCCAGTACTTGGAATAAGGTTTGGAACCTTAAAACTGTCCCTAGAATCCAAATGTTCGTGTGGAAAGTCATCCACGACATCCTTCCAGTCAACACAAATCTAAGCAAGAAAATGAAGGATATAGAACCCATATGCATTTTGTGTAAAAATGACGAAGAAACTTATGTGCTTACCTTGTTCAGATACCCTTTCACTAGAGCAGTCTGGTTCGGTCTAGGCTTTAATCCAACCCTAAACCTAGGTAGTAATTCTGATATAAAGGAGATTTTCCAATCCTGGTACAATGATCAGCTAGAGGAGGATCTACCAGGAAAATGTGTTACAACATGCTGGTATATATGGAAAACCAAATGCCAACTATGCTTTGAAGGAGTAGTCCCTACACCCCAAACATCTATTGCTCTAAGCTTGCAACATCTCAGAACCCAAAAAAGAGTGCAAAAATAGCTGGTCCCTCTAAGAAATCCAACCTTAGAACAGAGAGATGCAATGCAACTTTGTCAAAATGATGAAAAGTGTTGTATTTCCATAGAGACTGTCCTTGACAAAGAAAAAAGAACAACATCAATTGTTCTTGTTGTTACTAACTCGAATGACACCATTTCAGAAAATGCGGGAATCCACAGCACCACCAGGAACCCAACAACAGCTCAGTCAATCGGAGTAGCAGCGGTGCTCATCCTAGCCAGAAGGACACACAGCAAGGAGCTTCACCTAACGGTGCAAGATGGAAAAGCTAGAAGACAACTCGTAAAACAATTGAAGAAAAAGGATCTGGACTCTGGAAATCCTATTTTCTTTTTGCTAAAAACCTTTTAATGTATTTCAATTCTGTAATGTGTAATCAATCTAATAGACCAATTAGGAATGCTATCCCAACCAGTGCTCAAAACTTCCTAAACTCCAATGAAACAGGAGAAAACTGGGAACCCTTGATGCCTGGAAACTATCATCTGTTAAACTCTAATGCTCGATGGATGGTTTTTCCACTTTTTTAGATGTTTTAATCTAGTTGCTTTTCAAAAGAAAAATATATTTTAAAGTATTCCTAAATTTGGACTCGGGCTTGACGCCTACACATTACTAGCCTTTGGGCTTAGGATGGCGTATGGAATATGAAATCCACATTCTGCATTTTTTATTAACCCTAAAGGAAATAACGATCTTCAGGGATTATTTGGCGGAGGGTCTAAATGTTCAGACTTGATGCGCTTTCATGCAGGTGCGTTTGTTTGTTGTCTCCGGAAGGCCGGCTGGCATCCTGTCTCGCAGAGCGTCATGTTGTTATCTTACGGAGCATCGATAGATATCGTCATTTTGCAAAGCGTCATGTCGTTATCTTACGGAGCGTTAGGTATCGTCATTTTGCGGAGCGTCGGATGGTCGAATGGTATCAGATTGTTGCATCTTTTTGAGGGTTGCAGAGGTATTCTAACATAGATTTTTGTGGGTTGTAGAACTTATCAAGGTTAGATAGAATTGTTGAGGTTGAATTCCTAAGGCGCACCTTCTAAATGATCTGGTGCACATCAAATGAGTATATTAACTAATTACATAATCCCTCTGTCCTATTTTAGATGAAGGGGGGTGTTTTCACATAAATTAAGAAAATGGAAAGAGATTAATTTTTTTTCCATACACATCCCTTTATAATAATTGTTAAAATATTTAAATCTCCTAGTTTTTTGTTCCTTGTTTCTAGTGGTAGATTCCAATGCAGGGTCAAATTAGGAAGAAAGTGTGAAAATTATTGAAACCTTCATCTATTTTGGTACTAGAAAAAACCCCTTCCCCTTCGTCTAAAATAGGACGGAGGGAGTATATTTTAAAGTATTCCTAAATTTGGACTCGGGCTTGACGCCTACACATTACTAGCCTTTGGGCCTGAGAGGGCGTATGGAATATGAAATCCACATTCTGCATTTTTTGTTAACCCTAAAGGAAATAAAGATCTTCAGTGGATTATTTGGCGGAAGGTCTTAATGTTCAGACTTGATGCGCTTTCATGCTAGTGCGTTTGTTTGTTGTCTTCGGAAGGCCGGCTGTCATCCGTGTCTCGCAGAGCGTCATGTTGTTATCTTACGGAACATCGATAGATATTGTCATTTTGCAAAGCGTCATATCGTTATCTTACGGAGCGTTAGGTATCGTCATTTTGCAGAGCGTCGGATGGTCGAATGGTATCAGATTGTTGCATCTTTTTGAGGGTTGCAGAGGGATTCTAACATAGATTTCTGTGGGTTGTAGAGAATTGCTGAGGTTGAATTCCTATTTTTTTGTGGGTTGTAGAACTTATCATGGGTTGTAGAACTTATCAAGGTTAGATAGAATTGTTGAGGTTGAATTCCTATTTTTTTTTCATTTTGATTTTTTTTTCTGTCAGGGTAAGGATCCTAACTCGTCATAAGCCTATGGGTAGAACTCAACTCTAAAACCGGTCTACAAGCTGAGGAAACCCATTGACTTATAAACTACCCAATTAAACCACATCTAACCAGTGTGAGATTAGGTCCCAACATTTTTCATGAGATTATGAGAGCTTGTGCTTTTGGATGTAGGTTGTGCAACTTCCGAATATGAAAATACAGGCATAGCTGTTGAAATTGCAGGGATCGCTAACAAGGTTAGTAACAGGATTTATATTTTGGGTGAAACCGGTGATTTGGGTGTTTCTGGTTTTCCCCTTTTCCTTTGAGTTAGTATCTGGTGATGATTGATTAAGTGATTTCCAACAAAATCCATGACCGAAGAGAGAATCATAAGATTCCAGCAAAAAAAAAACGGTAGAAAAAAGCCTTTAGGGTGGGTTGTACAACAAGGGTACAAAAACAGGCAAGACAGAATTCAGGCAACTCGAGTCTGCCACTTATGCAGGAAAAAATAAATAATGAAGAAAGGCATGAGGTCCCTAGACTCAAAGAGAATCAATGGGGACAGAGTCACAGAAAGGAGTAGTACGCTGAGGGTAACAGAACTGAGTTGATTGGCATCAGAAAAATAAAAAGAGCAGATAACCTTTCAATGGGACTACAAGAACCTTCGCCGAATGAAACCTAAGAAAGCCTATAAAATGTTCTTTCAATAGTGTCCTCGAAAGGTCGTTATGCCACATTCTTAAGGTATTAAACTATTGTTCACCCCTAAGATTAACCACAGGTTGTTCAACTACCACTCTTTAAGGTATTAAACTATTGTTGCAGTTACAATGTTTCTTCTTTATCAACTACTTAAAAAGTACAAAACTAGAAAACAGGCATGAAAGAGCATTGCATTCGGGTTTCAATTAATATGTATAAGCACCGCATTATCACAGAAATATTTCATACCATAAACAAGTACTAATTTGTTGAAGGAAATGGAACACCCAATTGAGATCACACGAGAACAGGTACAAAGTATATTAGCTGACCAAAAGACAACAACAGCAGATAAGGATTGACTTAACAACAAAAAATTTTAAGTAAAATAAAGAAAAGGTAAAAACGTATGTGTCATAAATAAAATAAAAAAAGATGATTCCCCACAATTTTCATCCTACTAAAATATTACGAGATGCATTTCTTTAGAACTACTTAACTAAAGGATCATTGTGAATTCACCATGTAGCTTAAGGTTTACGCTTTAACAAAAAGGGGAGTTACTCAACATACAGATATTTAAGCTCTTGGGGTTTGTAGTCATACATTTCTTATGGAAATTATACAGGGATAGCTTCAAACCACGTGATAAGATGATAAAGGCTCTACTCTAGATGTAGTTAAACTTGAATGCCGCAAAAAAAACAAAGATGCTTTGGTGATATAAAACATGTGGTCATTCACAAAAGACTCACTACACGATATCGCCCTAAAACGAAAAGAGTATGTCTACAGGGAGCTGATACAAAGGGCTCGCTAGAGGGGTATGCTGATTTTGCTGTTGTCTATATTAGTTTGCTCCAAATCTAACAGCCAATTCAAGTGACACATTCTAGCTTCTAAACTGTAATCAAATGGTCTCAGATAGAAGATTTCAGACGGAAACAAAACACCATGTCTTTAGTAATCTAGATGATGGCATAAAAATGAAGGCAAAAACAACATATTACATTTATTACTCAAAATGCAAAGCTAACATAATCATTAAAAAGAGCAGGTGAGTTTATATCAAGCTTATTATGAACCTAATAATGGTGATAAAAAGAGATTCGAGAGGGTTATTCACATACTCTAATTCTCTATCTATAAACACAAACACACACTACTACCTCATACAAAGCTCAAAGTTCAGATATCAAGAAGAACTTTCAAGTGTAGTATAGCTAACAGTATCGACCATTAAAACCATCTAAGCTTTCTTGTTCTCTCTGCATAATTACTGCTATTTAATATCTCGTTTTTACGCCTGCATTTTGATCATCTCAGTATTTACTCCATCATCGGAATCGAACCACCAGCTGCTACAATCTGTTGCTCCATCTACAATCGAAAAAAAAAAGTCATAAAGCTTCACACATTGAAGAGACAAAGTAACAGTACAAACTATGAAAGCTTACTTAGAGAACAAGGTACTAGTATTTCAACACTCACCCTGAATAGATTTTCAAGCTTGTTCTTCACAAGAGAATACTCATGTTTTATTTGTTGCAGACATCTCAAACACCTGTACCACAGCCTGCTTTAGTCAAACCTCTATGTTTCCAATCACAATTTTCATACTGCATATGACATCCTAGACGTATTAGAACAATCGAATATCTAACTATCTAAGAACTCACCCATCAGTATTCTTTTCCTCGCAGCTATTTCGGAACGCGACGCAGACATTTTTAACTCTATTTGCACCTATGCTGTTTTCCAAATAACAAAATTCAACCCATCAAACACCATATGATTTAACTTCGTAATCTCTATTTCTAGCCTATAAATTAGGAGGAGATCAGTATCCAAAAGGGGTAGATCTATTACCTAGAACTGCTGCCCTTGAGTTGATGAACATGGGCATCAATCTTTTTGAAATCGGCACACTGTTGACTCCTGTAACCAAATAAACCCCTAAACAAAATTAGAAGAAATTTCTATTCAGAATCACTTCAACTGGAAATGAAATCAAACCAAACCCAGAAAGAAGAAATCAGAGATACTTACAGAGCTATGGCTAATTCATTGAGAAGTTTCTCAGTATCCTCAAAGAAAAGAGAAACAACTTCAAACACAAACTCTGGGTTACTCTCATCTTGTAGTTGTTGCAGCTGAGTAAACTGATCATCCAGAAATCCCTAAAACAACAATACCAGCCCTATCATTAAAATCCTAAAACACAAAATTAAGCAAACAAAAACAAAAAATATACAAAACTCATCTATAAAACTAACTTCATGAAATAGAGCAGCAGTGTAATCAATTAGACTTCTTTGCATTTGACCCACGTCCATTTTTTCTCTGCTGCTGCTTATTCTCTCTCTCTCTCTCTCTCTCTCTCTCTATAGAACTAAAAGACTTTAGATTTGGGTATTGTTGTTGTTGTATTTAATTTACAGATCTTGATAAAGGAGGCACATTTAAGAAAGAAAAGGAAGGAATCGATAAGATGGATTAATGGTGTCTGACTGAAAAGAGAACAAACCCAGAATTGCAAGTATTACTACTTTTATTGTATTCTCTGTTTCTTTCCTCTCTCTTTTCTTCTTCTGAGTATTATTAAGAATCAAATCAAATCACTCTTTTTCTTCTCCTCTATCTCTGTATTCGTAGTACTCTCTGTAAATAATAATATTAATTAATTTTATCAAAAAGAGGCCCCCCTCCCCCGTATCCACGATTTCATGGCATAATTCAATTCCAATCTATCCTTCCGATTCTTTTACTGTATAGTACTAGTATATTATTGTTCCCTCCCACCCCTCTCTCTGAGTCTTATTGGCTTAAATATTGTGGATGGGGGTGACTGTGACGTAGGGGATGATTTAAGACCCATGTTACTGTTTACGACTTCTCTTTTATCTTTTAGCAATGATACACGTACGGCAGCTATGTACCGTGATCTGCACAGCAAAATGATCCAACGGCTCTTAGAAAATTCCTGGGGAGATTTGCAGGGTGGGATTAATGGTGGGGCCCACCACCTTTTTCCTCTTTCACACCAAAACTTCGGTGCACATCACGGTGATGAGCTGCGGTACACCAAACATTTTCGTTTATCTTTCAGCAATTCTAAAATTCTGGGTTGACAGCAAAATACCATGAGATTTACCCGAGATGAAATCCAGTGACAGTTGTGATACCTTTTTATTTTATTCCGAGAGAAGATTTCATGGTAGCCACTGCCAAGGTTGTGAAATCATGAATCGTTTAAATCGTCTTTCAATTTTGAGAATCGTATTTTGAAAATCACGTGTGTAGTTGGTATATAATCTAAGCAGCATCAATTGTTAACAGAATCCGTTTTGTGTGATCAATCATAAGTGGATTCAAGTAGTGTTGCATATCTTGTGATTTGTGCACGCATCTTGATTGGCTTGGATCTAACTAGATCTTGTTTATCTTTGATAAACTTGTGATTATCTAGTTGAATAGATCGGCATCTCTTTATATTTCTTTTCTGAGATCTATTTAGATTGATCGTGTATCTAGATCTAATTAAGGCTGCACAAGAACCGGTCTGGAACCAGAGTGCTGGCTTGGAACCAGAAAACCCGGGTCGGAACTGAACCGGAACCGGTGTAAGCGGTACCAGGACCGGGAATGAAATGTGAGAACCGATGTAGACCGTTACAGGTACTGGTTCTGGGGGAGTACTGGCTTGTACCGGACCAAAAAAACCGGTTAATATCATCCGTTAGATCTTGATCATTTTCAATCATATCTGTCCATCCTAGGTATAGAGAATCCAATTATCTATCGAGGGTAACTTTCACTCATCATTTTTCTTCTTCTTTTCTCTCTCTGAAGAGCAGCCTACTCTCGTCTCTCTATCAGATTATCACCGATTCACCATCTCTAAGTCTAACTGAGTTCGATTTGTTCACTTCTTCTTCTTCTTCACCATCTCTGACTGAGTCAAGTACTTTACTTATTTTTCTTCTTGTTGTTCAATTTGTTTCAATCTTTGTAACTCTCATAGATTGATTTACGGTTTGAGATTGATTTAGACTTACTCGAATGGGCAATCTATCTGATGAATTTGTTTAAATTTGTCTAATTTTAACAATTTCTACCGTTTTCATGGTTAGGGTTTAAATAATTTCTTTCAGTTCCAATGATTGATTTACCCTGGCAATAGGCAATAACATAATGTAGTTCTATCAATTTCTATCCGATGGATTCAGGACTATAGTATATTTGCTGACCATATTGGTAGTAGTTTGGCTCCCCAACAATAGTCTATTTTGTTCAGTTTGATGGTGGGTGCACCAAGAGTGGTACTGAAATTTGAATATCAACTTAAATTTAATCTTTGCATGGTCTATCTAGATTTGTTTGGACAGATACTCGTAAATATGAGTTTCTTTGCAATTTAGTTATGTTCTATCTACATAATGTAGTCTTTACTCTTTTCCATGGCAATAACATATCCCTCTTTTAGTGTTGAACATCACTCTCTTTGTGTATGTTTGATAGCATATCCCTCTTTACTAATATGATGTTGTGTTGTTTTTTGGGTTTGCTTATAACTAACAGTCTAACATTTTGTTTTTGTTAAATGTTTGTTATAGATGACCACATCAAATGCAACTCCAGCTACAAGTACAACTGAACAAACAGAAGTTGGATTATCCTCTCAAGTTGCATCTCACACAAGTGAAGTTGAAGCTACGCCAACAAGTACAACTGAAGTTGGTGATAGAAAAAAGAAGCGCGACAAAGTGAGATCTGATGTTTGATTGGAAATGACCAGGATAAGTGAAACTCAAGATGAATGTCATCATTGCCACAAAACAAATATATGCTTCTGACAATGAGATAAATGGCACTTCTGGATTACGAAAGCATTTGAATAGGTGTCCAAGAAATCATAACAAGAAGAAAGATAAGGGACAACAAACTCTATTGATGCCACCCCCAAAACCAGGTCAGGATGGTAAACTAGTTAGTCATACTTAAGGTTATGATAGGTTAAGAAGGGATCTTGTTGAGTGGATAATTAAGGATGAAATAGCTTTTAGAGCAGTAGAAGGGTCAGGTTTGTAGCAAAGATGCAGGTAGCATAGCCTAGGTTCAAGGTTCCGGGACGTATGTCAATTGTTAAAGATCTATGTAGAAAAGAAGAATAAACAAAAACTTACTTATTGACATCTAAGCAAAGGGTATCTTTGACAACGGACACATGGACATCACCAAATAATTTTAATTATATTTGTATAACCGTTCACTACATTGATCAGAACTGGAAAGTACAAAAGAGAATACTCATGTTCTGTCAAGTTGAAGGTCACACGGGTACTGCAATAGGTGAGAAGCTGGTGGATTGTTTGACGGATTGGGGTCTAGAAGATGTATTTGGTATCATGGTAGACAATCTCAACGCCAACGTAGTAGCTATTGGTCATTTGAAGAAAGATGTTACTAACTGGACATGATCACCAATTAGAGCCAAATATTTACATGTAATATTATCAAGTTTCTTTAATTTTTTTGATTGTAAATGTGAAGTCTATAACTTACTAATTTTTCTTGATTATTTCTTATTAGGTGAGCTGTGCATCCCATGTTCTTGCTCTTGTCATAAAAGATGCAGTACGTCTGTTTAATGAATCAGATAGAAGGATAAGGTTAGTTGTAAAATATGTTCTTAGTTCTCCTTCTAGGTATGAAAAATTTAAACAATGTGCTTCCCTTGAAAAGGTATATTGCAAGAAAGCACTGATTTTAGATGTGTACAACAGATGGAATAACATTTACTTGATGTTATATGCTGCTGAAAAATATGAACAAGTTTTTGCAATGTTAGGACAGATTGATAAGGACTTTCAATAGAAGTTTATTTTTGAGCAAGACAAGGAATCTGTTTTACCTAGTGATATTAATATTAATGAAGCTATAACTAGTGATGATATCATGGAAGAAGTGGTTGAAGATATGGAAGAAGGAAGAGGTTGAGGATATAGAAGAAGAGGTTGAGGAGTTAGATCCAACAAGCAAGAACAAGGCAAAGAAGAAGAATAAGAAGAAACAGATACCTCGTCTACATGATCCTTATAAATAAGATTGGAAATATGCTAGAGGTATTGTGAAGTGTTTAAAGGTATTCTTCGATGCTAATGTTAATGTTTCTGCTTCTACACAAGTCAATATTCATACTTTCTTATGGGAATTGTTACTCATCCATCAATAATTAATTGACTTTAAAAATAATGTAGCATCAGATCCTTTTATTGCACGTATGTCTCGTCTTATGTTTGCTAAATAACATAATTATTGAGGTGTGTATGAAACAATGAATTTTGTTATGTTTTTTGCTCAACTCAAAATGTTATGTTTTTTGTCCAAGAGAGAAATAAAAGGGGATGGAATTTATTCTTAACTGTTTGTATGAGAACAATGTGTGGGAGGTTCAAAGAGTTATGAGAAAGGTGAAATTATAATTTCAGGAACTCTTTGAAGAGTATAAGTCAGTGTATCCACACTACACCAAATTCTCAGAATCGTAACAGGCATTCGTAATGGCTTAGGGCCGTTACACATTTCCCGTTACAAATGGCCTTTACAAAAACTTCGAACAGACAAAAGCCGTTACTAATTTTTTAAAATTCGTAACAGGGTCAAGCCGTTAAGAATTTTTTTGTAGGCGTGTCAGTCACACGCTTGGTCACACTTGGGTGGTAACACTATTAGAATGTGCATGTGCTATTCACATGCGTGCTATTATGTTTCCACCCAAGATAGTAATACTTGAGGATATTTCCTCCCATGCGTATGCCATTCACATGCTTGCAACTTTTCATCCCATTACCTTGGAGAAAATCGACAAATTGGTTTTTCCTTTTTCATTTCTCTCTTCACTTTTCTGCTCCTGCCTCTCTTCTTTCAAACCCTACTGAAACTTCATCTTCATAGAAATCTCTCAATCCTCTTCAATAATCGACTTATCTTCTCATTTTTCATTTTTTTCATTTTCTTTCTCTCTCTGTTTCTCCTCCCGCCTCTCATTCTCTTCCCTCTTAGATTTTAGGGCTTCGATTGGGTTAATCATCTGTTCGATTGGATAAAATTTCTGGTGATAACCCTGAAATCAAAACCTTTATTTCTTAACCCATACACCAGAAATGTCGATCTATCATATGTTTACTTGAAATATTTGTAACCCTAGATCGATTCTGTTCCTGAGATTTAAAATTCTAATCATCTGATAGGTGTTTGTGCAACAGTTTGTTGATTATCATCATCTAATAGGTGATTTGTAACAGTTTGTTGATTATCATCTGCTATAAACAATCAACTTCTACTAGTTTGATTTGATTTTGTTTGTTTTTTATTTTGACCCAACTCTGTGAATAGTGTAGAGTTAGGGGTTTTATTTGGAGGAGTATAAATTTGTAGAAGAAGAAGAGGATTTGAAGGTTGAGAAAAAAGAAGGGAAGATGGATAATGGTGATGGTTGGAAGAGTAAAAGAAGAGAGGATTTGGTCAAGTATATGTTGGTAGAAGGGTTTCAGGTGGAAGTGGGACTTCTGGTCCGACTGCTGTAGAGGTATAGATAGACATTGTTGGTTTTGATTTGATGATGATCAGTGTTATATTGTGTTGATTTTGTTGTATTGAATTCATTTTGTTTGAATTTGTGTTGCAGATGGCTTTAAAGTTTGAGCATAGAACTGGTAAGGGATGTAACTATGGACCTCCGTATGAGTGGAAGGTCTACAAGTGAGTTTCGTGTTCCCTTGGTTTGAATTTTGTGGATGTAGCTTATTCAAGGTTTAACCCTTGCATGTTCTACTGTAGTTAATTTCAAGTGTTGGTTTATAAAATATTAGAAAATGTTACGCAACCATCAAGTTTGATTTTTTATCATAATTCAAGGTTTCTACAAAACTTATGAACTACCATTTGATTGTTTGTTAAAATGACCCAATAAGGTCTGTGTTTGAAATCTCTATTTTTAGTCAACAGTTGAAATCATTTTATAGATTCCTTTTTATCTTGTTTTGCTCTTCTTACTACTCTGCATCTCATGATTTAATATTGTTCACCAAGTCCTTTAGTTCACTTGTAGCCAAAACAAAACAAATTGAAGTTAGTTTAGTTTTTGGAAAATTCTGAGCTTAATTAAACCATCATTTTTCCTTGATTTGTTAACTGTGCTTCACATCCAGTTTTAAGGATTTTACATCTGTTTTTTAATTACGGTGTGACTATTTGTTTTGTATAGCTCAACCAATTGCATTTGTTCCACTTTCTCGCCTTCTCTTTCTCTTGTTGTTAATCTATTTGAGCCCATTACCGTCTCATGAAATCCTTGCATCTAATCCATTAATTTTCCCTGCGGCACCGAATGTCTATTTCTTTTACGATCCCTATTTATGCAACTCAGCATAATAAATGTATTGACTTACCATTTAAAATCTTTTATTCATTTCTGGCTAAGCTTTACATTCCTTTTAATGCTTTTTCAATCACTCGTATATGTGCCTTGGGAAGACTTAAGGGATGATTCATTGTATACAATTGATTAGATTATTTTTATTTCTGAATTTATATACTCGCTGTAATGTATATTGTGACTGTTTCCTTCTTGTCAATAAGCCTAAATAGGAAACTAGATGCCTCTACTATAGGAATGTCAGGCCTTAATTGGCCCCCCACCTACGGGTGGCAACCCGGAAGACCGTTAGCTGTAACGGTAGCTGGTATCTGACTACCCTAACATCGGCGCTGGCCAGATGAATAGTAGAGTAACTTAACTGGATTTACATTTATGTACTTCGTTATGAATTTCAATTGTGAAATGCTTTTCATTTGGTATTTTTTTGCTGCTGCTCTTGTACATTTCTTTATATTTCGCGCATGCACTACATTTTTGTCGTAATAACCCCTACTGAATTGTGGCTCACTCCATTTAGTTTTGTTTTCCACAGAGTACGAAAGGAGCTTGCATCAGTAAGCCGGGCAGAGCTTACGGCAGGCTTTATGCGCGTCCAAAGTTAATATTTTGTTGTTCATAATATGTATATCACGGGGATGGATCTGGGGTAGTCTTATATTGCTTATGAACCATGCTTTTGTTATATTTTGTTGTACATAAAAATGTGGGGATCTCGTCTGTTAGATAGTTCATATCGGTATTTGGCTTATGTTTTGGTGGTTGTATGCAACTGTTATAGACTAGTGCAAGGCCTGGTTTTGGTGGGTGTATTATTTTGCATACAGAGCCTTAACGTACTAGCATTTTTCATTTTATATATATGTTGTGCAAGATTTGACCTTGGTATGTATGCCAGTCTTCTCCTATATACTACTTCCTTTTAAATTCCTTTTATATATATCTTGGGAAGCTGTAGTATTTTCAGTTTAGTCAATGATAAAGTTGTGTATCCCTCTGCGGAATAATTACGATTTTTACAACTACGACAGGTACGTGCATGGGGATGTAAATCCAGAGAACTTTTTGATTGGAACCCCAGGCACTCATGAAGAAAAGAAATTGTTCCTAGTTGATCTTGGATTAGGTAATTTGGATTCTTTATATATGTCTCAATTTTTGTAACAATATCTAGGACCTTTAGTATCCGACTCTCTCAAATTTTACTGTTATCAGCTACTAGGTGGCGAGATACTTCAACTGGTCAGCATGTGGAGTATGATCAGCGACCAGATATATTCAGGTGCATTGTCATATAAAGCTTATTTATTTTCTTCTTTTAGTTATCACTATAATGTGTCTTCTCAGCACATTGACAAAGGAAATTAAGATGGACTGTATATCAGTTCCGTAGCTTCTTCTTCTTCAAACCTTTGGGCATTGATTATGGACGCTGGTACTGGTTTCAGTTCCCAAGTATACGAGCTCTCACCCCATTTTCTTCACAAAGTGAGTTCTTTCTATACCATATTTCAGAGCTTAGGTAAATTTCTCCTTTTTAGTGTCAAAGGCGACATTCTAACCCTTTCCCTGGCTCTTCTTATTCCTAAAAAGGTTAGGGTTTTTGATTTTTTTTTTTGATTTTTTTCAGCTGTAGATTACATTGTTTGGTGAAAATTACTGAAATCTCTTGTTGATTTGTTGAATTGTTGTTGTAGGTTACGATGGAAGGTTCACCAATGTATAAAATTGAGAAAAAGTTGGGTGAAGGAGGATTTGGTTTGTTGCAGGACCAAAGATAGTGCCAACTTATGAAGCTTCAGCTTACCTAGTTGCAGTTAACTAGTTAAGTATCTTTGCCTTTCCTGATTTCATATTCTATACTGCCAGAATACAGATGAATGACTAGGAGTGAAGCTCTTAAAACTCTTGACCTGCAAATTAACAAAGCAATATGAACATCTTGCTTAGCCAGGGGAAAGATCTATCCAAATAACCTTGTTAGTGCCAGTTTAGCTGGACATCTATTATTCAATCTCAAATGCTTGGCCAGGGAGTTTCATGTTCGCTTCTTCTTAAGGTCTTGAACAATTAATCATTCATGTCTTAACTCTACTATAACTGAAGCTGTCTGTTTAAGGACAACCTTGGCATGGTCTGAGAAGTGGTGCTGACACATACATGTTAATGTTGATATGCAGGGAACTCTAAGAAGAGAAGTATGCTTCCCGGAGAGGTTTTCTCCATATGCTTCAAGCCGAAGAGGATGAAAGGTGAAATCTACACTGTCAATCCCCTTTACCTGTCCAATCACACACCTCTATGTGAAATCAGGACTAAATCTTACTTAACTTTATATCATATTCGCCAGTCAATGAAAAAAGTATTTAGACTAGAGGAAGAAGCGAGAATCATGACGGATGTTCCAGGCTGGAAGGTCGGTGAAAGCGTTTAACACTCTCCTGATGTCTGGTAAGAGGCTTGCATGTATAACTTTTTGAAAGTGGATTTTTTTTTGTCTTGGTTTACAACTAGTGGACATAGTTCTTTCAGTTTGGATTTCTCTGCTCCTTCTTGAATTAGATTCTGAACCATGATAATATGTTACCTGAAGTCAATTTTAGTAGACTGTCTTGGTCCGTTGTATGGAGTTTAAAGACATGATAATAAAAGTACTCATGTGTTATGGATGCTCTGGTTAGTGCATTTTGAGTTGTGTTTTATTCGTCAAGTTCCTGTAACGTTTAAGATATGTTTCTTGGTTGTATGTGAAGATGACGAAGAGTTCTCTGAGGAGGATTTACTTGCTACCTATTTTGAGTTGTGTTTTATTGCTTGTTTGCATTTACTTGCTACGTATTTTGAGCATTATTTCTTCCAGTTTACTTGTCATAATAATGCTGCCTGTTGTATTTTGCAGGATTGCCTACATCGAGTTTTCTTATGCCCAAGCTTTCAACAAAGCAAGCCTTCAAAGGATATAAATTTTAGTTGCTTTATTTCATCAGAAATGGTAGAGAACAAAGCAGCTTCAAGGTTTGTAAGTTCCATGTATTCAAATTTTGTAGGCAGTTCGTAAGTTTGTATGTGTTCCCTTAGAAATTTGGAACCTTCCATGTATTCCTTTAGAAATTTGATACTTGATAAAAAAAAAACTTGATACTTAGAGAAATTTCAGTTCTTTTGTTATATGAATCTGAGATGAATTGAATGAACGTGATATGAATGATTGAAGAAATTGTTGTTGAGTGTGGTTATTAATGTATTGAAAGGTGTATGCAGGGTAGTGAATTTAGGATTCCGGCTTATTTCCGGCAGAAAATGAACTGCCGGTCAGCATTGACCAGGCCAATGTTGACTGGCAGTAATTTTTTTGCTTTTACGAAAATATTCGTAACGATTATCAGCTGTTTCAAATTGCCACGTAGTAACGGCTTTAGCCTGTTATTAATTTGCAACGTAGTATCGGCTATGGCATGGTACGACCTCGTTGTTACAAAAAAAAATCATAACGGCCCTGAGCTGTTACCACGTGGCAATTCGTAACGACTCTATTATCGTTACAAAATATGTAACACACACTTTTGTAACAAGCAAAAGCCAGTACAAACCGTTTTAGTAACGGCTTAATTCTGTTTCTAATCCCAGAATTTGGTGTAGTGTCAGTTCATGAGGAGGGGTCAACTAGTGCTGCTCCGATAGTTGCCAATTCAGTTAGTGTGCAGTCTTAAGGTTTGTTTGCTATAATTCAATCAAGGAAGAGATAGCATTGGAAAAGACCAAGTTGTGTTGAATAGGCAAGAACAACATAGTTTGATACGTACTTGACATATGTGATGGATGGTGGAGTGCGTGAAGTAGGTCAAGATGACCAGTTTGACATATTGGCTTGCTGGAAGGCTAATGCAAACATGTATAAGATATTGTCATATATAGCAAGAGTATATTAGTCATGCATGTGTCTTCAGTTGCCTCTGAATCAACTTTTATCACCGGGAAGAGCGTGCTTACTCCATAGAGAACTTTTTTATCTACAAGGATAGTTGAGGCATTGCTCTGTACACAAAGCTATTTACAAAAACCCATTGCTCTTGATCTTCTATGTGATTATATACCTGATGGTAATGCTGAAGATGCGACAGGTAATATATTAGTTTTTCTTCTTTTTTGTTTTCTTTAATACAGTATAACTTCTATAAAATAATAGTCTTGAGACCAAAGAAAATTATTATTTTAAAGAAATATTATATTATCGATAATATAATAAATTATTATTTTATAATAAAATAAAATAATTTCTAGCCTGGGGTTGAATAATACTTATAGGTTAAGTACAATATCGACTAATTTTTGGTATTTAACTTATTGCAATACAAATACAAGTACTCTGAGTATTAATCACACTTCGATATACTTCTTGTTGCTATACAACAACGTGGTTCCAGGCAATTTGACTTCATCACGAGCTATGGGGATGAAACATAACTAGATTTGAATTTAAAAACAAAAACAATATTAAATCATATTTTGAGAAAGTTCAATATGTATGAAATTTATATTTTATTTTTCTGAAAGACACAGTTGAATTTTTGAAGAGACTGCACAATCATTTGTCTAGATTTGATGTTGGTGCAAGGAAATATAATTTCTTTTTTCATAGATTAGGGATTGTTATATAGAAAGGGGTTGGAGCCCAGCTTGTCGCTAGGATTCCAACTAGTTTCTCACAGTCTTCCTTTATTGTTGATGAATATTAATAAGATGACACTTTTTGTAATAACATTATTATTTTATATATTTTTGGGATATATTAATCATTAAGGAGAACTTTTGAAATGTTTTATTTTATGATTTTATCAAATTTATTAGGGACCAGTAAATTTTATTATTTTAGCGAGAATATCGTATTATAAAATTAAATATAAATGTTCTCTACTGAGAATCGTACAATGTTTTAGTTGGTAACCGAGCAACAAGATGGGCACCAACTCCTTTTTGAATAGCTACACCTAGTCTATGAAAAATAAAACTACCAAAACCGCTACCAGCATCATTGCTAACTAAAAAATTCTTCAAACGCTTGAAAAAACAAATAGTGTCATCACCAAGATCTCCCAAGGTGGTGAAGGCTAGAACTCCCAAACCATACCCGTGTGAGGCACATACCTCCAAATATTTAGTACGTATGCGCGCAATAGATTTCGAGATGGCTTGAACTGGAACGAAAGTACGAACCCCCTCCCCAGTAAATGGAGATACGCCAGTGACGTCCATACACACATCTTGTCCATTTTCCCAGTTAAGAACAAGGATATCCGCTGGACGTAAGTCCTTGTTAGCATCATACAAAAGGCCCAAATCAACTTCTTTACGCATAGGCACACTAGCTTTGTAGCAAATATCCACAATTATATCACAAGCATGGTCATGACGAAACTTGATACCTACATCCTTGGCGCAATGGAGGGCATGGTCACTAAAAATATCCATAGGCTTATTACAACTAGAGAAAAGACTGTCCTCACCAAACAAGGGAATACCAAGACGATAACAAACAACCGCTCTGAACTGTCTAGGCCCAAGGCATTGATATAATCCACTAATGGGGACAACCAAAAGATAATCTTGTGCATGCTTAACCCGGTTATATTATCGAGTATTACTTTAAAGATTTTACACTGTATTACTTACTTTTCTTTTATTGGTACTTACTTTCTTTTTTTACTTTTTTGTTGCATGTTGCAGCCATATTGGATTATATGCTAAAAACTTGAAGTTCATTCCTTGCTAAGAAATGGAAGGTTGGTAACTTTCTTTTATCTTGTTCTCTCTTGCATATTAAGAAATAAGTATATTTACTTGACGATGGCATACACATACTCAAGATACTGTGAAATACTAAACAGTAAACTCCATGTCAATAAGACTGTTGATGTATGTATTTAACAAGTTTGCTCAGTAAGCTTCTCTTATTTTTTCCTGAATTCAACTGTAGATCTTATGTATTTTCTTGTTGTTTGTGGTTGTAATACATGTAGGTTCTGCTATCACTGGCCCTATTGGAAAGGAATTTGCAGATTTGTGGCATAGGATTGCAAGTGCAGCCAATTCCGTTATTTGAGAAGTCCCCCATCTTTTTTTGTTTCCTGTTGCAGATATATTGGGTGCTTTGAAAGATGATTGCATTTCATTTCTTTTCGCAGACTTATGGAAATGTTGTTTTTATTATTTTGTAATGTTGAACTTTGAACTTAAGTATGTAACTTGTGTTAAACCTTTGTTTATTTAAGAACAATCAGTTTTTATATTTTGATAATTTTGTTGGTTGAGTTTGTTGTGAGTTTGTCTGTTACTGTGTGACTCAAAATTCAGGTAAAAACCCGGTATCGATCTTGTATCGGACCGGTATTACAGGTACAGGTCCTCAAAATGAGGTTCCGATCAACTCCAGGTACATGTACCGGGTTGATAAGAAACCGGGACCGTACCGGCCCATGTGCAGCTTTAGATCTAATTACTTCGGTAATAAGAATCTTGATTGATCTAAACCAGACAAAAGAGTTTACTTGTTAAACATAAGAGCCTTTGTCGTACTCAACAAATATTTTATTAAAAGATTATCAGAGTAGTTACCAAACAACTTTGTTCCTTTACTGTTTGGAAGACGATCAAAAGGAGTTGAGTGCTTAAAACTTTACATCGGTAAATTAACTCAAGATAGTGATTTTTTTCTTAGGACTCACGTGTGTGACTAGACGGTCGTAGACGTAGGGATACTGAGAGAAATAAGTAACTAAGGTTAGATTACTTAGTCTCAACTATACGAAGTTGACTTTGTACTTTGTATAGCGGCTCAATTCTGAGAGTATTCAAACTGGACTAGGTCCCGGGGTTTTTCTGCCTTTGTGGTTTGCTCTTTAACAAAATCTTGTTGTGTCATTTACTTTTACATTATGCAATTAATTTTTTTTTTATTATAATTAAAAGTAAATACCTTTGTACGTTAATCTTAATCACTTGATATTGATCATATAGTAAATCGGTTTAGGACCATAACTATTATCAAGTGAATATCTTGAAGTTGTATTGTCTCGAATTTGTCCATAGACAATCACTTAAGATATCAGACTTATAGGTTGAAACAAAAAGATTGTGGTATACTTGGGTACCTCGTTATCTCAATTGGTACAAGAGCAGGAAAACACGAAAAAGATCTAACAATCTGTGTTTGAAGTGATCCAACCTATAAGATTTGAATCATAATGGTTACTTTTGAACTTATAAGTGATTCGGTTAACAACAAACAAGATTATGAAGACATCTGTGTAAAATCAATATTTGATTTAGCCATCACTTGTGAATCCTCTAAACAAGTTAATCTCGAAGAAGATTCTGATGACTGGGAAACACACCTTGAAAAACAACTGGAAAAATTTCCAATGATAGTGATTCAGATATTGATTAAGATGTATAAGAAGATATCTCTGAATACTCAAAGCTATTGGATATCCTATCCAAGCAAAAAATGTCTACCAAATATGTTATTGGTTTTCTTACCCCTCTCTGTAGAGAAAACAAGTTGAGAAAGGGTTTTTATGGGTATCACAATGAGTATCATAATACCAAATATCTTCTTAAAGACTATAGAGATGATCTGAATTCAAATCTCTTGATTTTGAAAATCTTCATAGAAAACATTATTTGTTAAAAAAAAGAAACTTGTTGAAACTGAAGCAAGGATTAACTCTCGACAATTAACTTATGAAGAAAAAGAAGGTTTATTTCTCTCTCGAGAAAAACTTCTTGAGACAGATGTGATCGTTACTCAAGATAAAATCAAGTCATTGGAAGAACAAATATTGAAGTTGAAAAAACTTAACTATAGCACAAACAATCCATCCTCATAGTTGGAAGCATGAAGAATTCTTTGTGATACACGAGAATTTTGCTATGAGGGAATAGATGCTTCTAACAATAATAAAGAGATAAAGTTTGTCAAAGCTACAAGTTCTTCCATACAAGAGGATGTCTCTAACGACAAGCTCACCGAGCCTATTAAAACCATGAGTCATGATCAGTCGAAGTCTTCAAATGTGACTCATTGAGAAAGTACATCCGCAAGTGAGCAAAGAGTTGAACCTCCAAAGATTGGGAAATATGAAGCTCAAAAAGGGTGACTCCACAAAAAAGTAACATTAAAACTCATGCTTCCTATGTTACTAAGAATTGTTATTTTTGTGGAAATAAAGGTTATTTGCAAAGAGGACGCAATAGTCGTAAGATGCAAAATGATCTATCTTTTGTGTCAAACGAATTAAGTAAGATTGTTCCAAAAAGGATGTCAGATCACTTTTGTTCTATGTCTGAGCAAAATAATTTTTATGACCATAGATCAACTCGACAAGGTCATTTTCTAGAAAGATCAATAAAAGGAAGAATGACATTGTCAAAGGAATAACAAGGTCTGATGCTTCAACTTGGAAAAGGGTGGTTTCTCAGGATATGAAACAGTTTTCAAATCCTAAACCCATTTGCAAATGGATTCTCAAATCTGATGCAAAAACCACAAAAGAGATATCTAGCGTAAAATTTATGAAAGACAATCATTTGTAACAATGGTTACAAGCATCTAGTCAATAGACTCAAAGGTGACCTAGAGATATCTTGTGGTACAAAGTCTTATGTGACTTGTGGTGACTGGTCTCATCATAAAATAAGAAAAAGGAAATCAATCAGAAATAACTAATTCTGTTCAAGAAATTATCCATTTATATTTTTTTTTTAAAAGAGCATATGTGAATAAAAATAAGTTCTGGTTATATTTCCTTTTCTTGTACAAGTTTTTCTGCTTTGGGAATACTTTCGAAATTTAATAAATTTCTTATTTGAACCTCTTGAAAACTATATATATATATATATATATATATATATATTGATAGTTTCGATTCGATGTTTCACATACAATCTCTAGTATAATTTTAAGAGAAACCTCTTGTATAACAAAAGATATTGTTCACAATGTCTTTTTGTAAGAAGGAGAAATATGTGGAATATTTACCGAGAGAAATTTCAATTATGATTAAAATTTGTAGATTTCGGCCTTTATCCAAAAAAATTCATACTATTCTTTTTATTATGAATGGAGAAGAAAGTGGCGGAGTTGTTTGTGCGTACTGCATTGAAGAGGTCGAGAAAATTCTTGACTCAACCTCCACTGGAAAAGGGAGATTCGAGTTATGTTCTGAATATTGTCCTTTTCCAGAGAGACTTCTCTTTCAAAAGTCAATGCAACTAGTTTACTCGAAGGAGTTTTGGAAACTTATTGGGAAAGAGAATTTCAAGGATTTGATTGCTGATGCAAAGCATGGAATCTTTTGTTATGAACAAAAGTTAAAGCATCTCCAATGGTCACCCACATGCAATAACATTTATGTCTATCATATGAATATGCTGGATTACTGCAAGAAAACCTGGCAAAATTCGAAATCAATCTGAAATATCACAGAAAAGGCATGTAAAGATATAAAAGACTCAGTTCTAATAAGAATGAACTAATCAGTTGTTGATTGATTTCAATGTTTTTGTAAAGTTTATTCAGAGTATCAATAATATGAATGATTAATCTTTTATTTAAATCTTTTGTATCATTCTTCGTGGTAGTTTCGATTGCTTAGCTTGCTGTAAATGAATATCTTTTATGCTTTGCTTTCGGTTATGAGATGTTATTTCGATTTTCATTAACCCTAATTTCAGTCTCATATCGTGGTGATCTCTTATGATTTGTGTGACTTTTTGATTTAGCGGGATTAAGTTCTAGACTTTTTAGGCAAGCTTTATCAAAGGATCATGAAGAGATACTGATTAAAACTCATGTGTGAAAGTCACATTGATGCTATTATAGATTTATGTTTACATAAGTTATGTATTTAGCATAACATATGAGTTTCAGTTTAGGCTCCTACTATTGGCATGTAATAGCTAAAACCGGTTTCAACCTTTCTCTGGTAAAGATTGTTTTTGTTGTTGTTCTTTTGTTTTGCAGGGGAATAACAACTAACATGGAGAGAGTTCTTATTGTACTGGTGCTTAATGATATGTCTTTGTGGGGGGAGCGATTATGGAAATCGAGGGAAAAATTATGTTTATAATCTTTCCTGATATGAAAACCAAGTTAATTCTGATTTTAGTTTGTCATGTCGAAGCGTAAGGTATAATTTTTATGTTAGTTAGTCATTTTCCTATTAAGAAAATTTGATTTATATGTCTATTCTTTGCTTTTTCTTAGCGAAATACGGTGCAATTATTTTTATTATGATGTATGGATTGGTGTGCTTCAATTGGCTAAGAAAAACTTTGTCAATTCTGATTTTTATTTTTCTTAACGAAAAAGGGATCGTTTGTTTTTGGAACTTTGATTCTTGGTAAGAGTAACTAAGTTAATTCTGATCTTAGTTCAAGCTTGTCGAAATTTAAAATTAGATTACACAATTCTAGTCGATTCCTTGATGAGAAAAACTAGTTAACTAACCTAGTTTTTATCTTGTCTGAAAGAAGGTACAATTGTTTTAAGGATAATTAGAACCTGATAAGAGAAATTGAGTTAATTATGATCTATTTTCTTGTCGAATAAAGCGATTATACATACGTAATTGGTTCAGTTTGTAACTAAGATATCTTAATTTACTAATCAGACTAAGGAAAAATTCCTTCGGGCAATTATTTCCTTGATAATTTACTAAAACAAGATTACTTAGGTAATTTCGATTTTAGTATTGGTTATCTAAATTGGTATGCGAAACCTAGTGCTTAACTCTTATAGGTGTTACACGTTCTTATGGATCCTTTTAGTTTGCTCTTATGTTTATCCGTTTCTTTGTCATTTTTGTGACAAAAATGGGGAGAAATATATGGAGTAAAACAAGTGATTTATGATCACTAGGAAGAGATATATGTTCTTAAACGTTAATTCTAATGAAAGAGTAAAGCATAAACTAAGGGGGAGAAACATACCATCTTGTTGTGTAGTATTTCATACTATAAAAGGGGAATAACAAAGATGTTCGGATTAAATATACATCTAGCTTTCTTTTATGGGGAGTAAAGCTTTTGTTATTCAAATGTAAACAAAGACACTTATTTTTTGAATATGTGCAGGATATTGTGTTGTTGAACCTTGGAATCAAGCACATGAAGAATGAGTTATTTTGTAATTTGTTTATCTCCATATGTATTATAGTTTTGTCACTAAAATTAACAAAGAGGCAGATTGTTAGAGCGTTGCTCGGTTGAACCCACCAAGCGTTGGTATGTCAAGTTTGGTTGTCATATTTTAGTACCAAAACTCAATTAGAGTCCCTTGATTAAATGTATTAGAGTCAACTTCGTTTAGGCTAGACTAGAAAGTCTAGGAATGTTGATACATACAAGTATTACTCTGAAGTCCTGAATATCGTGAAGACGTATCGACTACAATGAAGACATCATCCTTTCACTTGAGGTTAGTGATACTGACTTGACTTGTTTCTTTTCCTATTGTTACTTTCAAGTCGTTAAGATTGAAAACATAACATGCGAGGTTATATTTAAATATTGTAGTATTATACTTGGTCATTTTATTATGATCAAAGTGCCAGGGAAGGATATTTGATTACGAAGTATAACATTTATCTTTTGAACTTCGACATCGTCACAATCTATGTAACTTGTTACTTGATTGTGTATTGGATATAGGTGTGATTTCATTATAGGAAAATATGTTTGATTACATGTGCTTAAAGGAAGTACATATAGGAAACTTGTTTCGTAATCGAAACGAAATCAACATGCATTTTGGTTCGGGTTGCATTGAAGATCTACTGGATGACCAATTCGAACCTAGGAAAAAACTTTGGTATAACCGATCTTGACTTATGTTGAGAGTCTTGGTGAAACCGATCCTTACCTACATTGGGATACATGGTAGAACCGATCCTAGCTTTTCTTCAGAGTCTTGGTTTAGGTAAGTCATGGTGAACAGATCCTAGTTATTGTTGGGAGTCACGGTAGAACCGGTCCCTACCTATATTTGGACACTCGGTAGAACCGATCTTGATCTATGTTAAGAGTCAAGGTAAAACCGGTCCCAAGAGCAAAACCGATCCCCTATATTCACATATTACTTTAGGGTTTTGTGTGAGTTTGGAATTAGGGTTTGCTAAATAGGAAAGTTCCAGATGTCAACATAATTTGAACATATGTACAATTCTTATCTTTTATTGTTCAAAGATATTCCTTGATACTCAAGGTGATCCCAAACCGAAATATTGAGAATCTTTTAAATAAGATTTTCGATTATATGCTTTTGATTTTCTAGCAATTAAAACATATCTATTGGAAAGTTATATTTATTAATTTCTAAACTAATATTAGATATTTTCTAATGAGAGAATTCAGAATTACAGATTGAATATTAATTGAAAATTGTGAAAAGACCAGGGTACCCAAATACACCATAATCTTTTAATATCAACATATAATTCCGATACCAAGTGTGATCATCTATGGACAATAGTCGAGACAATACAACAACTTGATATTCACTTGACAATAATTACGATAATAAAACCGATTGACTATAGGATCAATGTCAAGTGATTAGGATTAAAAAAATAGTATTTTTTATTTAATTATAATAAAAATTATAATGCGGAATTAAAGTAAATAACACACGCAAGATTTTGTTAACGAGGAAACATCAAATGCAGAAAACCCCCGGGACCTAGTCCAATTTTAAATACTCTCAGAATTAAGCCGCTATACAAAGAACAAAAGCCAACTTTGTATAGTTGAGACCAAGTAAACTATCCCTAGTTACTTAGTTCCCTCAGTATCCCTGGTCCTTCGACCTTTTAGTCACGCACGTGAATCTCAAGACAGAAATCACTATCTCAAGTTGCTTTACTGTTAGGGTAGAACTCAACTCGAAAACTGGTTGACTAGATGGGGGAACCCATTGACTTATAAACTACTAATTAAGGCCCATCTAACCAATGTGGGACTAGGATACCAACATCCCACCACGCTTCCAGACCCAACGTCATCGTTGGTCCACTCTATCGATACTGACCCGAAGGTAGCCCTTTCTCTTATGGCGGCTTCACTCCCCTATCAATATTCGATGCGGGTGACAACTACGCCCATACATAGGTGCCCCAACACTTTAATCTAGCCTATAGGTCACCCCTTCCGTGGAGCGGGCATGGGTCGTGGTGGTTGGCTCTGATACCAAATGTTAGGGTACCGACCCTAAACTCGTCATAAGCCCATGGATAGAACTCAAATCGAAAACCGATTGACTAGATGAGGGAACCCATTGACTTATAAACTACTAATTAAACCCCATATAACCAATGTGGGACCAGGATCCTAACATCCTGGTATCTACACTACAACTGATGCTCAGAAGCAATCTGAATCTCTGATTATAGGGTATTAGAAGAGAATTGAAGGTTAGAAGTAGAATTATACATAGAAGAAGACTTGGAAGAGACACATATGAAAGTTAGGGAAGAAGGTCAATTCATTGATTACTCGATAAAGCCATAAGGCATACAACCAGTCCATATATAGCTAGGACGGACACACTACCAACAACACCCTATCTGCCCTTAACCATAATGGACCCAATGGGACATGACAAATACCCACTCCTTCAAATCATCCTTGTCCTCAAGAATGAAATATAAGAAATGAACTCGCCTAATATAAGAACAGTAGCGATATCCTCTTGAGCATGGTAGCAATCGTCACACTTCTCGACTTCATGACTAGCGTTATGAATGACTGCATCAACACCTTTGAGCGTAATACACTCTTTCCCACTCTTAGCGGAGGCATGAATCTGGACCTTCATGTTTTCTTGTCGGTAGCTGACGTGTATCTGAAATCGTAGTAGCAGTCCTGCGTTCACCTCTAACGCTTGCCATTCTTTTCTTGGGAAGCTAACTTCTTCCTTGTTGGTGTTCAGCTGCTTGTAGACCTTCGTCACTAGATTGTGATCCAACAGTTGTAAGACACCGTTGTTGTTACATCCGGCTAAATCCCATAGCCAAATTGCAAGGAAAAGTACTAATACAACAAGAGTGTAGTAAGTTGAACTATTACTATTACTTGTGTAAACTGAAGGGGAAGGAACGAATACCCAGAATGGACATTGCGGATGATTTCCAATAAGCAAACCAGCTGGATTACTACACCCCTCTGCACCATCAACCCGTATTGTAGAGACAACTAGAAGTGAGTTTCTCATAAGATACTTGGGCGATAAATATATGCTCATTCCAGTCATTTGACTAGCCTCTCTACGAAGACGAGAAGTACTGAGCTCTTGATTGAACTTATACATGAACACCAATAATCTTTCCTACCACTACCCTCTCAGCTCCTTGAATCCACTGGCCAATCCTTCCTTTGAATATGTCCATTATAGAACTACAACTGACTCCATTAGTTTCAAAGAAAATGCATATTTGAATCAGCATTACAGAACACTTCATTAGTGCATTTATTTGCTGAGTACAAACCCCAACAACTCCTTCACTTATTACTATCAACAGTTGTTATGGTATGTTCCCGCCATCATTAACTAATACAAGTATTATCTCGATTCCCACTGGTGTTTCGCTGAACTCCATGCCTCTGTAATGCTTCTTGTCTCGTAACATCAAACCAAACACTTTACTGGCACAAGGAAGGAGCTGTCGAGCAGTAACCAAAGTGCGAAGACCCACTACATCCCATAGCTTTCCACTCTCCTTGATTTCCACCACTCTTACAATGACTTCTTTCCGGCCTAAATACCATGTGTTATCATCACAGCATATAGGGCAAGGTACTCTAAGTTGTAACTCAGTGACAATTAATACAAACCCATTGCCCTTCCACCTACTCCAGAAACAAGAATATAACAAGGCGGATTCAAGCTCAAATAACAAACCCAAAAGGTTGGACTTCCTTTGCCTTGTCCCTGAATACTCAATTTAGTCCAGAGACCAAGAACTAGCTGCAACATTTCTTAAAGGAACTTGCAAGCAACCTGACTGTCACCACTTTTCACTAGCACAAAAACATCTGAATGCTCCCATAAGAATTCTGAACAGTACTTATGTGCCATAATTAGCTCATAAGTAAATTTGACATCATAAGCATCCATGAAATCTTACTCATTACAAACCAACGAACAAGAAGAAATGCAGAATTCAAAATTATTTATATCATAAGAAGAACTCCTCGCAACAGGTTTCATCTCTTTACCACGATCAAATAAGAGTCGGGTATACTTAGCATCAGATAAACCAGCACATACTGAAGTAATCAGAACTATGTATGTGAAGAAATATACCTTGGTAAACCTGATTGTGTAAGAAGAAAATTGATCTAGGATATCATCACTAATAGACTCCATAAATTTAATCATGAAGTTCGGACTTCCTGTGTTGTAATATTTCATCATATAATACGCAAGTTCATCACCGTGGTCCATGAGACTTCTACGAAATTCTTGGGTTTTAGTTAAGATTACTGCTCTGCTAGAATGCATTTTGTCCCGCCACCACCGTGCTAGATGTTGAGCAGTAACTAAAAGAAGCATACGCTGAATAAGTAAACCACATCGCAGTTGCAAATAACCTTTGTGACAGCTGAAACTGTTTTTCCCATTACCAAATGTTGGAGCAATGAGCTCATAAGACATTCCATATCTGGCCCTTGTCATAAGAAGAACACCCTGCTGCAACATTTCCTCACAGAACTTGCAATCATTATCACTAGTACCATTTATAACACACCAACACATACTTGAATAAAGAAGCAAAGGTAGAAATTGATACCCGTCTTCGGAATTCAGCTCAGAAACAAAATTCGCATTGTAAAGGTGCATTGACATCACCCCATTTAGAACAAGCAAACCCAGTTTAAGTACACTAAAACTGAAATGAAAAATGCTGCTATTATAATGAGAATACAACCCGATCAATTCAAACCACTTTCCTCTATCAAATAAGGTTCGAGCCAATTCGAAGCTACAGCAAAAACGTTTTCCACTACACAACTTGTTGTCGACACCGAATAATACCTTACGAACATTGAAGTTTTCATAACACATCTTTATAAATGGGAGTGAAAACAGTTTACTAAATTTGCTCACATAATCAGCATTCTCGAAAAGGATAACAACATTAGAGGAACCAAACTTGAGTTTAGATCTGTAATTACCTTCCTCCATCGCTACAGTAGAAGCATTTCCACTAAACTCATTCAACAAGTTGAAATCCTTGACCTCACCATTTATAACCCTTTCAACTTGAAAACCCGCAACATCAATATAAGGTTCATTACTAGAATTGAATGGTTTACCCTCCTGGTAGTCTAAAAACATTGTAGTCGCCTTGTATTTCTGAAACTCATTAACACTACCAGATTCATCCATACTAGATAAAACAATTATTGGTATAGATCGAATTTTACCTTCATCTGTTGTTCTAAGAGTTGAAGAATTTAGAAACAATTCTCTGACCGAGCTGGAATCACCTGAATCAAGTGAGATTGAATTCAATTTGGCAACAATTTCTTCCTCGGCCATCTTCGATTCACCGAACCAGTTAGAGAGATTTGTTGTTGTAGAATCTAAAACTTCATCTGACGCGACTGGTACTGGTGGATTGGAAGATTGTTGAGTGAAATTACTACCTGAACTTGAATCAATTATCACTTCTTCCATGACAATCTCGTCCTCCACCTCCGTAGCGTCCGAATTCCCAACCTCTTCATCTTGTAGCAATTCTAGCTTCTTCTCGGTGATGGATATGAGAATATTCGTCTTCAGAAGATTTAAATCTCGATCTGGTGAATCCCTATCCCATATTAGACTTATAGACTTCATTGTCAAATCAAATAACTCTTTGTATAATGCTCTCCTGGATTCATACTTATCTTGCTCTAAGATATCAACCATAGTGGCTAATTCTTCAATTTCTGTTTGATTCTCTGATAATTCATTCATGGTAACCTAGCAGTCGCAGAATCGACCGCTTTGATACCAATTGTAGTGGTCTACACTACAACCGATGCTTAGAAGCAATCCGAATCTCTGATTATAGGGGATTAAAAGAGAATTGAAGGCGAAATTAGAGGGTTAGAAGTAGAATTAGACATAGAAGAAGAATTGGAAGAGACACAGATTAAAGTTAGGGAAGAAGGTCAATTCATTGATTATTCGATAAAACCCTACGTCATACAACCAGTCCATATATAGCTAGGACGGACACACTACTAACAGCACCCTAACTTCCCTTAACCATAATGGACCCAATGGGACATGACATTTACTCGTTTTGATCGTATTCCAGAAAACAAAAAAATCAAACGGTTTGGTAACCACTCTATTTAATCTTTAGTAAAAGATATATTTGAGTTTTTGACAAAGGATTTTCTTTATAATCTAATAAACTCCTTTGTCTGGTTAGATCAATCCAAAATTTAATTATCGAAATAATCAATTTTCGGATTAGCAATCAAACAAAATAAAATTCAAAGAGTAACTATAAAGTGATGTCGATCTTACATAATTAGATAATCACAAGTCTATCAAAGATAAACAAGATCTACTTGGATACTATCTGATCAAGATGTGTGCACAAATCACGAGATATGAAAACTAATAAAAATATCTTCTTCGTCTTTAAATATTCAATTGCCTTCTTAATAAGCTGCACAACACAAACTTGAATCCTCGTGTGATCAATCATACACATAATGGAGTTTGTTAACAATGCATTATCACAAGATGTTTTTAGACCAGACAATGGTTCTAAAGATCCCGTCGATACTTTGATCTAGTTTGAGTGACCCTTATGTCAGAAGAGAAGGCTCTTAAGAATAATCAAAATAGGTGCAATCAAAGTTTCAACAACTGTTAGTCAATCAAATCGATAATTGAAAGCTAAAATAACAATGCAGTTACCTAGTTTCCCACCAACGGTACACGTAGAGATTCTTGATCCCACAGGAGTCGTTAAACGATCGGTCGTAAGAGATTTCGCCTAACTAGGGTACTTTCTTCTCTGAGTAGACGACTCCACCAGTAAAAAAATGAATGAAGTTTTCCTGGCTCTTAGGATAGTTTGCAAGAAATTCAAACTCAAGTATTGATAGACCAAAGTTGTTTGGACAACAAGGAAATTCCAAAACCGAAAATATTCTCAAAATATGTATTAACGTACCTAATTTCGGTTTTCATATTGTTAGAGCATAGATAGGTTGAACCCACCAAGCATTGGTATGTCAAGTTTGGTTGTCATATTTTGGTATCAACCTTGTTATCCAAACAACCTTGGTCTAGTTTTATTTCAAACTATCCTAAGATCCAAGCAAACTTCATTCGTGTTGTTTCTGGTGTAGCCGTCTACCCGGAGAGGAAAGTACCCTAATTAGGCGAAATCTCTTACGACCGCTCGTTTAAAGACTTACGAGCGTCGTTGGTGGTGTTAGAGCACTGCTCGCTCGAACTCGCAAGCGTTGCTATCTCAAGCTTGTTGTCAAGTTTAGTTGCAAAAACTATAAGTCTTGATTTATTTTCTACATATAGCTATGTCTCGGATTATGATAGAATTTGTAGTTGAGCATTAGACTTCACGACATTCATTGATTGAAGACGAAGAACTACTAAGGAGAGCTTGTGGAACTTCATCAACAAAAGGTATGCGGAGACTTTAACTCATCTATCACTCAGAAGTCTATTTCTATTATATCTCCTATTGAGACAAAAGTCGTATAGCCATATAGACTTTACATTATACACATTTGATATTTCGAGCTGAGTTTATCTCGCTTACATATTTCTCGAAATATGTGTTAGTAAGCTTTCGCTTTAACCAAGTTCATCTTTATTCTTGACGAAAGTAAAAATATGATCATGTGAAAATCGCCTGGTAACATCTAACATGATTTGTGTGAGACAGTGATAGACACATTTTTGTGTTTAATTTGATCTCAATACTATATATTCTTGGCACTCGAGTTTGTACTAATTTTGGTGTTTTATGTGTTTGTAGGCACCTTTGGAAAATAAACATTTTTTGGAAAATTCGGCTCGAAAAGTTGGTAAAAGCCCCGGAGGACACGTGTTATTCGGACTCTCATCGTTGGATAAGGGGCACCTCAATTAATAAGGGGCACCCCGGGTCACCCCAAAAGGCATCGGATATTCACACCCAAGTACAGGATTAGGGGGAGGTCAACTTCTCCATTTGAATTTTGTTTTTGGCGGGAAAATGGAGAACACTTCTGCATATTTTTGATCGAATTGTTGAACGTGTTATAGGGAGATTCAATGGCTGATTTTTGGTAGATAGTTGTGATATGGCCTATTAAATACACTGTGGGAGTTTGGTTCGACCAGAATTGGCTAGAATCATCTAAACAATTCACGGGTTGAAAACAGGGCAGTTCGTGTATATCACGGGTTTCACGTGATTTGGAGAAGATTCAACGTGTTTTATGCGTGCATGGAAGACCCTCACAGCCTTTTGGAGCGTGAAGGAGTTAAATATGGTAATTTGGAGGCTTGAAAACGCGTGAGAAGATGAAACAGGAAAGAAAATATTCCCAGAAATATTTTCTTTACTGCCGAGTTAAAGAGAATTATATGGAGTGAATGAGCGAGATTCGATGGGTCTGTTGGCTATAAATAGGTTGCTGGGGTTGAGTAGAGAGGGTGTCGAGAGTCCGGGGGGCTGAGGAGAGCCAGAGAAGAAGAAATTCGAGTTTTCCCAAACTCGGTTTCTGCTGCTTCTGCTGCTGAAGAACATGAAGAACACGAAGAACGGACCTGCACCAGCAGTCATTTTTTACAGTAATAACGACTCACACATGTGGGTCGTACATCAAGCAGACTTATTTGCTACAACGTTTGCGACACAGCTGCAGCAGTCTTATTTTGTCACTGAGGGTCGTAGTTCTCTGGTTTGTAACAAATATAATTGTTACAAACCCGGTTTTATTGTATTTCTCATATTCTCATCATTTGTAAACCATTTTTGAGCATCAATGAAATATTTTGAGAGGTTTTCCAACATGATGAGCGGCTAATTTACTCGTAACCAAGGCAATGGAGGAAGCTATTCACGCAACATAAATGGGTAACTATTCCATTTAATTATATATTTCACCTAATCGCTGCTTTTGCAGAGTTTTAAATTATTTGAATGATTGTCTTAATTATTTTTTATTCAGTTTGATAGGTTATGCTTGGTTTAATCTCTTGATAATCTATGCTTAAGGTTTACAAATAATGTTTGAGAATCTGTATGATTGATAGTGAATTAAAGATAAAAGAGGACTTAAGAATTGAATAGAGTTTTGAAATATTTATCATTAAATTTTATAAAATAGTGGAATCTAGTGTCTTGGTTACCTCTCACACCCATTGTTAATATTTTTGTATATATAATTTTATTAAATCTAAAATTCCATTTCCTTCACAAGTCTGAAACGAATCCTATTTACTACAATCACAATCAAAAATCTTAATCATTTTGGCGCCGCCAACGCGGGTTTGTGCTTAGGTGGAATTTTTAGGTTTTTATTATTTTTTTATTATTCCATTTGTTCTTTTTACGTCTCTTTGGTTGTGTCTTTGTATTACAGGTTTGAAGTTGGATACTAAAGACCTTGGAATCAAAGCTTAAAGCCAAAAGAGAAGGAAAAAAGACAAAGCAAAAAAATAAAGAAAAAAGAGAGAAAAAAAAGAGAGAGAGAGAATTATTTATTTATTTATTTTAAGAGACTTTCCATTTTTTTTTATTTTTTGTAATTTTTTTTTGTATTTCTTTTCATTAGACTGGACTTTGGACAATTTATTTTAATTTTAAACCCTACGGAAGGGTTATATAAAAAAAAAAAATTAAATATAAACTGTTTGCAGGGAAGGACGACGATTACAATATCGTCTCGGCCCCTCGGGTTCGCACACTGACACCGGAGTCAGTGGCCCGAGTCGACTACAGCGGTTCTTCCCCCGTCTGGTACGGGAGGTAAACTTCTAAACACCCGCGAATCTCCTGTCAGCGGGTTTACTGTCTGCCTTAAGGTGATTATATGTTGAGGACTGAACCGGCTGCTTTAATTTCCTAGTAAAGGGCTAGAACTGGCCATATAAGATAAGGGTTCGGATTTCATCACCGTTCCCTTCTTGCCCGCCTTAGGTAAACGAAACCTAACGCGAACCCAAGCTTAAAATTTGATTAGAACGAGACCGATAGGATAACTAGCTTAGTAGGAAAGTCGTTCGAAAAATATTGGTTACTCTTTTAGCATACTTCGAAGTTCATGATGGTTTCTGTGAGTTGAATGCGTGACTGCGCCGCCTTGTGATAGCGGTGAGGCCTTGGGTATCAAAGCTCCACTGAGCTTCCCTCGCCTCAATTCAACTTACTTTGACTCGGATTGATTCCAGAGGGGTTTGCTTAAATTGTAACGAATTCCCTTTCAAAGGATTAGAAGCTGGTCTAGAAACAATCTAAGTGGAGCCATCATGCTTTTTGTTTGCTAGAAATCAGTAGGTTTGATTTGGTCGAGTCAGCCTTGTTTGTGATTGTTTAGAATTCCCTTGCAATTAAGAATGTCGAACTGGTATGACAGAAGCCAATACAATGAGTATCGATCTGAATTTGAATATGGACATCATCATTTTTATGACCATGGTAGGAATAGTAGTTGGGAACGCCAACCTTTTCAAGGTTATGGTTCATACCATGGTGAGCCCAATTACTATCCACACGCGAATTGGTCTTACGAGCAAGAAAATCAGGAACACTGTAGTACTGGTTACTCGTTTTTGAAAACTAGTCCTGATTATGATATTTATGAACCTGTTCCATCTCTAGAAGAGACCAAACAACGGATTGAAAGGACGTATAAACGTTTAGTTGCAATGAATAATTCAAAAGAAGAGCGTACACGATATTCTGAGATGATAAACGAGAGTGGTAAACGTATAAGTGTTATGCTCAGTGAAATTCAGGCACGTCTAGAGGCAGAAAATGAACAGTTGGCTAATGTTGCTCGAAATAATCTAAATTTCCAAAATAGGGTTTCTAATTCTACCCTTGATATCAATAGTGAATATTTGCCTAATTTAGAGGACGAGGCTAGAATAAAAGACACTACTTATTTAGATAAGGTTCAATCATCTTTGTACTATTATGATGATGAGGATAGTAGTAATGAAGAATCTGAAATATGTAGGCATAGTAATCAGGAATCTATTAATCCAATTGAGCTTTATAATGATTATATTATTTCTAGTTCAAATCCAAATAATTTTTATGATTATTCACCTATTCAAAAGGACGAGGATTTGATTAGGGATACCACGTTTTAGACGATATAGTTTTTCCTTTTGATTACGAAGCCGATAGTGGTTTAGAGGAACGGGTTTATTCCGAAAATGCTGTTTTAGAGTCTAGCGACTTAGAAACAATAGTATTATATGAAGAAGATATACCCGTAGAGATGAGTGAGGATGAACCCGACTTAGAAGAATCAATTGACCATTTTCGGGAATCCGATGACCTAGAAATTAGGGAAGTTGTGACTAATCTTTCTAGAGACACAGAAAAATCTAAGTTTGGGGGTGATTATCATTCTCCATGTGCTTTAACTCTTAAAAAATTTCCCTCGTGTAGGACTTGACATTTGTGCCTCAACCATCTTACAAGATTATCTTCGTATACTTTTTCCTGAACCTAATGATGTCCAAAGAGAAGCTCAGTTATTAGAAACCCATCCTCTGGTTGATGTGGTTGACCCAGGCTATGATACCAAGATTGACTTTGTTTTCCCACCAACAAATTTTCTTCCAATTGTGGGAACATTTGATTTTAAGATGTGTCGGTTATTAAGTTTTGAGACTAAACCTAATTGCTTTAGGAAATTAGAATCAACACATTTGCTTAAGAGTGACCACTACTCTCATTGTGGTCAATTTTGTAAGTCAAATCTTATTGACTTAGAGGATCCTCAGTTATTTAGGTTATTATTGTGCGCTTCTAAGATCATATTTGAGTTTTTCCAGACTCTAGGACTTAATGATTCGGATCCCACTTATGAAGAAACGCAACCAATGAAAATATTTTATTTAGACCCTTTCTTAGAACCTGAACCTGAAACTGAACCACAATTAGATATAAATATCTTAATCAGGAAACTAGATAAGGGCATGCTATCCTTATTCACTTTCTTGGGTTATTGTAGTTTCCTTTGGTCAGCTCTTTTTGGTTTTGAAGACCCACAGTTATTTCGGCTGTTACTTTTTGATTCTATGAGGTGACTAATTCCTTCCGATGTCTGGCTGAAGACTTTAAACTTAACACTTCTTGGGAGGTAACCCAATCTCATGCGACACGGTAATATGTTTCCTTAACTCTTTTGCTTCAAATGGTAACAGTTTCTCCTTGTTCATATGCTTTTAATTTTATCTTTAGAACATTGAGGACAATGTTAGATTTAAGTTTGGGGGTATGGGAGAAACTTTTTAGTTGCACTTTTGAAACTTCTAGCGTCACATGGTATCCGGTTAGCTAAGTTTACATACTGTTTCTCACCGAAAAGATAAAAATTGGAATGCTAGAGATAACAACTTATTGAGACATTAGAGAAAAAGACATTGAGATCCTTGAAATTCAGGAAAGAACTTGTTCCTTTTAGAGGGTAACCGTGATGGACCTAACCACCCATGATGGAAAGGCGAGTAGGTCAGGGAAATGCCAGAAAGACAAAGCAACCTCACAATGTAGTCTTAGATACTGTGCGACTCTCTCTAAGTATAGGAGAAAATTTTTAGTTGCACTTTTGAAACTTCTAGCGTCACATGGTATCCGGTTAGCTAAGTTTACATACTGTTTCTCACCGAAAAGATAGAAATTGGAATGCTAGAGATAACAACTTATTGAGACATTAGAGAAAAATACATTGAGATCCTTGAAATTCAGGAGAGAACTTGTTCCTTTTAGAGGGTAACCGTGATGGACCTAACCATCCATGATGGAAAGGCGAGTAGGTCAGGGAAATGACAGAAACACAAAGCAACCTCACAATGTAGTCTTAGTTACTGGATTGCGACTCTCTCTCAGTAGAAACTTATCATCATCAACAAGCGGAGCGACATCAAAATCTATGAAGAAAGTGAAGACGTTTTAGGTTTAGAAGCAACAATAGAAGAGAATAATTCAAAAATCAAAGTTGAAGTTATAATATCAAATGATATAAGTTGTTAGAATCCATGATACCAAGACATCACAAGTTGCGAAGATCCAAGTTTTGAAAGTCCTTCTCTCATGGCCATGTAAATTTTTGTCTTGTAATTTTTTTTTGTTCATCAAAAAAAAAAAAAAAAAAAAATGAAAAATGAAAAAAAAAATGAAACATCATTACGTTCTTTTTGTTCAATAAGGCCATAGGGAAGAAGAAATTTATAAGTCAAGCAGGAAATCGAAGAGAAGAGTTAATTGTCAAGGTTCTATGAGGTTTGAGAGTTTATCATCAACAGTTGAAGACCGAAGACGACGTTATTTCTACTGAGCACTGTGAGAGAGTCGAAGAAAGATGCATTTTGGTTTCTTTGTTAGTCTGCTTTCAATCTGGCACAAGATCTTTCTAGCACTGGTTTAACTCATCACACGTAATTAGTCCAGCTGTGTAGCAGATGTCCCTCTCATTTTTATCTCTCTCCTAATCTTATCCAGCTGTAAAGCAGCGGACGCATCTTACAATGTTTATCTAACTGTGTAGCGGATATCTCTTTATCTAGCAGTGATGCGGATGTGTCTCCCCTTTTCTTCAGTCAGTTTTAGAGCTGAAACCTTTAATTTCTCTGGCATTCTACTTACTTGGAGATAGGTTGAGAATATGTATGTCCTCATAGATCTTTGGATACTTGTGACCAATTAGGAGTAAAGGTTTTGTGGGTACACCTCTGGTAAACCCTCCGGAGACAACACTCCGCCGCTAGGGCCACCTAGCGGTTTAACGGCCTGCTGCACGTGCTAAGTGTAGTCTTTTTATCTTTTCAAAAATAAATTTTGCTCGAGGACTAGCAAATAATAAGTTTGGGGGTATTTGATAGACACATTTTTGTGTTTAATTTGATCTCAATACTATATATTGTTGGCACTCGAGTTTGTACTAATTTTGGTGTTTTATGTGTTTGTAGGCACCTTTGGAAAATTCGGCTCGAAAAGTTGGTACAAGTGATGAGTGCTAAAAAGTGCATATTTCTATATATTTTTCTTGGCATTTAACTCATCTTTTGTGCATTAATTCTACATTTTATCCCATATTCTGTGTTTTCGTTGTTTTCAAGAATAAATACTTTTCTTAATTAATTTTGCATTTTTAGGTACTAAATAAAGCCTGGTTAACTCACGGAGCGAAAAGAGCAAAGGAACGGCAAAGACTCCCGCTAGGAGGAAGCGAAGAATGATGTTTGCAAGAGCCGGATCAATTAGAAGTGGGCTTGAAGAGGAAGAATTGTTCTTAAAGAAGATATGGGCTTGGCATACCCAAGACCCAAAACCCTTACCCAAATCCATTTCCATTATCCATACCCATTTCCATGAGAGCCGTCAGATTGGATCCATCTTGTCATCCAACGGTCGCCTCATCATTGTGCATCAAAATCCGAAGCTCCTGTCAAACACTATAGTACCTAACTCCATCTGAAGCCGTCAGTTTTGTTGTATCTCATCATCCAACGGTCGCTTCTATCGCGTCGTTGGATCATTCCATCACCTTTTCATCCTACACTTTCGCTTTGCTGAGCATCAACCTTTGATACACCCGCCTCACACCCTAGCATCAGAACCCTATACCCCTAACCAAACGGACCCTTCTTCTCCATCGGGTTATTCTTCTCATCTTCCCCAAAAACTCCACAGTTCTGCAACTCCATCACCTCCACCAGCTACACCTTCTTGTCGAACCACACCACCACCACAACCACCCGACAACACCACGACATCTCTCCCTAGCCTAGACTTCTTTCCAAATTCACATCTCTGAACCCTAGGTGTGGGTTTGACAAGAAAGCTCGAGCTAGGGTTTCACCAACAGCGAGGAGAAGACAAAATTGAGGGCAGGAAAAGCTTCAGAAGAGCATAGGGGACATACCCAAAGCATGGGTCGAGCTCAATTCAGGAAATTGGTGAGAGAATTTGATTTTCCCCAAAAAATTAGGGTTTCGAATTAGGGTTTGTATTTTTGAAAAACTATAAAAGGGAAGCTATAGAGAATGTTAAAACTGTTCTTGGGTCATCCGAGATACCCCCTAATTGGGTTAATTTCATTTCAATTTCCATTTCAAAGCAATTTAGGGTTCTTCAATTTCTGTTCATATTTGTTCTTTGCTGTTTAATTCCATCTTTCAATTTTTGTTTCTCACATGTTAGTTAGTTTAATTTCCTGTTTAAATCTTAGAGAAGACCATTGAACCATGTTGGTTAGCCATTTGGGTTAGACCCTGTTGAGCTCAAAACACTTAGGTTAGTGACATTCCAAGGGTTCACTGGCTTGTGATTAGTGGTGCTTTAAACAGACCATTAATGCTAGGAGTTAGTAATAATCTAAGGGATGAACAAACCATATTAGTTAGAAACCTAGGAACCTAAATGACCTGTGATTGTTTATGCTTTAATCAGATAGGCAATGCTAGGGGTTAATCTAAGGATTTTAGGTAGTTAACTAGCCACATGACAAGGATTTATCCTAGGCTAACTAGCTAGGTGAAAGAGAATTCTCATCCATCTCCATACACTTCATTCCCATCCACATTCACATCTTCCATGTCCTGTTCTTGTTAATTTTCTTTCATGTCCTGTTTTCAAATTTTAATTTTCATGTTTTCACTTTTGCTATAACTGTTAGTTCTGATTTTTTCACTTGTCACATCTCTCATCAGTCCATTCAGCTCCATGTTAGCTTAGAAAGCAGCTAGAGAAGCTAGAAAACAACATTTGCTCCCCCTTGTCCCTGTGGACTTTCCCTTTCTTCCCATTCTAGCTACAATAGACCATGTATACTTGCAGGTCAATTTGTAGGTTGTTTATAAAACCCACCAAGTTTTTGGCACCGCTGCCGGGGACTTGGCTGCTGTTTTGTTGAAGTTTTTCTTGTATCTTAGTTTGCTGTTTTTGCATAACTTGTTGTGCATCTTACTGTTTTGTATTGCATCAGCATATTGCATCTTAGCTGTAACTTAGTGCATCTGCATCTTGCATATCTTAGTTTGCATCTTAGCCGGCCTCTGGTGCTGCATATTAGTGTAACTTAGCCAGCCTCTGGTGCTGCTGCTGCATCTGCACCTGTAACTTAGTGTAGTGTAACTTAGTTCATCTTTAGCTGCAAGCATAAAAATCTGCATCATTTGCGTAATATCTTCTCCTTTGCTTCAACTGCATCATTCTGGGAACTGAACCTCTTCTCTGAGTTGCCAGGTGCTTGTGGTGCTGCTGTTGCAGCCTGTTGCTCCTGAATTGCTCCTGTTGATGTGCTGTTGTGACTCTGTTTTGCTTGGCTGAGCCCTTGATATTGCTGTTGATTGAGGTGCAGCTGGGCCTGCCACTTGCTGCTACTTTCTTCCTCTTCCCTGTGCTGCTGGCCTGTGTAGCTTGCTTCTGTGCTGAACCTGTAGAGCTGCTGCTGCCAAGCCTGCAACATTTCCCCTGTTCAGCTACTGCTTGTGGTGCTGCTGAACTTGTGGTGCTGCTGAGCTGCTTCCCCTTGCTGCCCTTGCTTCTCTTGCTGCCTGCTACCCTTGTTGCCTGCTGTTCTAGCTGAATTTGAAGCCTGTGAGCTGCTGGGCTTGATGTTGTGCTGCTAAGGCTGAAACCTGCTGAACCAAAGCTGCAGCTAGAACCCAAGCCAAACTGGTCTGTAATACAAGCCAAAGAAGAAGGACCAAAGCCCAACTGGGCCTCAACAAAGACAAAAGCTTAGGATGATCCAAAGCCCAACTGGGCTTTTGCAACCAAACTGAGCAGCTGGGCTGTGCTTAAGCAAGTAAGCCTAAACCCATTAAGAGAACCCAACATGTGGGCTTCCATTTTTAATTTGTGGGCTTGTAATAATTTTTTCCATTTTTTTGTTGGGCTTGTAATTTAAGTTAACTTTTGGGTTTGTATTTGAGCTTAATTGTGGGATTGTCCCTATCAAAATTTTGGGTTTCAAAAACCCAACAAACAACCTAAACAAGTTTAACTGAACCTACCAACTCAGCTGGGCTTCGTTAGTTTCTGGGCTTGCTGAAGTCGTTAGTGGGCCGTGTACCCAAACTCTAGGCCGAGAGTTGGGCTCTGTTTCACAACAATTTTTCCAAAACCCAACAGTGGGCTTGGCCTTTTATCCCATAAAACCAAAGTTTTCAAAACCCAATAAACCAAAGTGTTTTCTTTTCCCATTAAGTCCAAATTTTCTAAAACCCATTAAAAACCAAATTTCTTTTCAAACCCGACAAAACCAAATGTTACCCATAAAAACCAAATTTTTCCCAAAAATCCAAACCCATTAAAAACCAAATTTTGGGCTTTGTAACATAGTTACTTAGCTTTTGAGCCCAATCATGTCTAGATCTTGGTCTACAGTTGGGGAATACAACAAATCCCTTAGAGAACTTGCGTATGGACATACTTCACGTTATGAACCTCCCATAGACCATGATGTCAATAGTTATAGGAATTATTATGGACATTTTCAAAGTCCCGAGCCTCAATACATGAACCCTAATAACTATTCACACATGCATCATTCACCACAACGTGAAAATGAACATTTTGCTAGTGCCTCACTCACACAATCATCACTGATCGATCAATTAGAAGCTCGAATCACAGCTTTAGAAATGCAATCACATGAGGAATCTGTCACATCTAATTTTCTTAGGCATCCTGAAATCTATGCATGTCCCGCATGTGGTAGTTTAGACCACCCTGTTGAGAATTGTCATATTTTGCATAATTTTAGGCAATCTAGAGAAAATCCAAGGTATGAAATGCCCATAAATTGTGAGAATGGTAGTCATTGGGACCATAATCAATCCTTTGAGGGTTGCATCAATATTTTGTAAACCCTAATGACCATGCACACATGTACCATTCACCACAATTTGAACATGAAGAATTTTGTACTCCCATGAATTTAGACTCCACCACAGAAGCTTTAAGACTCAGTAAGCAAAACTTTGATAGATCTACATCACGAATTCATGCATATTTAGATCAGATTTTGCTTCACCTACAAAAGGAGGAAATTCATGAGGAAATGTATGTTGTCCCTAATGAAGTGTCTAGTCCCATTCATGTAAATGATGTTGAATATGAACCTAATTTAGAGGAACATGAATCGACTAATGACACCACCACTGTTAATGAGGACCAATATGCATGCTACCATGATGATGATTATGATGATTATGATGATATGTTAGAAGAACATGAAAATATTGTGGAACCTGTTGGTTCAATAACATATGGCTTCTCGCCCTCGACCTTCATGAATGTTGTTTTTTCTAATACTCATTGTAGTTCATATGATTTTGATATTGACATGGGATTCGTACAATTATTCTGCGAAGATGAGCATGACATAGGAATAGTTGAATCTTCTGTAGACACTAATGCTAATATGCATGAAAATATATTTGATGTGTCTGATTCTCTACCTAGGTCACATTGTGATATTTCTCCTGATTTGCAGATGCATGAGAATAAATTTGTTGATGATGTTGATGACTCTGATTGTGATCTTGCCAATTTGTTTGATGATTGTAAGCATGTTGTGACACGTGTAGAAGACTTAGGAGATGTTGATGTGATTAGTAATGATGTGCCTATCGTCCTACATAAGTCACAATCTGATGGCCTTCCACCCAACCTAGATTTGGTTTGTACCCATATTGTCAAACCGACTTTTCTGAGAGTCCCTAATCTAGGTTTGGAACTGTGTGCTTCCCAAGTCCTTTTGGACTATTTTGCATCTAAGTATAATATCTTTGAGGAGCCACAGTTGGAATTAGCATGTTTGCCCGTCCCTAGCACAGTTCACTTTGAGTTAGACCTTGTACATGATGAACCCCCAAAACTGCGAGATTTTGTTTCCAAAATTTTATCCGTTGAAAAATCCAGATTTGGGGGTAGCTCATTTTGTTTCACAGTTTCACTTGCGTTGCTTTCCTGTTATATTTGTGTGAAGCTGTTGAAACCTCTACACTTTGTCTTTTGGGTTGATCCTCAACTCTTTAGATTGTTAGTATATGGTAAATTTTTTGTATATAATCCAGTAGATAAAATTTCTTAAAACCCTTTTGTTCCTTTTGTATATATTTTGCTAATCCAATATGATCTCGGCTGACATATGTTGGATTCTTGCCTTGAATAACGGAGTTCTAATATTGCTTTCGCCGAAATCGGGTATTCTCTTTCCTTTTTCTCTACTCAACATGATCCTCTTCATATGTTGTATTATAATTTTGTTCATATTTTGAAATATTGAGGACAATGTTTAGTTTAGGTTTGGGGGTGAAAAGTAGATACTTTGATAATATGCCACAATTGAAAACAAGAACTCCTTCTTTTTGAAAAAAATGAAAAAAAAAAAACGAAAAATCAAAATAAAAAATAAAAAATTGAAAAAAACATAAAAATGGAGCTCATTTACCTTGAAATGTTGACTCTTGTGCAAATATGTAATTATAAGGATTCTTAGTCTAGATATTTAGGCACCCCTGATTCTAGCACAATTCACATAGTGATAAGAAACTTGCACGCGCACGATCTACCAATACATGTATAGCCTCATCCTTGAGGTGTTCTATCGGAAGTTTTAGTTGCCAATCACTTTAGAATACTGAACGAAACTTGACTAGCTTGTTCTTTGGTTGGTTGGGATAGAAGGTGGAGGTTACATTAAGAAAGACAACCATCGAATTTAACTGGGTGCATCAAAAAGGGCTACCTCTTGCAAAGTGTCATGTAATTTTTGTTTCCTTTTGTATATGTATCAAAAGTGTTTCCTTAAAAAAAAAAAAAAAAAAAATGATATAAAAAATCAGAAAAATTCAGGAAAAAAAAAAGAATGAAAAAAATGAAAAAATCAATCAAGTATTTATCAATTCCATTCTCTCTTGTTCCAAAAATAAAAGAGAGTAGTCAATGTAAATAAGAGTCATGTAAAGAGTCATCTTTTGTGTTTTATTGTAATAAGCAAGGAAGGGTGTATGCCATTGATGTACAACGCGAGTAATTGTGAAATACCTCCAACTCATTCACAATTCTCGTAAAGTCCGGACAGCTAGCTAGATTTCGACATCGGTTCTTAGCCTGAGAAACTATCTCTTGGTGATTAGTAGTCATAACATCCGATCTTTCTTTACACATGTGTAGATACACTTTACACTCTTATCACATGTCTTTATTTGTTATCAGTGCTAGGATTGTGCCTTAGATAACTAGATTGACATCTCCATTTTGCTGTGAGCTTAAACTGTCTTGCACATGTCACATTTGATGGAATCTGAGCTTATATTTTGACCTAGAACTTTGTAGGTACGTTCTAAGCAAACCTTCACGAGACTTCACTCGTCCACTAGGGACACTTAGTGGTTTAAAAGGCTTAGTGCATACGCTAAATGCATTCGAGAGACCAGCGACAGTGGTATAGGTAGGATTTCCTTAGTTTTGTTTTACTTGAGGACAAGTAAAATTCAGGTTTGGGGGTGTTTGATGAGTGCTAAAAAGTGCATATTTCTATATATTTTTCTTGGCATTTAACTCATCTTTTGTGCATTAATTCTACATTTTATCCCATATTCTGTGTTTTCGTTGTTTTTCAAGAATAAATACTTTTCTTAATTAATTTTGCATTTTTAGGTACTAAATAAAGCCTGGTTAACTCACGGAGCGAAAAGAGCAAAGGAACGGCAAAGACTCCCGCTAGGAGGAAGCGAAGAATGATGTTTGCAAGAGCCGGATCAATTAGAAGTGGGCTTGAAGAGGAAGAATTGTTCTTAAAGAAGATATGGGCTTGGCATACCCAAGACCCAAAACCCTTACCCAAATCCATTTCCATTATCCATACCCATTTCCATGAGAGACGTCAGATTGGATCCATCTTGTCATCCAACGGTCGCCTCATCATTGTGCATCAAAATCCGAAGCTCCTGTCAAACACTATAGTACCTAACTCCATCTGAAGCCGTCAGTTTTGTTGTATCTCATCATCCAACGGTCGCTTCTATCGCGTCGTTGGATCATTCCATCACCTTTTCATCCTACACTTTCGCTTTGCTGAGCATCAACCTTTGATACACCCGCCTCACACCCTAGCATCAGAACCCTATACCCCTAACCAAACGGACCCTTCTTCTCCATCGGGTTATTCTTCTCATCTTCCCCAAAAACTCCACAGTTCTGCAACTCCATCACCTCCACCAGCTATACCTTCTTGTCGAACCACACCACCACCACAACCACCCGACAACACCACGACATCTCTCCCTAGCCTAGACTTCTTTCCAAATTCACATCTCTGAACCCTAGGTGTGGGTTTGACAAGAAAGCTCGAGCTAGGGTTTCACCAACAGCGAGGAGAAGACAAAATTGAGGGCAGGAAAAGCTTCAGAAGAGCAGAGGGGACATACCCAAAGCATGGGTCGAGCTCAATTCAGGAAATTGGTGAGAAAAATTGATTTTCCCCAAAAAATTAGGGTTTCGAATTAGGGTTTGTATTTTTGAAAAACTATAAAAGTGAAGCTGTAGAGAATGTTAAAACTGTTCTTGGGTCATCCGAGATACCCCCTAATTGGGTTAATTTCATTTCAATTTCCATTTCAAAGCAATTTAGGGTTCTTCAATTTCTGTTCATATTTGTTCTTTGCTGTTTAATTCCATCTTTCAATTTTTGTTTCTCACATGTTAGTTAGTTTAATTTCCTGTTTAAATCTTAGAGAAGACCATTGAACCATGTTGGTTAGCCATTTGGGTTAGACCCTGTTGAGCTCAAAACACTTAGGTTAGTGACATTCCAAGGCTTGTGATTAGTGGTGCTTTAAACATACCATTAATGCTAGGAGTTAGTAATAATCTAAGGGATGAACAAACCATATTAGTTAGAAACCTAGGAACCTAAATGACCTGTGATTGTTTATGCTTTAATCAGATAGGCAATGCTAGGGGTTAATCTAAGGATTTTAGGTAGTTAACTAGCCACATGACAAGGATTTATCCTAGGCTAACTAGCTAGGTGAAAGAGAATTCTCATCCATCTCCATACACTTCATTCCCATCCACATTCACATCTTCCATGTCCTGTTCTTGTTAATTTTCTTTCATGTCCTGTTTTCAAATTTTAATTATCATGTTTTCACTTTTGCTATAACTGTTAGTTCTGATTTTGTTCACTTGTCACAGCTCTCATCAGTCCATTCAGCTCCATGTTAGCTTAGGAAGCAGCTAGAGAAGCTAGAAAACAACATTTGCTCCCCCTTGTCCCTGTGGACTTTCCCTTTCTTCCCATTCTAGCTACAATAGACCCTGCATACTTGCAGGTCAATTTGTAGGTTGTTTATAAAACCCACCAAAAAGCCCCGGAGGACACGTGTTATTCGGACTCTCACCGTTGGATAAGAGGCACCTCAATTACTAAGGGGCGCCCCAGGTCACCCCAAAAGGCATCTTCTATTCGCACCCAAGTACAGGATTAGGGGGAGGTCATCTTCTCCATTTGAATTTTGTTTTTGGCGGGAAAATGGAGAACAGTTCTGCAGATTTTTGATCGAATTGTTGAACGTGTTCTAGGGAGATTCAATGGTTGATTTTTGGTAGATAGTTGTGATATGGCCTATTAAACACACTGTGGGAGTTTGGTTTGACCAGAATTGGCTAGAATCAGCTAAACAATTCACGGGTTGAAAACAGGGCAGTTCGTGTATATCACGGGTTTCACGTGATTTGGATAAGATTCAACGTGTTTTGTGCGTGCATGGAAGACCCTCACAGCCTATTGGAGCGTGAAGGAGTTAAATATGGTAATTTGGAGGCTTGAAAACGCGTGAGAAGATGAAACAGGAAAGAAAATATTCCCAGAAATATTTTCTTTACTGCCGAGTTAAAGAGAATTATATGGAGTGAATGAGCGAGATTCGATGGGTCTGTTGGCTATAAATAGGTTGCTTGGGTTGAGTAGAGAGGGTGTCGAGAGTCTGGGGGCTGAGGAGAGCCAGAGAAGAAGAAATTCGAGTTTTCCCAAACTCGGTTTCTGTTGCTGCTGCTGCTGAAGAACATGAAGAACACGAAGAACGGACCTGCACCAGCAGTCATTTTTCTACAGTAATAACGACTCACACCTGTGGGTCGTACATCAGGCAGACTTATTTGCTACAGCATTTGCGACACAGCTGCAGCAGTCTTATTTTGTCACTGAGGGTCGTAGTTCTCTGGTTTGTAACAAATATAATTGTTACAAACCCGGTTTTATTGTATTTCTCATATTCTCATCATTTGTAAACCATTTTTGAGCATCAATGACATATTTTGAGAGGTTTTCCAACATGATGAGCGGCTAATTCCCTCGTAACCAAGGCAATGGAGGAAGCTATTCACGCAACATAAATGGGTAACTATTTCATTTAATTATATAATTCACCTAACGTTGCTTTTGCAGAGTTTTAAATTATTTGAATGATTGTCTTAATTATTTGTTATTCAGTTTGATAGGTTATGCTTGGTTTAATCTCTTGATAATCTATGCTTAAGGTTTACAAATAATGTTTGAGAATCTGTATGATTGATAGTGAATTAAAGATAAAAGAGGACTTAAGAATTGAATAGAGTTTTGAAATATTTATCATTCAATTTTGCATAATAGTGGAATCTAGTGTCTTGGTTACCTCTCGCACCCATTGTTAATATTTTTTTTATCAAATATTTAAATTTAATCCTCACAAGTCCGAGAGTTTGAACCTCATTACTACAACATCATCAAAAAACATTATCAGACAGTCATTTGATGTAGACTCGGAATGTTTCATATTGATCTATTGATCATTTGAAAATTGCTTTCAAGCTAATACTTTGTGTGAGACAGCTATTTTCGTCTTCCAAGAATGTTTCAATGGTTAAGATGGAGTTTAGGGAGATTAAATATTGATTGGATATAGCACAGTATGCGTACTTGTATGCTAACAGTTGCAAGTTATTCAAAGTCCGGGAATCATAGTATGCATACCCATATGCGTACTGGTTTGATAGTTGAAGTCCGGAAACTTAGTATGCATACCCGTATGCGTACCGGCTGGGAAGTTCAAGTCCGGGAATTCAACTGAGTTTGGTCATGTACGACAGTATGCGTACCCGTTCGCATACTGCGAACCCAGACCAAGTCCGGAACTCTAAGTATGCATACCCGTTCGCATACTTGAGTGGGTTAAGTTCTAAAATCGGTTTTTTCATGAACAAATATATTTATATATTAAGGAATGCAATCTTTTGAAAACCGTGGCTATAATGTTCATAATTGATTCAAGTGAATCAAAATAGATTTTGCTTCAATTGTGTCTTGTATACTTCTATGAGAATATAAACAATTGAACAACTCCATAACTAGTTTCATTTGAGTCATTTGAACTAGTTATAATTAAGATGAACAATGTTGATATGAAAGTGTTCATATGGCTAACTTCGGTTAACTATTGTTGAGCCAACTATGTGCACACGTTTGGGTACGGTTACTCATACCTAAATGAAGTCACATTTCATTTGTGTATAACAAGCTAAGTTCGATCTAACGGTTGAAAGATATTAGCTTGACTCTAATTAGGCTTTCATATAACTGTGAATATTGAATGCTTTATTACCAAGGTAGCATTGATTGCAAACCCTGATTTGAAGACTATATAAGGGAGAACTCTAGCAACTGGGAAACCTAATCCCCACACCTCATGTGTGATACTAGTTGCGACTAGAGGCGATTCTCCTTTAACCTACATTTTTCCTAAAACCATTATAGGTTAACGACTTGAAGACTTCATTGAGATTTTGAAGCCAGACCCAACTATTTTTTCCGTAGTTGCGTGTTCTGATCTTACTTTGTTCTATCGTGTTGAGTACTATCTTTTCTAAGATTTTCTCGAGATTTAATCTCCGATAGGTAAGATAAAAAGTAGTCACAAACATCTTCGTCTCATCGTTTGTGATTCCACAATATCTTGTTTCGCTTCAATACGATTAAGGTTATTGGGAGGTGATTGATATTACTAGGCTGTTCTTCGGGAATATAAGACTGGTGTATCAATTGGTTCCTATTCACATTGATTTATCAAAAGACAAAACAAAAACTCATAGGTATTTCCGTGGGAGACAGATTTATCTATTCAATAGACTTTTCTGTGAGACAAATTTTTTTATCGAGTCATCGACTTTAGGTCGTAGCAACTCTTAGTTGTTGGTGAGGTCAGCTTAGAGAATCGAAATCGCAGAATCCGGCGTGGTTGAAGAGGCGTAAGGAACACGCATGTGCCTTAATCAGTGCGAGATTGGTTAGGGCTCAACTACATTCCAGTCCGAAGTTAATTGGTAGTAGGCTAGAGTCTGTAGCGTCTTAATACAATGTGGTGTTCAAATCTGGACTAGGTCCTGGGTTTTTTCTGCATTTGCGGTTTCCTCGTTAACAAAATTTCTGGTGTCTGTGTTATTTCTTTTCCGCATTATATTTTTATATAACTGAAATATCACAGGTTGTGCGTAGTTCAATCGATTAGATAATCCAACCTTTGGTTGTTGAAATAAATTAATTGACACTTGGATATTGGTCTTTGGTACCATCCAAGTTATTTCTCATATTAATCCGGCTCACAAATTTCTATCCGTTTGATTGCAGATTGATTTGAGAAATTGAGATATAACTCTTGGATGTATTTTCCTTGATTGAGTCTGACTGTCTAGTTGATTCTCTTGGAAATATATTGGAGTTTGTCCATACAGATTGCCTAAACGAAACATTGGGTGTGGTTGTTAGACCCCTGGTTTTTCCGGTGGGAAACTAGATAATTGCGTTGTTATTTTAGTTTTCGATTATTGATTTGATTGACTAACGGTTGTTGAAACTTTGATTACACCTAGTTTGATTATTCTTGAGAGCTTTCTTCTGACATAAGGGTTAAATAAACTAGATCAAAGTATTAACGGGATATTTAGAACTGTTTTTAGATCTAAAGAAAACTTGTGATCATCCATTGTTAACAGATTTCGTTCTATGTGTGATTGATCATAAGTGGATTCATGTTGTGTTGTGCAGGTACAATAGAAAGCAATTGAGGATTTGAAAAACAAGAAGATTTTTCTTATTGGTTTTCGCATCTCATGATTTGTACACACATCTTGATCGGCTGGGATCCAACTAGATCTTGTTTATCTTTGTTAAACTTCTGACCATCTAGTTGAATAGAACGACATCTATTTATATTTCTCTTTTGAGATCTATTTAGATTGATTGAGAATCCAGATCTAATTACTTCGGTGATAAGGATGTTGATTGATCTAAACCAGACAAAGTAGTTTACTTGTTAGATGGAAGAGCCTTTGTCATACTCAACAAATATTTTATTAAAAGATTATTAGAGTAGTTACCAAACATGTTTGTTCCTTTACTGTTTGGAAGACGATCAAAAGGAGTTGAGTGCTTAAGACTTTACATCAGTAAAGCAACCCAAGATAATGATTTTTGTCTTGGGATTCACGTGTGTGACCAGATGGTCTTATACCCATATCGAGAGAACTAAGTAACTAGGGATAGATTACCCCGTATCAATTATAGGAAGTTAGCTTTGTACTTTTGTTTGTGGGTAAAAACTGTTTCTGCTAATTTCGGTAATTTCATGTGACTGCGGGTGAGAAACGAATCTAAACCCAAAACAATGTACTACACGGGAGTACTTTTGATTCGATAGATCAATCTATACAACCCTGGACTAAACCAAGAAATGGTCGTTCCAAGTTTGCTTTGGTCATAAAGTGAAGGAGAAGGGTTGGTCTTAGGGAGGGAAGCGAAGGAAGTGTTGAGGCCAGAATAGTTCATTCTGGAAGTGTGGGTGTTTTGCGACTTGTATCCGAAAGCTGAACTGGAGAGCTGAATGGAAAGTTACTAGGTAATTTCTGGATGTGTATTGTTCTCCTGACCAAAAAACTTGTCCTTTGGTGGAAATAGGTGAAACCTATTTATACAAGTCGTAATGAAACGTACCCTTTCCTCGTAAGAAGTGGAAACGGTTGAGTAATGGAAGAAAGTGGTAACGGGTAACGTCTGGAATTGACATTTCCATAATGAAGAAAACTTTTCACCATTACTTCTTATATTTACTAACCGCCTCACTCTTATGACACTTTCTTGTAACGGGCGTATTACACGCCTCACACTGTAAACCGTCAGACCAATACCCTGATGAGTATCCCCCAGTTTGTGACATGTTTTGATGTCTCGACTGTTTTCGTGGAAAGCGTGTAGCAGGTTGCTATGTGTGGCATGGTGGCATGTCAGTAGCCGTGTCATAGCGACGTGCTAGTAGTTGTGGCATGGTGGTATGCCAGTAGCCGTGGCTTAGCGAAGTGCTAGTAGCTGTGTCATGGTGGCATGCCAGTATCCGTGGCATAGCGACGTGATGGTAGCCATGGCATGGTGGCATGCCAGTAGCCGTGGCATCGCGACGTGCTAGCAGTTGTGGCATGGTGGAATGCCAGTAGACATGGCATAGCGGTGTGCTTGCAGCTGTGGCATGGTGGCATGCCAGTAGACGTGGCATAGCGACGTTCTAGCAGCTATGGCTTGGTGGCATGCCAGTAGACGTGGCATAGCGGCGTACTAGTAGCTGTGGAATGGTGGCATGCCAGTAGCCGTGGCATAGCGATGTGCTAAAAGTTGTGGCATGGTTGCATCCCAGTATCCGTGGAAAAGCGACGTGCTAGCACTTGTGGCATGGCGGCATGCCAGTAGCCTTGGCATAGAGACGTGCTAGCAGTCGTGGCATGGCGGCATGCCAGTAGTTGTGGCATAGAGACGTGCGAGCAGCTGTGGCATGGTGGCATGCCATTAGCCGTCGCATAGCGACGTGCTAGATGTTGTGGCATGGTGTCATGTCAGTAGCCGTGGTATAACGACTTGCTAGTAGCTGTGTCATGGTGGCATGCCAGTAGTCGTGGCATAGCGACGTGCTAGCAGCTGTGGCATGACGGCATGGCCAACATGCTCGCGCATTTTTTAGGCGCGGCTTAGTTAGGGGTTTTGGCATAAACCATGGAATTTGGTGTTGTAGCCAATTTAGGGTTTGGCGGCACAAACCAAGGGTTATGGCGTTGTGGCCAAAAGTCGCCACAACTCTTGCGATTTGGTAGCAACTTCGGACGACTGAGATTCGCATATCAGGAGAAAAGATGGCCATTGATCATGGCCGCATCTTGTTTACATAGCGATATTGGAAACGTGTTGGTGGTATGCCAGTGGCCACGACATAGCAGTTTGCTAGTTGCGGCGTGGCCAAAGTATTGTGGACGAGTTTGGTTGCATCTTGCTCAAATTAGGGTTTGGTGTGTTGAAACCCTAATTAACGCATGTAGTATGCATATGGCGCGTTTGGGAAGCTAGAACGTTTTGGAAGCTAGCACATTTGAGAAACTAGCACGTTTTGGGAAGCTAGCTTAGTATAGCGACTTCTTTTGAGACCGTGGCAGGTTTGGAGAAACCTGATTGGGGTCGGAAAGTGGGGCCAGCATGCTAGGGGCGTGGCTACGCTTCCAACGGCGGTGGCATTTTTGAAGTGACCTGATTGGTCAATGGGAAGAGGGCCAGCATGTTAGGGCGCAACGGCAATTTTAACGCGCTGCGGCGAATCTGGTTTCCTAGCTTGGCTAGGAATGGTTTAAACCAACAGGGTCTAGTATATGGCGCGAGACGCAAAACCCTAATTTGCAATTTACTTGGGTTTATGAGTTATTTGCAAGTTATCACAATGATTATATGGATTTTCGTTTGTTGTCACAAAATCTTTACCTACAGAATGTAGTATGCTTTCTGTCTGAGCCTTTCGTGCAATGGCCTTAATTTTGGTACTTGGAGGTTTCATGCTACTCAGCTGCGATTGAACATAAATCTGTCATGCCATACCGACTTAAGGGTTCTGCTGAGGAACATAGCACACGAAAGTACTCAGCGAGTCTAGTATTGGCAAGGCGCCAGAATTTAAAGTATATTGAGCGGTTCAATAAATGGGTCGGTGGAGAGGTTAGTACTCCCAGCACCATTTCCTTGCAGAGTGACGTCACATCTGATGCAAGGTTTTACGATTTTAACCCTAAGCTAAAAACCACCATCAACCTTAAGTCCTCTGCTTAGTACGCAACAATATCATTATTGCGAGGTAAGCATGAGATGGTGACAGGTTGGGAGTAAAATCGAGAGAGCAAGACGTGACGAGATTGTCGAGAAAATTCAACTAACCTTTAGTGGAAGGTGTTAGAAACCTGTAATCCTTGTGCTGGCGGATTTTGGATAGATTCACTTTGTTCATGGGACGTTGGCACCGTTAGCTTAAAGTAGCGGATGGGCGACTTGGGTTGGCACGGCTTGGCTTGGTTTGGACGCGACTTGGCTTGGCGCGGCTTGGCTTGGCCGGCTTGGCTCAGGCGTGGAGATGATGGCGCTGTCTTGGGACGCGCGCTTGGGATGGGGAATGGCGCAGGCTAAGTCGGAGAATGATTCGGATACCAAACCCTAATTGTTCCGTATAAACAAATATCTAATCCAGCTGGTATCACGCATGGGAAGCCTTAATTCACGGCTGACAAAGAGATTTTATGCTGAATATAAGAGGTGATCTTGAATCCTTCGCTCTTACAAATCATCATAAAAATCGCATCCATCTTCCCTACAGGTATTGCATCGTGTTTCTTCCCCTAGTTCCATTTTGTCTTTTTCATCATGTAGACTGCTGGTACAAACGTGGTAAAACTTTTTTTTTTGTAGCACATAATGGGATCTTCCAGTGATGACCGTACCTTTTCGGAGAGAAATTCTGAAACCCATGAAACCCAATTTTCTTCTCATGAGGAGGTTTTAGACAGAATTGATTCTCTGTTCTGTGAAGCTGACTTTATTATACAAGGCATGTTCTCGCCCATTTGTGCAGAGTGCAGATGTGTGTTCAGACTCTCTTGGCTTCAGTGGACATGGAGGAAAGGTGGAGGAACGATGAAGAATCTTGGCTTGTCGGGAGATCTCGGAGCAATGAAGTTTTTCTACATCCCAGTGCTAGGGCGGAACAATTTTCCTCTCGGTTGAAGCGGTGAAAGACTGAGTCCATGGAACTTGTAGGTGAGGACCAGTTTAATTACCCTGTACTTGATGGTATCATAATCCTTGACTCTGATGCGGACGAACCGGGATATCCTCAAGAAGCAGCTGGAAAGGCTCATGGGGAAGATGTCGACACGGTCTTCAAAACTGAAGCAGCTTCTGGAGTGGACGCCAAAATTGCTGTCAGGGGTGTTGACGCAAACGCTGAGGATGCCGTCAAGGTGGACGAGGAGATGAAGGCGATGTATGCTGGGGCAATTGGGGAGGCTACGGAAACACACACTGGGGCTGCTGTTGAAGCAGACGTTGGACATGAAGTGGAAGCTGCTGATGTAGTGCCTTCTGGATGGAACGCCGAAGTTACTGCTGCCGAGGCGGCGTCTGGATGGAACGTTTGCTGTCAGAAAGCGTGCTGGGGAAAATGCTTGAAGAAACTCTGACGAAGGCGCTATTGATCCAGGCGTTTACCATTAAAGACCAATTTTCACTTTTGCTTATTTCATCTTAGCGTGTAGCCCCTTTGATATTCCAAAAGTTTTCTTTTACTTTCTTGCTTTCATGGTGGAGTTAGGGTTTCTCGAGTAACATTCCATCATTAATTTTTTATGGTTTCACATCTTTGAATGAATCAATAAAGCCTTCATATTGTTTCTGAGATTCAGAGCTGAACATTCTTGAAGAAGACATTTGTTTTGCCGCCTAATGATCGTCTTCCTTACGTATTTCCTTCTTCAGTATTTTGAATAGGTATTTTTTGGTGGTTTGATTTATCTGGTTTTCAATTGAAGGATAATGACTTTGTGAGATTTTAGGTTTACTTGGTATTTTTCCTTTAAGACGGTTCAGGAAAACTTTTCAAGGAAAGATGTTCTTTAATTGAAATTGAAAATTCTACTCATGAATGCAAGCGGTGCAATCATTTTAGAGAAGTTACAAACATTGCATGAAAAGGAAAATGCTGAAGGAAACGCTGAAGGTGAAGGTAGCACAGTGTTTTAGGTATTAAAGGGTTTAATCCATCGCGAGTGAATCGTGACACCTTCCAATTTGTCGATATTAATGAGCTTGCAGTAACCGCCCAAGATAACATCGACCACTAGATATGGATCGTCTTCCTTTTCTTTAGGCGGACCGGGTCGAGTGGCCACCTTTATTGTTATGCTCCCAACTTGAAACGAGGTCATTTTGACTACTACATCCCGAACTTGAAACGGGTTGGAGCGTTGCGCAAACATTTGATTTTTGAATTCTTCGTGTTTGGATGTGACAACTTCCAAATTTTTGGAAAAGTACTTGAAAGGCCCAGCATTCCATTCACACCTCTTAATGACGTCTGGGTTGGTAATCGTACCGAGTTCCCATGCCTGGACGAGAGGAGAGGTGACTGGGTGTAGAAAGGGTTGTTTGACCAGACTTACTTGTGTTCAGAATCTGCGGATGAACGTCGACAGGCTTTCTCCGGGCAATTGAGTTACATTGGTAAGTTGTTGATACGACAACATGTAATCTTCAAATTTGGACGGATCGTTGGAAATTCTTTCGGGTACCGACATCGGCAGAGGGGATATCCCTAACTTCGCTTTGTTACCGTGTACCCACGCGCGCCCCAGAATCATGTCATAACTCACGATTTATTTGACTATGTAGAATTTTCCATGTGTTAGAGTGTCTCCCACCCTGATTTCAAGATTGATGCAGCCGTACACGTCTACCGCCTTTCCTTCCAAGTTTTTGACCACAGTTGGGGAATGAGTAGCCTCCTGCTTCGAAATTCCCGCATCTCTCAGAGTTTTGATGGTAATGATGTTGGAGTCATAGGCCGCGTCGATTAGTGCGTTATCGAGCTTGGCGTCTCTCAGATGAACCATGGTCAGCAGTCCCCAGTTGTATTTTCCAGCACCGCTTCCTGGGAGAGTTTGGGGTTCTGGTATGGTTTCTTCAGTAGGAAAGAGTCGCTTGCCCTATACAACACGATTAAGGGTTGTAAAGATATCTTGACGATGTTCCTTGGAGAGGTAGAGAATTTCTCACACACGCTGCATCAGGGATTGCACGGTTTTGTGTACGGAGTCCCCAGAGACCATGCAACTCCTGACTGGAAGTGGGTCTCTGTGAACTCTTTAATCGTCTAGTCCAAGCTCCCCTGATTCTATCTTTTCTTCGAAGATATGCTTTAGCTTGTTGCAGTCATTGGTCGGGTGGTGGACAAATCTGTGGTAGTGGCAATATTTAGGGTTCGCCATTTCCACTTCGGTTGGTGGGCGCCTGATAGGAGGTAGTCTGATGGCGTCTTCTTGGATCCATGCTTCCAAGATTTCAATCACTTCTTCGATTGGGAACGGGAAATACAAGACATTTTCTCCAGTCTCTTGATATCGCATGGGAGTTGTAGCAGTGGTTTTCCGTGGCGAAGCTGCCTGTCGGGCTGGTGCTGCGCGCTTGGATGGCTGTTCTGTTGTTGGAGCCTTCCTTTTTCCTCCTTCGTATACCACGCTCACAGAGGAGGTACCAGTGTTGTATTGCTTATTGATGAGGCGTCTATTTCCTCGAGTTTCGCGTGCGTGCTCGCTTCTAATTGGCCTGGTTCTTTCCAACAACGCTAGGGCTGTTGTGGCTGACCGTTTTGCAGCTTCATGAAACTCAGAGAATGTATGGAATCACAGATTCTCTAGTAAGGTGTGGTAGATGGGAATCATGCCATTGATACAAGAGTCCACCACTGCTGTTCGGTCACGTTTGGGTCATGACAATCAAGTGCTTGAATTCTGAATCTTTTGACGAAATCATTCGGATGTTCATTGTTTTGTTGAAACATCCTTCCTAGATCTGAGAAGGTGATTTCCTCAGACACAAAGAAGTATTTCTTGTAGAAAGCTGCAACCATGTCAGACCAGTTGGAGATGCTGCCTGGCGTAATGCTGTTGTACCATGTGTACGCTCTTCCAGTGATTTCGAAAAATCCCTCAAACGGAGGACGTGATTATATTCGTGCTCCCACAGAGACTCCAATAATCGAGAGACGTTTTCACGCGCATTGCCGATACCGTCGTACAGAGAGAATTGAGGGTAAGCGTACCCTCTTGGAAGAGGAATTCTTTGTACTTCAGGAGGATATGGGGGTTGATGTTGATGTATGTCCATGGAGTCACTTTTGTCTCGGTTTCGAAGAAGGCGTTCCAAATCTTCTCGTGTGACGAAATAGGATGGCTGATTTCTCTCCGCTGGAGCTCCTCGGAGAGTTTCTTCGTCCGCAAGGGTGCGCCTTGTTGAGGTGCTAGCGCCAGGGGTATTGGAGTTGTTCCTTGTTGTCTCTGGCTTGCGTGATTCTTATGGTAGTCACTCTGTTAGCATCTTGAGAAAAACAAGTACCTCCTTCTGAGTTGAGGCCATGTCCGTTTGGGCTCTGGCGAGAACCTCCTGTCTTTCCATCAAATCGGCAATAGTAATATAGGGTCGGCTCCCTCTGTCTCCTCCAGTTTATCGACCTGACGGCGGATTAGCTGCGGTTCTGGTAACAGTTGGAGGTGTCATACTCGACAAAACATTGGGAGTGGCAGCAGCAGCTCTGGCTCTGGTGACTGGAGGTGTAACACCTGAAGGAGCATTTTCCGCAGCAGAGGCTCTGGCTCTTGTGATTGGAGGTGTAATACCTGAAGAAACGTTCTCCATTCTGCTGGTGTTGACAGGTGATATATTAGCACCACTAGGAGAAACGTTGACACCGAGAGTAATTTCGGCGTCAGTGTTCTCAGGGTTTGTTGCTGATCCTGACCTGAGTTCTACCATCTTGAGATCGGAGTTGGAAAATGAAATTGGGAATTGAAAATTGATATTGTAATCGAAAGATTAATCTTCCACTGTGGTCGCCAATTGTTTGTGGGTGAAACCGTTTTTGTTGATTTCGGTAATTTCGTGTGAGTGCGGGTGAGAAACGAATCTAAACCCAAAACAATGTACTGCCTGGGAGTACTTTTGATTCGAGAGATCAATCTATACAACCCTGGCCTAAACCAAGAAATGGCCGTTCCAGGTTTGCTTCGGTCAGAAAGTGAAGGAAAAGGGTTGGTCTTAGGGAGGGAAGCGAAGGAAGTGTTGAGGCCAGAATAGTTGATCATGGAAGTGTGGGTGTTTTGCGACTTCTATCCGAAAGTTGAACTGGCGACCTGAATGGAAAGCTACCAGGTGATTTATGGATGTGTATTGTTCTCCTGACCAGAAAACTTGTCCTTTGGTGGAAATAGGTGAAGTCTATTTATACAAGTCGTAATGAAACGTACCCTGGCCTCGTAAGAAGTGGAAACGGTTGAGTAATGCAAGAAAGTGGTAACGGGTAACGTCTGGAATTGATGTATCCATAATGAAGAAAGCGTTCCACCATTACTTCTTGTATTTACTAACCGCCTCACTCTTATGACACTTTCTTGTAACGGGCGTATTACACGCCGCACGCTGTAAACCACCAGACCAATACCCTGATGAGTATCCCCCAATTTGTGACATGTTTTGATGTCTCGAATGTTTTCGTGGAAATCATGTAGCAGGTTGCTACATGTGGCATGATGGTGTGCCAGTAGCCGTGGCATATCGACGTGCTAGTAGATGTGGCATGGTGGCATGCCAGTAGTCGTGGCATAGCGACGTGCTAGCAGCTGTGTCATGGTGGCATGCCAGTAGCCGTGGCATAGCGACGTGATAGCAGCTGCGACATGGTGGCATGCCAGTAGCCGTGGCATAGCGACGTGCTAGCAGCTGTGGCATGGTGGCATGCCGGTAGCCGTGGAATAGCGACGTGCTAGCATCTGTGGCATGGTGGCATGCCGGTAGCCGTGGCATAGCAGCGTGCTAGCATCTATGGCATGGTGGCATGCCAGTAGCCGTGGCATAGAGACGTGCTAGCAGCTGTGGCATGGAGGCATGCCAGTAGCCGTGGCATAGCGACGTGCTAGCAGCTGTGGCATGGCGGCGTGCTAGTATCCTTGGCATAACGACGTGCAAGCAGCTGTGGCATGGTGGCATGCCAGTAGCCGTGGCATAAAGACGTGCTAGCAGCTGTGGCATGGTGGCATGCCAGTAGCCGTGGCATAGCGACGTGCTAGCAGCTATGGTATGGTGGCATGCCAGTATTCATCGACAAAACAGTCATCTTTGCAGAAAATGATAATGATCGGAAATGTTGTACGGTTGGATACATTTGCTGTGAAACCCTCATCCCTACTTCTTCTATTCGTTACTACATCTGCAACCAATGGCCATTAGCACAAACACCTTTTGTCACTACCTTCAATGGATTGAGAAATAAGGTCCTTATTGAATTTTTGGATGAAAATGATTTCAACAGAGTTAATGAGCAGATACCTTGGTATGCTTGTGGCTATTTAATGGTTCTCAAAGTTGTTCCTCCTAATGGTTGGCCATCAAATTATCAAGTCTCTTTTGCTGAAGAATTGTTTCGGCTCATCTTATGTAACATCCCAAAGGAATGCACCGAATTTAAGGATCTTCAAAAACTCACCTTCAATCTTGGAGAACTAGTAGAGGCTCAAACACCCTATGGAAATCACCCCTTAAAGAAGAATGTTAAAGTTTATGTTAAAGTTCTTGTTCAGAAATCCCTCTCTTCACTTCAGAGAGAGCTCAAGCCTTTCTCATTGAGTGCAGATACCATAAAGTTCCCAGGTATTTTTGCAATTCTTGTCGTGTTTTAGATCATAAAGATATCAAATGTCTAGCCTGGAAATCTAAACAAAAGCTTCTACAAGAATCAGATGCTTCCAGCTGTTTGTGGGTAAAAACCGTTTCTGCTGGTTTTGGTAAATTTGGGTATGTGGATGAGAAACAAATCTAAACCTTAAACAAATGCACTGCAATGGAGTAATTTAGATTCGAGAGATCAATCTGTACAATCCTGGTCTAAACCAAGAAATGGCCATTCCAGTCTTGCTTCGGTCACAAAGTGAAGGAGAAGGGTTGGTCTTAGGGATGGAAGCGAAGAAGTTGTTGAGATCAGAATGGTTAATTCTGAAGGTGTGGCTATTTTATGACTTGTATCAGAATTTGGGAACTAGCTTGTGGAATGTAAGCTATCATTTCTTTGGTGTTTTCTGGAGACTGTGTTATTTTTAACCAAACTATTGCCATTTGGTTGAAATAAGTAGAACCTATTTATACAAGTTATATTGAACGCACCCTGATCTCGTAGAAAATGGGAATGATTGAGTGATGGAGAAGTGGGAAAATGTATAAATGCCGCAGACCACGTTCCTACTATTAAGGAAACGGGTTAGTTTACACCCACTACTTCTTTCCGCCACTAACTTCCTTGCTTTCTGACACTTTCTTATAATGTGCGTGTTGTACGCCGCACGCTGTAAACCGCCATACCAATACCCTGATGAGTATCCCCCAGTTTGTGACATGTTTGATGTCTCGAGTCTTTTTCATAGAAAGCGTGCAACATATTGCCATGTGTGGCAAGTCAAAGTCAGGAGACTTTCCGCAGGAAAATAGCGCATGATGCTATTAGGCTTGTCTTACTTGGTCGCCTAAGACTTGCCACAGGCCTGTCAATTCTGTGGCGAATTTGGATAGCTGAGATCGTAACTCATGAGAAAGGAGGCCATTGATTATGGCCACATTCTGTTGGCGCCTGATAATAAAACAGTGGCGCCGTTGGCACATGCCAATGGCATAGTGGCATACTTAGCGCATGTCAGTGGCACAATGGCATGGTTGGCATAGTTAGTGTTATAGCATTGCTCGGTCGAACTCGCATGCGTTGCTATCTCAAGCATGTTTGTCAATGTTAGTGATCAAAACTATAAGTCTTGATTTCTAGTCTACTGTAGCTAAGTCTTGGACTAGGATAGAAAGTGTAGTTGAGCTCAAGCACTTCATGCCGATTCATCATACAAGAAGAAGAACTACTCAAGGAACCGGTGGAACTTCTCGACAAAGAGGTATGTGAAGACTTGAACTTATCTGTCACTCAAAAGTCTATCTACTATATCTCCTACTTCTTGAGACAAAAAGTCGTATGCTATATATAGACTTAGATTATACACATTTGGTATTTCAAGCCGAGTATACCTCTCCTATCTATATCTCGAAATATGTGTTGGTAAGCGTTTCGCTTCGACCATGTTTATCTTTACCTAGTGATGAAAGTCATGATATGTTTCAATCACTTTGAAAATTTCTTTGACGAGAAATGATGTAACAACTATATAACGTCCTCTAAGAATGTTTCAATGGTTGGAATTAAAGTTTAGATTACATAACCAATGATGGACATAAGTATTGTTGTGGAAACACATATGTGCATAAGTCCTATTCCTTGAACCAAAGTTTGCGAACTTTGTTGATCAAGAGAAACCGGAAGAATGGATTGTTTCCAAGTCCACGAAATCAGTCCGCGAACTGCCAAACTTCTCATCCCGAGAAATTCTGCTGGAGTTGACAAACTTGTTACGTGAGTACCAGTCCGCGAACCGGCGGAAAGTCTTTGCCGATATTTTCTGCTGTAGTTTGTAAACTCTGCCCGGTTGCTTAAGTCCGCGAACCTAGTGTGCGAACTTAAGAAGGTTATATATCTGAAGATGATTTCTGAACTTAAACTTATAAAGACTAAGGAATGCAAATTGCAAACCGTGGCTATAGAGTTCATGAACCGATTCAAGTGAATCAAATCATCTTTGCTTCAATTATGTCTTGTGTAGTACATAATATTTCCTTGCAATTGAACAACCCTATAACTAGTTCATTTGAGTCATTTGAACTAGTTATGGTGAAGAAGAATATGGTTGGTATGAAATGCTCATATGGCTAACCTTTTGGTTAACTATTGTTGAACCAAGAATGTACACGTTTGGAAACGGTTAACAAACCTAGAAGCGTACATTTCATTTGTGTATAACAAGATAAGTTTTCGATCTAACGGTTGAGAAATATTAGCTTGAATCTAAATCAGGTTTTCATCTAACGGTGGATATTGTTTGTTTTGTGACCAAGACGAAACCCTGATTTGAAAGACTATATAAGGGGACATCTAGCAACTCTGCAAAACTAATCCCCACACCTCACATGTGATACTAGTTTGCGTGCTATAGTCGTTTCTCCTTTAACCTTTGGTTTTCTTCTTCTAAAACCAGGTTAACGACTTAAAGACTTCATTGGGATTGTGAAGCCAGACCGATACTACTTTTATCGTAGTTGTGTAATCTGATCTTGCATCTTCTATCGTACGAGTACAATCAGATTGATTATCTTGAGATTAATATCTCCGATAGGCAAGATATAAAAAGTAGTCACAAACATATTTGTCTCATTGTTTGTGATTCCGCAACATCTTGTTTCGCTACCATATGATTAAGATTGTTCTGAGGTGATTGATTTATCTAGGCTGTTCTTCGGGAATATAAGACCGGATTATCAATTTGTTCCTGTTCACCTTGATTATTATCAAAAGACGAAACAAAAACTTTAGGGTTTTTCTATGGGAGACAGATTGATCTTTTGATAGACTTGTCTGTGTGAGACAGATTTGTATATTGTTAAAGCCCGCGATTTTGGGTCGTAGCAACTCTTAGTTGTGGGTGAGATCATCTAAGGGAATCAAGTGCGCAGTATCCTGTTGGGATCAGAGGCGTAGGGAGGACAACTGTACCTTGGATCAGTGGGAGACTGATTGGGGTTCAACTACAGTCCAGTCCGAAGTTAGCTTGGAGTAGGCTAGTGTTTGTAGCGGATTAATACAGTGTCTCTTCAATCTGGACTAGGTCCCGGGGTTTTTATGAATTTGCGGTTTCCTTGTTAACAAAATTTCTGGGTTCTGTGTAATTTCAGTTTCCGCATTATATTATTTTATCTTTATAATTGAAATAATACAGGTTGTGCGTTAGATCATCAGTTAGAGTAATCCAACCTTTGGTTGTTGATTATCATTGGTTTATCCTTGGATATTGGTCTTTGGTACCATCCAAGTTATTCCTTGTGTTTGATTAAAGACTCGCTTATTTCTATTAGCTCGAGTAAATCAAAACAAGAGAGAGATATTAACTCCTTGAGATACTTTTACCTAGATTGAGTCTGACTGTGTAGTTGATTTGCTAGAAAGTATTTCAGAGTTAGTCCATACAGATTGCTAATCGAAATATTGGGTAGTGTTGTTAGACCCCCGCTTTTTCAATTGGTATCAGAGCATGCAAACACGTTTAAGACCTTACAAGTTTGTGTTTGTAGCGATCTGACTCTATGGACGATAAGTACATCTCTGATAATGCAACACCAGTTCAGAGATACTCACGTGAGTCTCAAAGGGTTGAAACTTCTGTGAAAAACTCAAAGACTTGTCCATTGAATGAATCTTCTTTCGACTGGAAAAAATCTCTTGAGGAACAGTTGGATGATTTTTCAGATGATAGAGATTCAGAAGAAGGACAAAGAATTGATGAGGAAGTTTCTCAATATATCAAGTTGTTTGATCGTACCTTGAAAGAAAAGAAGTCAACAACCTGCTTGAGTAAATACATGGGTCCTCTTTGTCAAGAAAACAGAAAGTTGAGAAAACTCTTTAAAGGATATGATGGTGGATATAAACTCTTACAATCTATCGTTAAAGATCGTGAAGAAGATGTACGCACAAAAAAATCTGAATGTGATAATCTTTTTCGAAATCTCTTCGTGTTGTAAGAAAGACTTGCAGAAACTGAAGGAAGATATGACTCTCAACAAAAGCGTTTTAGCAACAAAGAGCGCAGTCTTCTCGCCAAAAAAAAATCCTTGGAGACTGAGCTTACAACTGCTCTTAACAAAGTAAAATTACTGGAAGAGAGTCTGAGTATATTAAATTCTATCTCTACAAAATTATCTTCTATGCTTGGAGCATGTAAAGAACACCGTGATATACGTGGTCTGGGCTATAAAGGAATATACGCTCCAAAAAGTAGTAAGATCAACTTTGTTAAAGCTAGTGATAATTCTCCATGTGAAAAACCTTTAGAAGCTTGTAATGGTCCCAAAAACAAGAATTCTTCTCCTTCTAAAACTTCTCAAAAGAGAACGGTTAAAAATAATTCATTTAACTGCTATTACTGCGGGAATAAAGGACATTCTGAGCGAAGATGTCGTTATCGGTTGAGGAATGAAAAGCTTCATAACATTCTTACTTGGATGTCTAAAGAAATCATTAAACCGGTTTCACACATTGTTGGAAAAGGCATTCTAAACACTCAAGGAATGTATTGTGATAATTGTATGTTCAAAACAAAAAATGCCTACGATGGAAGAAGGAAGAGTGACAAAAGGGTGACTGACCCTGCAAGAAGAAAAAGGAATAGGAGAAAGAAAGAAAAGTTGAGTTCCTCATCTCACCCTGAAGAAAACTGAAAATCCAAGACTTCCGCTCCAGACTTCTTACATATCAATAATCGAGTCTCAGATCTAAAAATCAGTGTAAACAGACTCAAACGGAGCATCAAAAAAACATGGAAAACAGTTGATTCAGGTACTTCTAACCTTTTCTTGATAAAACTTATTCAGATATGACAAGTAATGTCTCTCTAAGTATCCTTGATAAAGGAAAAGAAGAAGTGATTATTGATGAGCAAGATGCTCATCTTAGTACACCATGACTGCATAAGGTTGCATCCTTCTTTTAACAAAGAAGGATGCTCTTTGTTCTCAGGATGCTCATCTTGAGAAATCTAGCAGGAGTGTATTAATTTGTTGCTTAAAGTTTCTCTAGATTTTTCTTAATCCCTTCACTAAGTGTCTACCGATTGACAACACTCTCTTGGTCTTCTTTGCTTATCCTTTTTCCTTGGTGTCATATGTGTTTTGATCTTAAGCACACGTACCGGAACCACACAAACTCCATGGTTCCTAGGGTTTTTTGGAATACCTTATAAATATTGGGTTTCATAAGGTCATAAGATTCTATTGAATTTTTTTTGTGCACAATGGATGGAAGCAACAAGATTGTTGAAGTCGAGCAGGGAAAAACCAGTGAGTTGATTGATGTCTCCATAACATGCTTTCATGCAGTTGATCATGAAAACAACCTACCGGTTCAGATGTCTTCACAACTGGTAGGAAATCTTCTTCAATACTTTGAAGTAGTACGAGAACATCTCGGGATTGCAACAAGAAATCTTGTTTTTCTGAAAGATAAACTAAAGAAGGCAACTGATGAACTCGTCCATGTTCGATCTCTAGTTGCTGACAAGGCTTAGTTTCTTTGGTTATTAAAAAACTGAGTTTTATTTCTGTTGCCTAGTATGTCTTCTTTTGGTTTAGTTGGAAGAATAACTAGTGCTTGAATAGCAATGATTGTGACTACACGAAGCTATTATTTTTCATCTTCTTCTTCTTCTTTAGGTTTATTGGTATTAAATTCTAAAAATATTTGGAGGATGATGGTTTGCAGTATTTAATCTTTATGATTTGTTATATTGCAATTTGTTATGGGATATTGGTGTTTACTTCCGTGAACTATGTTGTCCCATATTTTGTCAAAAGTAAAGTCGTTCATGATCGGTATTCATGTATTGATTTAAGGATGAATAGACTTTTGACATATACAAAATTTAAGCCTATATTGTCAATTCTTTGGTGGAAGATAGGTTAAAATCTTTTGTGTTCAAGGATTATTTTTATTAAAAATCGTTATGCAAATAGTGATGGAAGATAGAATGAATCCTTGTGTATTCTACAGTATTGATCTTCACTGATCCATATTTTATGTAATACTGTGAGGCTCCGTAATGTGTCTTATGTTGAGCACGATACAACCAAGTTGATTAATTTTTGATTAGCTTTGTTGGTTGTTCCGTAAGGTACTTTATGTTGAGCATTCTTGAACTAAATTAATCATCTTGTTTGGTTATTTAGTTATTGCTCCATAAGTCTTTTTATGTCGAGCAAAATAAATGACAATTAAATTGATTACTTTTGTAATTAGTTTGATTGTGTATTCCAATTAGATTAATTATGGGTTGTCTTGTAATTAATCTAGTTGAGTATTTTCATACTCCGTAAGATTCCTCGTATGTTGAGTATATGAACGACTATACTATTCATTTTTTGATGGGTATGTTAGTCGTATGCTCCGTAAGTTCTCTTATGTCGAGCATAATCAATTAAGTTGATCACTTTTTATGTTTAATTTGATTGTGTATTCCGATTAAATTAATCACGAGTTTACTTGTGATTAATTTGATTGAGATTTTGGATACAGAAAATCATTCTCATGGTTTTTAGTGTCCAATAAAAATCCTTTTTTTTCTTTTGAAATTAAGGTCGCTCTTGTTTTCCCTTGGGAATGACATCTAATGGGGGAGAGTTATTTTGAACTTATGCTTAATGGTCATATCTTGAGGGGTGTGCGGCTGTGGAATTTTAAAAGAGTTATCTTGTATCTTTTAATCTACTTGATGAATGTTATTAGCTTCGGCTATATGATTGCATCTAAATTAGATGGTATGTATTTATTTTTTTAGTCATGAAATGTCTCTTAGGGAAATTTCATTATGATCCCGTTCTTGTACCTTTTCCAATTTGATTGACAAAAAGGGGGAGAATAATATGTAGTTCACACTACAAATACATATGGTTTTCGGATCATTGTGTAAGGGGGAGTGGTTTCCATGTGAGATGGAGTATTGACTAAGGGGGAGTGATACATATCACCATAGTATTATTGTTGAAGTTGTGATACAATTGGACTTTGACACCGTATAATAATACTATGACATTGTATAACAATGATCGAGACCGATGCTTTCTCATTTTTATAGCTACGGATCTTCAACAACGGTGATGCTAAACTTACAACATTTTGGATCATTGGAGTACTTGGAAGTGACGAAGATTTCGAGGAATGTTGAAGATTAGACATGTGGAATAGGAGCTACTAAAGTTTCTTTATATTTTTTTTTATTCCATATGTATTGATAGTTTTGTCACTAAAATTGACAAAGGGGGAGATTGTTAGAACATTGCTCGGTCGAACTCGCATGCGTTGCTATCTCAAGCATGTTTGTCAATGTTAGTGATCAAAACTATGAGTCTTGATTTCTAGTCTACTATAGCTAAGTCTCGTACTAAGATAGGAAGTGTAGTTGAGCTCAAGGACTTCACGGTGATTCATCATACAAGAAGAATAACTACTCAAGGAAACGGTGGAACTTCTCGACAAAAAGGTATCTGAAGACTTGAACTTATCTGTCATTTAAAAGTCTATCTACACAATCTCCTACTTCTTGAGACAAAAAGTCGTATGCTATATATAGACTTAGATTATACACATTTGGTATTTAGATCCGAGTATACCTCGCCTACTTATATCTCGAAATATGTGTTGGTAAGCGTTTCGCTTCGACCATGTTTATCTTTACCTAGTGACGAAAGGCATGATATGTTTCAATCACTTTGAAAATTGCTTTGACGAGAAATGGTGTAACAACTATATAACGTCCTCTAAGAATGTTTCAATGGTTGGAATGAGAGTTTAGATTACATAACCAATGATGGACATACGTATTGTTGTGGAAACACATATGTGCATAAGTCCTATTCCTCGAACCAAAGTTTGCGAACTTTGTTGATCAATAGAAACCAGAAGAATGGCTTGTTGCCAAATCCGCGAACTCGGTCCGCGAACTGCCGAACTTCTCATCCCGAGAAATTTTGCTGGAGTTGACAAACTTGTTACGTGAGTACCAGTCCGCGAACCATCGGAATGTCTTTGCCGATATTTTCTGCTGGAGTTTGTAAACTCTGCCCGGTTGCTTAAGTCCGCGAACCTAGTGTGTGAACTTAAGAAGGTTATATATCTGAAGATGATTTCTGAACTTAAACTTATGAAGACTAAGGAATGAAAATTGCAAACCGTGGATATAAAGTTCATGAACCGATTCAAGTGAATCAAAACATCTTTGCTTCAATTGTGTCTTGTGTAGTACGTAAGATTTCCTTGCAACCGACCAACTCTCTAACTAGTTTATTTGAGTCACTTGAACTAGTTATGGTGAAAAAGAATATGGTTGGTATGAAATGCTCATATGGCTAACCTTTTGGTTAACTATTGTTGAACCAACAATGTACACGTTTGGGAATGGTTAGCAAACCTAGAAGCGTACATTTCATTTGTGTATAACAAGCTAAGTTTTCAATCTAACGTTTGAGAAATATTATCTTGAACCTAAATCAGGTTTTCATCTAACGGTGCATATTGTTTGCTTTGTGACCAAGGCGAAACCCTGATTTGAAAGACTATATAAGGTACATCTAGCAACTCTGCAAAACTAATCCCCACACCTCACGTGTGATACTAGTTTGCGTGATAGAGTCGTCTCTCCTTTCACCTTTGGTTTTCTTTTTCTAAAACCAGGTTAACGACTTACAGACTTCATTGGGATTGTGAAGCCAGACTGATACTACTTTTATCGTAGTTGTGTGATCTGATCTTGCATCTTCTATCGTACGAGTACAATCAGATTGATTGGCTTGAGATTAATATCTCCGATAGGCAAGATATAAAAAGTAGTCACAAACATCTTCGTTTTATTGTTTGTGATTCCGTAACATCTTGTTTCACTATCATACGATTAAGATTGTTGTGAGGTGATTGGTTTATCTAGGCTGTTCTTCGGGAATATAAGACCGGATTATCAATTGGTTCCTGTTCACCTTGATTATTATCAAAAGACGGAACAAAAACTTTAGGGTTTTTCTGTGGGAGACAGATTGATCCTTTGATAGACTTGTCTGTGTGAGACAGATTTGTTTATTGTTAAAGCCTGTGATTTTGGGTCGTAGCAACTCTTAGTTGTGGGTGAGATCAACTAAGGGAATCAAGTGTGCAGTATCCTACTGGGATTAGAGGCGTGGGGAGTACAACTGTACCTTGGATCAGTGGGAGACTGATTGGGGTTCAACTACAGTCCAGTCCAAAGTTAGCTTGGAGCATGCTAGTGTCTGTAGAGGCTTAATACAGTGTGTGTTCAATCTGGACTAGGTCCCGGGGTTTTTCTGCATTTGCGGTTTCCTCGTTAACAAAATTTCTGGTGTCAGTGTTATTTCAGTTTCCGCATTATATTGTTTATATCTTTATAATTGAAATAATACAGGTTGTGTGTTATATGATCAATTAAAGTAATCCAACCTTTGGTTATTGATTGTCATTGATTGATCCTTGGATATTGGTCTTTGGTACCATCCAAGTTATTCCTTGTGTTTGATTAAAGACTCGTTGATTTCTATTAGTTCGAGTAAATCAAAACAAGAGAGAGATATTAAGTCCTTGAGATATTTTTACCTAGATTGAGTCTGACTGTCTAGTTGATTCTCTAGAAAGTATTTCGGAGTTAGTCCATACAGATTTCTAAGCAAAATATTGGGTGGTGTTGTTAGACCCCCGCTTTTTCAGTTAGCGCATGCCGGTGGCACGGTGGCGCAAGTAGCGCCTGGCGTAGCCATGGATGCTAGATTTTGGCACATTGGTGTTAGACCCAAATGATGGAAGGAAGGATAAAACTTTTGTTTGCAAGGATTAAATCTATTATATGTCATTGTGTAAATAGTGATGGAAAATATAATGAATCCTTGTCTATTCCGCAGTATTGGTCGATCTCCGATCCACATTTTTGTGCATATATTGTGTTGCTCCATAAATTTTCTTATGTTTGAGCATGACCAATTGAATTTATCATTCTCTTGTAGTCAGTTTAGTTGTTTCTCCATAAGTTCCCTTATGACGAGCATGACCAATTGAATTGATCACTTTTGTGGTTAATTTAGTTGTTTAATTCCAATTGAATTAATCATGGGTTTTCTTATGATTAATTTAGTTGTGCATTTCGATTGGATTAATCTTAAATTATTTTGTGGATAATTCAATTGAATACTTTGGATTCAAATTCGTGTTTTCATGTGATTTGATTTTGTCCAAAGAAATCCTTCTTTTCTTGTTAGAGTAAGGTCGCCTTTGTTGTTCTTTCGGGAATGACATTTTATGTGGGAGAGTTCTTTTTGAACTTGTGCTTAATTACCAAATCTTTCAGGGGAGTGGGGTTGTGGAATATTATAGGGGTTATCTTGTATCTTTATAAACACCTAGATGAATGCATTTAGCTTTGACTTTATGATGGCATCTAAATAAGTTGATACGGTATTCTCTTTTGGTCATGAAGTATCTCTATGAAAATTTCATGAGGATCCCACTAGTTTTCGTACATGTTTATGGGTAAAAACTGTTTCTGCTGGTTTTGGTAAATTTGGGTGTGTGGATGAGAAACAAATCTAAACCTAAAACAAATTCACTGCACGGGAGTACTTTAGATTTTCTAACCTCGTATATCTAGCAAGAAAGCAAATACTGATTCTATCTCTCAAGCGAGGCCAGGGCTAGAATGTCCTAGTGTTTAGTCTATTGGTTATAGGTATCTAGTATCATGAGTAAAAGGGTGGGTTCCATGGTTACCAGGATTATGACGGATTTTTCTAAATAATTTTTTATGTGAGACTTCTTAGTCCAGTCTCTCGTCCAGCACTTCCACCAGCGCACAAGCCACGGGAGTACTCGCTATTTGAATGCAAGCACGGAGATCAATCTGTACAATCCTGGCCTAAACCAAGAAATGACTGTTCCATTCTTGCTTCGGTCACAAAGTAAAGGAGAAGGGTTGATAGGGAGGGAAAAGAAGAAGGTGTTGAGACCAGAATGGTTAATTCTGAAGGTGAGGCTATTTTATGACTTGTATCAGAATCTGGAACTAGCTTGCGGAATGTAAGCTATCAGTCTTTGGTGTTTTTCTGGATACTGTGTTGTTGTTCTGACCAAAACTTGTTGTTTGGTGGAAATAGGTGAAACCTATTTACACAAGTCATAATTGAACGCACCCTGGTCTCGTAGGACGTGGGAGTGATTGAGTGATGGAAGAGTGGAGTAATGTGTAACCGCCAGAAGCCACGCTCCCACGATGAAGGAAACGGGTTTGTGTACACCCATTACTTCTTGCCACCACTAACTTCCATATTTCCTGACACTTTCTTAATAGGAGTGTTGCACGCCGCACGCTGTAAACTGCCAGACCAATACCCTGATGAGTATCCCCCAGTTTGTGACATGTTTGATATCTCAAGTGTTTTCGTGTAGCAGTTTGCTACGTATGGCAAGTCAAAGTCAAGAGAATTGCAGTAGGAAAATAGCATGTGATGCTATTAGGCTCGTCTTTGTTGGTCGCCTAAAACTTGCCATAGCCTATCAATTCCGTGGCGAACTTGGACGGCTGAGAATGTGACTCATGAGAAAGGGTATCAATTGATTACGGCCACATCCTGTTGGTGCCTGAAAATAACACGGTGGCGCCATTGGCACATGTCAATGGCGTAGTGGCGCTTTTAGCGCATGCCAGTGGCATGGTGAGATGGTTGGCATGGTCAGCGCATGCCAGTGGCACGATGTTGCAAGTGGCGCCTGGCGTAGCCATGGCCGGTAGGTTTTGACACATTGGTGTTAGACTAAAATGTGGTGTGGAAACATCAGTTACAGTTACCATTTCATTCCCAATGTTCTGTGGAACATTATTTGGATTGGTCGGCGTAGCAACTTTTCCTAAATTAGGGTTTGGCATGCCGAAACCCTAATTAGAGAAAACGGCATGCGGCATGTGACATGTGACAGTGGCATAACGGCGTTTTGTGCAAAGGATGCCAGAGCCACGCCAAAGGAACCATATCCAGGCTGTTATGTGGAAATGTTCACGGGAGCAAGTATTGCCACGAGTGGCTATGGTATGGCGCCTTAATTAGGGTTTCCTAAGTCCGCACGGCTCGTGGCATGTTGTGGGCCCCGAAGTGGCATGATTTGTACCACGATTGGAAATTAGGGTTTCATCCATCGCCACTAGAGCAAGGTCGTGCTTCTAGTTAGGATAACCAAATTGAAGTCCCTTATGGCGTTGGCCACGAACAGAAGGTGGGTTGGCACACAGGTGCGCTATTCATGGCGCATTGACGCTTTTGGCATGATTGGAATGTCGTTAGCATGCCATTGGTATGTTGGCGCAGTCTTTGGGAAGCAAATTTGGCATGGTGACGACTTGACGCAATTCCGCCTCTTTTAATATTGTGGCAGGTTTAGAGCAACCTGATTGGTCAATAAAAAGAGGGGGCCGGCCAAGCACGGGCGTGGCCACACTTCTGGTGTGCGTGCCAGATTTAACGCGGCCTGATTGGTCGATGGGGAATAGGGCCTGAAAGTATGGGCCCAGCCACAACTCATGGGAGTGTGGCAGGTTTAAAGCGACTTGATTGGTCGAGGGAAATAGGGCCGGTTTTGGAAACATGGAGCGTGGCCAATGGAAAATGGCGTCGGCTGGACTAAGCCATGGCCACGCCTCCTTTTGATGTTGCTCCTATATTTCTTTTTTTCTGATTCTGGGCAAGATTTTGCGCCCACTAATCCATGGCGGATTTAATTACCTAGTTTGCTTAGGCTTAATTTCTACAGGCAAGGTTTGATATACTGCGCAAGACGCAAAACCCTAATTTTGCAAATTAGTCAAGGTAATATCTGGATCCTGTGAATTATCACAAAATTGATTGAATTCTATGTGTTGACACATATTTATTTAAGTTCATTGCCAGAGAGAAGTACGCTTTCTGATTGAATACTTTATGCAAAGACCTTATCCTTGATACTTGGAAATTCGTGTTACTCTGCTACGAGTGAACACAAATTGTCATGCCATATCAACATTAAGGGTTCAGCCGGGGAACATAGCACATAAGGCATTTCAAAGAAACTTATATTAACTGAATAATACAGGCAAGGTACCAAAATTTACAGAATATCTGGGATTGTTGCTACATGCACCATTCTCGATAAATTTCATATATATATTGAGTTGCTCAATAAATGCGCCAGTGAAGAGGTTGAACACTCATCACTTTCACATGGCTCTGTCTCTTTGCAGAGTGACGGCCTATTAAATGTAGGTAGGGCTGTTCATGGTCGGTTTTGGTTCGGTTTCTAACCAAACCAAAACCGAAACCAATACTATCGGTTTATAAAAATCTAAACCAAACCAATCCATTAACCATTGGTTCGGTTTCCAAATGGTTCCAGCTGGTTTCGGTTTGTCCCAGTGGTTTTTGGTTAACCAATAAATCTATATATCAAACCAAAAGAAGAATTGCACAAATTAACGGACAAAAAAATCGTGCCGATAGTATTGGTTTACACAAACAAATAATTTTTTTTATCAAGAATAGTTAAATCTTACTCTATATCTAGAGATCAAAAGAAGATATATATAACATTTCTTAATTTAGTTATTGACAAACAAAAAAGAAGGAAGACGGGATGAAGAAAATATAGTAGCAGTAATGGCTGAGAGAAGGAGAAAGAGAAAGAGGGACAATATTATAATGAAATATTGGATTTAGGGTTTCTATTTATCCTTTACATCAATGGGTAGAATCTAATACTTGTACATCAACGGTAGAAACTAAGTTTAAAAATTAATCGTTTTTCCAATGGTTTTTGGTTCGGTTTTAGCAGTTAAACCAAACCAAAACCAACAGTATCGGTTTTCCACTTTCTACACCATAACCAATCCGTTAGTAAATGGTTCGGTTTGGTTTCTTCCTAATTGGTCTGGTTTGGTACGGTTCCAGTGGAAAACCGAAATCATGTTCAGCCTTAAATGTAGGGTTTTACAAATTTAGCCCTGAACTAAAAACCACCATCAACAGTACCTTTGCCAATTTATATTGACAAAAGGGGGAGAATTAATGTGTAGTGTGTAACTACAAATACATATGGTTTACGGATCATTATGTAAGGGGGGGTAGTTTTCATGTCGAGATGAAGTATTGACTAAGGGGGAGTGATAAATATCACCATAGTATTGTTGTCAAAGTTGTGATACAATTGAACTTTGATGTTGTGTAATAATACTATGACACTGTATAACAATGATTGAGATCATTTATTTTCTCATTGCTATCGCTACGGATCTTCAACAACTATGATGCTGAACTTACAACCCTTAGGATCATGGAGTACTTGGAAGAGACGAAGATTTCGAGTCGCGTTGAAGATGCCAAGGAGATCAAACATTTGGATGAGAAGCTACAATTTTTATTTATTTTGTAATGCGTATGTATTGATAGTTTTGTCACTAAAATTGACAAAGAGGGAGATTGTTAGAGCACTGCTCGGTCGAACTCGCATGTGTTGCTATCTCAAGCATGTTTGTCAATGTTAGTGATCAAAACTATAAGTCTTGATTTCTAGTCTATTATAGCTAAGTCTCGGACTAGGACATAGTTTATGTAGTTGAGCTTAGACTTCACGGTGCTTATCACTTGAAGACGAAGAACTACTAAAGAGAGCTTGTGGATCTTCATCGACAAAAGGTATGTGGAGACTTAAACTCATCTATCACTTGGAAAGTATATTTCTACTTTATCTACTATTTTGAGACATAAGTCGTGTTACGATATAGTTTCCTCTATACACATTTGAGATTTCGAGCTGAGTATATCTCGCTTACATTTTTCTCGAAATATGTGTTGGTAAGCATTCTCTTCGACCAAGTTCATCTTATATCATGAGAAAATTTCCGAGTAACATCTTAGATGGTTTGTGTGATACAATCATTTGGTGTAAGACTTGGAATGTTTCGATAATGATTATTTCAATATTTTGAAAATCTCTTTGATGCTAATAGTGTGTGAAAATTATAGAAGAATGTTTCAATGATTCAAATAAAGAGTTGAGATTATGTAACCATCTTTGGATATAAGCATATATAGTGTGTTCGCACATTAGTGTATAAATCCATAAACCGGGAACCAAGAGTATGCATGTGTGTATCCGAAATTGGTGAAGGAGACGGGTTAAGTATGCGTACCCTTACGCATACTAGCGGAAGTTTTCCAACCGAAAAATTATGTTGAGTTTGGGAATTAACAATCTCTTAACTAGTCACCTTAAGTATAGTACCCGTACACATACTGGCGGTATTTTTCGAACCGAAAATTTCTGCTGAGTTTGGAAACTAAACCAACTCAAATCTGGTTGCATAAGTACGCATACCCGTACGCATACTTAAGCTGGTTACTTTATCAAATCGGTCAGTTCATGAACTTAAATAGTTATATTATAAGGAATGCAATCTTTGCAAACCATGCCTATAATTTTCATGATTGATTCAAGTGAATCAAACCGATTTTGCTTCAATTATGTTCTTGTATAAATCCATGAGAATATGACAATTGAACAACTCTTTAACTAGTTTCATTTGAGTCATTTGAACTAGTTATGGTTAAGATGAATAAGGTTGATATGAGAGTAATCATATGGCTAACCTCAGTTAACTGTTCTTGAACCAACATGGTGTACACGTTTAGGTACGGTTACATAAACCTAAATGAGGGTACATTTCATTAGTGTGTGACAAGCTAAGTTCGATCTAACGGTTGAAAGATTTTAGCTTGGTTGAATCAGGTTTTTCATCTAATGGTGATTATTGAATGCTTTGTTACCAAGGTAACTTGGATTGCAAACCCTGATTTGAAAACTATATAGAGGAGAACTCTAGCAACTGGGAAACCTAATACCCACACCTCCTGTGTGTTACTAGTTGCATAACTTGAGTCGATTTTCCTTTAACCTTAGGTTTCTTCTCGAGACCGTGTAGGTTAACGACTTGAAGACTTTATTGGGATTGTGAAGCCAGACCAAACTATTCTCTTTGTAGTTGCATGATCTGATCTTGGTGTTTCTATCGTGATTAAGTGCAACTATAAAATTGGCTTGAAATTTATATCTCCCATAGGCAAGATAGAAAAGTAATCACAAACACCTAAGTCTCATCGTTTGTGATTCCGCAATAACTTGTTTCGCTAGTCGATTAAGTTTATTGTGAGGTGATTGATAATACTAGGTTGTTCTTTGGGAATATAAGTCTGGTTTATCAATTGGTTCATGTTCACCTTGATTTATCAAAAGACGGAACAAAAACTCTTGGGTATTTCTGTGGGAGACAGATTTATTCAATCTTATATACTTTTATGTGTGAGACAGATTTGTTTATCAAGTCTTCGACTTTGGGTCGTAGTAACTCTTAGTTGTGGGTGAGATCATCTAAGGGAATCAAGCGCGTAGTATCCTGCTAGGATCAGAGACGTAAGGAGCGCAACTGTACCTTGAATCAGTGTGAGATTGATTAGGGTTCCACTACAATACAGTCTGAAGTTAATTGGTAGTAGGCTAGTGTCTCTAGCGACTTAATATAGTGTGGTGTTCAATCTAGACTAGGTCCCGGGGTTTTTACGCATTTGCGGTTTCCTCGTTAACAAAATTCTGGCGTCTGTGTTCTTTTCCGCATTATATTTTGTTATACAATTGAAATATCACAGGTTGTGTGTTAAGATCAATCAATTAGAATATTCAACCTTTGGTTGTTGATTTACATTGATTGACACTTGAACATTGGTCTTTGGTACCGTTCAAGTAATTCCTCTTATATTCAATCGGGCTCGCAGATTTCTATTTGCTGACTGCGGATTGAATTAAGAGTTAGATATATTAAACTCTTTGATATACTTTATTCTAAATTGAGTCTAACTGTCTAGTTGATTCTCTAGAAAGTGTATTGGAGTAAGTCCTCCCAGATTTCCAAACGAATTGTTGGGTGTGATTTTTAGACCCCCGCATTTTCAACAGCAACATGTCCTATCCTTGTTTGGTTAACATCTCTTCACCAGTCACAGCAAACCCATCTCTGTCGATATTCAGAACCACACTTATCACTTCCAATTCTATCAGATTACTACTGAAAAAGTGGGGGTCTAACAACCTCACCCAATATTTCGCTTAGCAATCTGTATGGACTAACTACAACATACTTTCAAGAGAATCAACTAGACAGTCAGACTCAATATTAAGAGAAGTAAACCAAGGAGTTATATCTCAATTTCTCAATTCAATACTTACTAAAGCAAATAGCAATCTGCGAGTCTAATTGAATACAAGAGAAATTAACCTGAACGCTAACAAAGACCAATGTTCAAGGATCAATCAATTTCAATCAACAGTTAAAAGTTGGATTTACCAATTGATAGATCCAATGCACAACCTGTGATATTTCAATTATATAACAAAATATAATGCGGAAAAGAAATAACACAGACACCAGAAGTTTTGTTAACGAGGAAACCGCAAATGCAGAAAAACCCCGGGACCTAGTCCAGATTGAACACACACTGTATTAATCCGCTACAGACACTAGCCTACTCGAAGAGCACAAACTATGCTTCAATCTTGACCACCGCGCTTACGACTCTATACCCCAACCCAACTTGCTCTAGCCCCGGGTCCTACCTTTATCTTCCTCGGTAAAGGACCGTGGGAGAATGGGCGCGGTATCTGCTGAAGACATCTGCCTAACTTCGGCCTGGACTGTAGTTGAACCCAATCAATATTACACTGATCCAAGGTACAGTTGCGCTCCTTACGTCTCTGATCCCAGCAGGATACTATGCACTTGATTCCCTTAGATGATCTCACCCTCAACTAAGAGTTGTTAAGACCCAAAGTCGAAGACTTTAATAAACAAATCTGTATCACACAGAAAAGTCTACATGAATAGATAAATTTGTCTCCCACGGAAATACCTACGAGTTTTGTTCCGTCTTTTGATAAATCAAAGTGAATAGGAACCAATTGATATAACAAACTTATATTCCCGAAGAACAGACTAGAAATATCAATCACCTCACAATAATCTTAGTCGATTAGAGAAACAAGATATTGGGGAATCACAAACGATGAGATGAAGATGTTTGTGACTAATTTTCTATCTTGCCTATCGGAGAAAGTAATCTCGAGCCAATTTTATAATTGTACTCAATACGATAGAAACTGCAAGATCAGACCACGCAACTACAGAGAAAATAATTGGGTTTGGCTTCACAATCCCAATGAAGTCTTCAAGTCGTTAACCTACAGGGTCTCGATAGAAACCTAAGGTTGAAGGAGAATCGGCTCTAGCTTATACAACTAGTATCACACAAAAGGTGTGGGGATTAGGTATCCCAGTTGCTAGAGTTCTCCTTTATATAGTCTTCAAATCAGGGTTTGCAATCTAAGTTACCTTGGTAACAAAGCATTCAATATTCACCGTTAGATGAAAACCTGATTAGATTCAAGCTAATATCTTTCAACCGTTAGAGCGAATCTTAGCTTGTTATACACAAATGAAATGCACGTTCATTTAGGTTTGTGTAACCGTACCTAAACGTGTGCACCTAGTTGGTTCAACAGTAGTTAACCGATGGTTAACCATATGAGCACTTTCATATCAACCTTATTCATCTTCACCATAACTAGTCCAAATGACTCAAATGAACTAGTTCGAGAGTTGTTCAATTTCTTAGATCTTATAGAAGTATACAAGACACAACCGATCTTATTCACTTGAATCGATTCATGAACATTGTAGCCACGGTTTGCAAATTGCATTCCTTATTATATAGATATTTTAGTTCATGAACAAACCAATTTTAGAAAGTAACACACTTAAGTATGCGTACGGGTATGCGTATTTAAGTAACCGGATTTGAGTTTGTTTTGTTTTTCAAACTCAGGAGAAATTCACGGACTTGAACTTTCCGCCAGTATGTGTACGGGTATGCATACTTAGGTAACCGGATTGAGTTGGCTTTGATTTCCAAACTCAGCAGAAATTCAAGGTCGTGAACTTCCGCCAGTATGCGTACCCAGTCTCCATCAACCATTTAGTACACACAAGTATGCATACATTTGGTTCCCGATTTTGGACTTATACACTAATGTGCGAACACACTATATGCTTATATCGAAAGATGGTTACATGTTCTAAACTCTTTATTTCAATCATTGAAACATTCTTAGAGGATGTTATATAGAGGTTATTCACACTCTATTTTTCATCAAAGAGATTTTCAAGAGATTGAAACAATCAACATGACTTTCGTCACTTGTAAAGATGAACTTGGCAAAAGCGAAAGCTTACCAACACATATTTCGAGAAATAGATAAACTCGGCTCAAAATAGCAAATATGTATAATCGAAGTCTATATAGAAATACGACTTTTGTCTCAAGATAGGAGATAAAGTAGATATACTTTTGAGTGATAGACAAGTTCAAGTCTCCACATAACTTTTATTCGATGAAGATCCACCAGTTCCTTGAGTAGTTTTCCGTCTTTGCATGATGAACGTCGTGGAGTCTAGAGCTCAACTACACTTTTTATCCTAGTCCGAGACTTAGTTATAAGTAGACTAGAAATTAAGACTTATAGTTTTGGCAACTAAACTTGACAAACAAGATTGAGATAGCAACGCTTGCGAGTTCGACGGAGCAGTGCTCAAACAACTACAACAATCATCATCACCTCCATGCTCGAAATTATTCTCTTTCTCACCTGAGCTCCATCTCAGAACTTGGCCATTCTAGTCGTAGTCCGTGTACATCCATACCATTCTATCGATCTCAACATTACCTTGTTGTTTTTCATCAGACTAGTATTACCATCTTTGGAAAGTCTTCTCATAAACTCGTCATTGCTGCCATGAACCTCTGTCTCCTGTGGTTAACCGTTACACCGCCATCTCCCAAAAGACCACGAACCTTTAACATCTCCCATTCAACTGTCAGTCATAGAAAAATGACAGTTTAATTAATATTTTGTGGCTTCCCTGAGTTGAAAATCAGATTCCTATAACAGTTCTGTAGGTTCTATAGTTTTCGACAACTTCGGCTTGCTTCAAATGCTTCCAGAATCTTCATACAACATCGGATTGACTCTATTCTTTCGCTATTAGCTTCGTCTTTTCGTCCTCTTCGAGATGATATCAAGAAGTTCTAGATTTGATAAAATTACACATGGTATTTGGTCCTTTCCCACTTCTTTTCGGATGATTCACCTAATGAAACATAAATAAGAGAAAACAAGAGTAATATACAATTATTTGCAAGAATATAAGCAATTACTAGCATGGAATTGACACTAAATATATGTGAAATATGCACTTATCATATCATTCTTTGTGATTCCACAATAACTTCTTCTACTACCATATAGTTAAGTTATTGTGAGGTGATTGATATTTCTAGGTTGTTCTTCGGGAATATAAGACCGAATTATCAATTGGTTCCTGTGCATCTTGATTTATCAAAAGACGGAACAAAAACTTTATAGGTACTTCTGTGGGAGACAGATTTATCTATCAGAATAGACTTATCTGTGGGAGACAGACTTGTTTATCAGCCTTAGACTTTCGGTCATACCAACTCTTAGTTATGGGTGATATCAGCTAAGGGAATCAAGTGTGTAGAGTCCTGATGGGATTCAGAGGCGTAAGGAACGCGACTGTACCTTAATCGGTGTGATATTTGGTTAGGGTTCAACACATTCCAGTCCGAAGTTAACTTGTAGTAGGCTAGTGTCTGTAGCGGTTTAATACAGTATGGTGTTCAAAACTGGACTAGGTCCCAGGTTTTTCTACATTTGCGGTTTCCTCGTTAACAAAACTTCTGGTGTCTGTGTTTTTTCTTTTCCGCATTATATTTTATATAATTGAAATATAACAGGTTGTGCGTAGTTCAATCAATTGGTAAATCCGACCTTGTTTGTTGGATAAAAACTGATTGACACCTGAACATTAGTTTTTGATACCGTTCAGGTTACTCTCTTAACAATCAGTTCACGGATTCCATCCTGTTGATTTGCTGATTCTTTTGAGAAATAGATATAACTCTTGGATATCTTTCCTTGATTGAGTCTGACTGTCTAGTTGATTCTCTTGGAATTATATCGAAGTTAGTCCATACAGATTGCCGAACGAAATATTTGTTGTGGTTGTTAGACCCCCGCTTTTTCAGTATCCACACTCCCTCCATCTCATTTGATGCGCCTCTCGCGTATAGAAAGTCAGCCACATAATTAGCCTCCTTGTATCTCTGTGGAAAAGAAACAGCTTCAAAATACTTTGACAAGGCCCCGATATCATTGACTAAACTGCGCAATATCCAAGGAACCTGCACCTCCATCTTGCATAATTGAATAACATAAGTGGAATTGCTTTCAATCTCAAGCTTCTTGATTCCAATCTCTTTGTGGTGATTAATGGTGAGTGATAATATGATCAGTCTTTTACTCCTTTCTTTATTTTAACATATCAAAAGACCAAAAAAATCTTTACGAATCCGAATAAAAAATTTCAAAATGAATAATCAATGACCAATTATAAAAAGAAACCTAATTGAAATCAAGTTGAACGAAATCGATCTGATGCGATTGAAACTCGACTTCATTCAAGAAAACCTAAATTCGAACTCTGTAACATAGCTAACATTCTCATGACCAAAACGTTTATATGTTCTTTAGATAAAAACTAGATTGTAGACGTTGTCTGCAAGAACTCAACTCAACGTCTCAACTATGATTAGGGGTGTACAAGGTCAGTTTCGGTTCGGTTTTTGCTCAAACCAAAACCGAAACCGTTATTACCGGTTTTTGATTTTCCAAACCAAAACCGTGCCATTAACCAACGGTTTCAGTTTTTAGTTTTATTGTTGGGTTCCGATTTTACCATCCCGTTTCGGTTTTACCATTATTTTGTCAGTTTCATCTAACTAACAATTAAAATAAGAAAATACACAAAAAAAATGAAAGATTAAAATATAATTACACATAAAATTACATATTAAAATTAAGTAAAATTAAGTATAGACATTTATAGTTTAAATCTATGGATAAAATTAAATATAGTTAATCTAAGGTAGATCTAATGGTTGATATTAATTACATCAAAGCTAATCGGTTTTACCGTTGGTATTCGGTTGGTTTTTACATCAACCCAAAACCAAAACCGTTACTTTTAGTTTCATCTTTTTAAACCAAAACCAACCATTTGTAAATGACTTGGTTCGGTTTTCTTCTAATCGGTTTTGTTGGGTTCGGTTTTAGCAGATCCCTAACTATAATGCTGAGAAGAACAAAGAGAAAATATATTGTATATATAATTTGAGAGCCAATTTAGAGAGTTGTGGTTGAAAGCTGAACAAAGATCGAGTTCTAGAGCTTTTGACCCCACTTGAGAGAATAGAAACCAATAGAATCTGTGGGTTTTGAAATCTTTTCGGTGTTTTTTGCAGCACACGAAATAGGGTATGTGATGAGTATTTTCTATCTAATATACGTACCCCAATATTTTTCTCAAAACCATAATCTACTGCCGCATCTTTTCCTCTCCCTTTTCTCTTTCACTCTTTCTCTATCACGATTGTTTCTCTTCTGATATCTTGGGTTTCTTCTAAATTGTTTTGTCATTTTGCAGATACCTTTTCTTAATGATTTGAGCTTATTCTCATAAGTTACCAGGTATATTAGGGTTCTTTTCGTTCAATCTGGCTAGAGTTTTTTGGTCCAATAGTTAGGGTTCTTTTCCCTTTTCTTCTCTTATTCTCTTTTTGATCTATTTTTTGAGCTTAGATCATGATATAACATTATTTATTATTAGTTTTATGCAGCTATTATGAATTTACATATAGAATTCTGCGGTTCATTACAGTTGTCTTTGTGATTCATCATAACCCACGGACAGAGGTAAAAGTCTATACCCAGAAGTTACATCCCACGTTTTGATTTAATCCATAGAGTAACTATGGAATTTCGAAAACGAAATGTTGGTAAAAATCTAAATTCAACATTTTTTTTTGTTTATTTGTATTTTTTTATAAGTACATTCTACAAAAGTTACCTATGCCTCCGAATTGTTTGTATTTACCAGATATTGTAGATGGAACTGATATCATTTCTTCTTCTTATTTTTCGCTGATTGGTTGTATGTTTAGTTTATGTCGTTCGGCTAATAAACTGGCAATGTATTTAGTTTGGAAATTTTTTTACATGATGGTTCTTTGTCAATGCTTAAGAAAGTTCTCAAAGCAAGCTAAAATCATCAAAAGGTCAAGATCTGGCCCTACGAATTTTGAATATCATGAAGGCAAAGCCAACGAGTTGCAGTCAGCAATTGCGTAGTATCTTTATGTTAGGGGCAGCACTAAGGTACGCGTATTTTACATTGGTTAGGTTCATGGTGTCCTCTCACGTATGCAAACTGTGAATCACTATCAATTGATTTCAAGGATAGAAGAATAAAAAATTGTTGAACTCTCTATGCTATATATAGAGGGAGAAACTACTGCTCATAGTTGAACAAGGTTAGCATTCGTACATCTAAGGTTCTTTACACGATCCTTATATCATGTTATATGTATTTGAAAAAACGGGGGTCTAACAACCTCACCCAATATTTCGCTTAGCAATCTGTATGGACTAACTCCAATATACTTTCAAGAAAATCAACTACAGAGTCAGACTCAATCTTAATAAAAAGTATATCAAAGAGTTATATGTCAATATCTCAATTCAATCTGCAATCAAACAAATAAGAATTTGCGAGCCTGATTGAATATAAGAGAAACAACTTGAACGGTACCAAAGACCAATGTTAAAGGATCAATCAGTTTCAATCTACAACAAAAGGTTCTATTTACCAATTGATTGATTCAACGCACATCCTGTGATATTTCAATTATATAACAAAATATAATGCGGAAAAGAAATAACACAAACACTAGAAGTTTTGTTAACGAGGAAACCGCAAGTGCAAAAAAAAACCGCGACCTAGTCCAGATTTGAACACCACATTGTATTAAGCCGCTACAGACACTAGCCTACTACAAAGCTAACTTCGGTATGGAATGTAGTTGAGGCCTAATCAATCTCACAATGATCAAGGTACAGTCGCGTTCCTTACGTCTATGATCCCAGCAGGATACTACGAAATTGATTCCCTTAGCGGATCTTACCTGAAAAAGCGTGGGTCTAACAACCACACCCAATATTTCGGTTAACAATCTGTACGGACTAACTCTAATATACTTTTAAGAGAATCAACTAGACAGTCACACTCAACCTTAATAAAAGTATATCAAAGAGTTATATCTCACTTTCTCGATTCAATACTTACTCAAGCAAATAGAAATCTGCGAGTCTAATTGAATACAATATAAATCACTTGAACGGTACCAAATACCAATGTTCAAGGATCAATCTATTTCAATCAACAACCAAAGGTTGGATTTCCCAATTGGTCGATTCAACGCACAACCTGTAACATTTCAATTATATAAAAAACTATAATGCGGAAAAGAAATAACATAGACACCAGAAGTTTTGTTAACGAGGAAACCGCAAATGCAGAAAAACCTCGGAACCTAGTCCAGATTGAACACACACTGTATTAAGCCGCTACAGGCACTAGCCTACTACAACTAACTTCAGCCTGGACTGTATTTGAACCCCAATCAATCTCATACTGATCCAAGGTACAGTTGCGCTCCTTACATCTCTGATTCCAGCAGGATACTACGCACTTGATTCCCTTAGCTGATCTCACCCACAACTAAGGGTTTCTTCTACCCAAAGTCGAAGACTTTAATAAACAAATCTGTATCACACAGAAAAGTCTACGGTAATAGATAAATTTGTCTCCCACAGAAATACGTACGAGTGTCTGTTCCGTCTTTTGATAAAACAAGGTAAACATGAACCAATTGATAACCCGGACTTATATTCCCGAATAACTACCTAGAATTATCAATCACCTCACAATAATCTTAATCGACTAGCAAAAGAAGATATTGCGGAATCACAAACGATGAGACGGAGATGTTTGTGACTTATTTTATATCTTGCCTATCGGAGAAATCAATCTCAATCCAATCTTACGATTGTACTTGGTATGATAGAAACAACAAGATCATATCACACAACTACAAGAAAATTAGGATCGGTCTTCATTCATAATCCCAATGAAGTCTTCAAGTCATTAACCTATAAGGTCTCGATAGAAACCTAAAGTTAAAGGAGAATCGACTCTAGCTAATACAACTAGTATCACACAGAAGGTGTGGGGATTAGGTTTCCCAGTTGCTAGAGTTCTCCTTTATAATCTTTCAAATCAGGGTTTGCAATCAATGTTAGCTTAGTAACAAAGCATCCAATATTCACCGATAGATGAAAACCTGATTAGATTCAAGCTAATATCTTTCAACCATTCTTAGCTTGTTGCACACAAAAGAAATGCATGTTTATTTAGGTTTGTGTAACCATACCCAAACATGTACGCTTAGTTGGTTCAACAGTAGTTAACCAAATGGTTAGCCATATGAGAACTTTTATATCAACCATATTCTTCTTTACCATAACTACTTCAAATGACTCAAATGAACTAGTTAGAAAGTTGTTCAATTGCTTAGATATTATAGAATCATACCAGACACAATCGAAGCAAAAACTATTTGATTCACTCTAATCGATTCATGAACTTTATAGCCACGGTTTGCAAACTTGCATTCCTTAGTTTATACAAGTTTAAGTTCACGAATAATCGTTTTTAGAAAATAACCAACTTAAGTACGCATACTGGTACGCGGACTTAAGTACCCGGAATAAGTTTGTTTTCAGTTCACAAACTCTGGCAGAAATTCACGGGATGTGAACTCCGACAGTACGTGGACGCTAGTTCCGATTTTCCCGAGCATCAAAGTACGCATACTTTGGTTCAAGGAATAAGGACTTATACACTATGATTTACCACACAATGTTTATATCCAACCATGGTTATGTAATCTAAACTCTCATTTCAATCATTGAAACATTCTTAGAGGATGTTATATAGTTGTTGTTCACACACTATTTTTCGTCAAAGCAATTTTCAAGTAATCGAAACTTAATATGACTTTCATCACTAGTAAAAATGAACTTGGCCAAAGCGAAAGCTTACCAACAAATATTTCGAGAAATAGATAAGCGAGATAAACTCGGCTCGAAATAGCAAATGTGTATAATCAAAATCTATATAGCAAAACGACTTTTGTCTCAAGATAGGAGATAAAGTAGATAGACTTTTGAGTGATAGATAAGTTCAAGTCTCCACATACCTTTTAGTCGATGAAGTTCCACCAGTTACTTGAGTAGTTCTTCGTCTTTGTATGATGATCGCCATGGAGTCCTGAGCTCAACTACACTTTCTATCCTAGTCCGAGACTTAGCTATAAGTAGACTAGAAATCAAGACTTATAGTTTTGGTCACTAACATTGACAAACATGCTTGAGATAGCAACGCATGCAAGTTCGACCGAGAAGTGCCCTAACAATCTCCCCCTTTGTTAATTTTAGTGACAAAACTATCGATACATATGGAATACAAAAACAAATAAATAAACTTTTGTAGCTTCTCTTCCACATGCCTGATCTTCTTGGTTCTTCAACATTACTCGAAATCTTAGTCACTTCCAAGTACTCTAATGATCCCAAAGGTTGTAAGTTTAGTATCATCATTGTTGAAAATCCGTAGCCATAACAATGAGAAAACAAGAATTCTCAATCATTGTTACACAGTGTCATAGTATTATTACAGCATCAAAGTTCAATTGTATCACAACTTCGGCAACAATACTATGGTGATATGTATCACTCCCCCTTAGTCAATACTCCATCTCACATGGAAACCACTTCCCCTTACATAATGATCCGAAAACCATATGTTGTAGTGTGAACTACATATTAATTCTCCCCTTTTTTGTCAATAAAGTTGGCAAAGGTACGAAAACTAGTGGGATCCTAATGAAATTTCCATAGAGACATTTCATGACCAAAAGAAAGCACATATCAACTTTTTAGATGCAATCATATAGCCGAAGCTAAATGCTTTCATCAAGGAGTTTATAAAGATACAAGATAACCCCTATAATATTCCACAGCCACACTACCCACAAAGATTTGCAATTAAGCACAAGTTTAATTAAGAACTCTCCCCCATAAAATGTCATTCCTGAAAGAACAACAAGAGCGACCTTACTTTCACGAGAAAAGAAGAATTTCTCTGGACATAACAAATCACATACGAATATGAATTTGAATCAAAAAATACTCAATCAAATTAACCACAAGACAAACCATGATTAATTTAATCGGAAATGCTCAACACAAGAGAACTTACGAAGCCACAGTATATACATAATATATGGATCAGGGAAGATCAATACTGCGGAATAGACAAGGATTGATTCTATTTTCCGTCACTTCCAAGTACTCCAATGATCCCAAAGGTTGTAAGTTTAGTATCATCATTGTTGAAAATCCGTAGCCATAACAATGAGAAAACAAGAATTCTCAATCATTGTTACACAGTGTCATAGTATTATTACAGCATCAAAGTTCAATTGTATCACAACTTCGACAACAATACTATGGTGATATGTATCACTCCCCCTTAGTCAATACTCCGTATCACATGGAAACCACTTCCCCTTACATAATGATCCGAAAACCATATGTTGTAGTGTGAACTACATATTAATTCTCCCCTTTTTTGTCAATAAAGTTGGCAAAGGTACGAAAACTAGTGGGATCCTAATGAAATTTCCATAGAGACATTTCATGACCAAAAGAAAGCACATATCAACTTTTTAGATGCAATCATATAGCCGAAGCTAAATGCTTTCATCAAGGAGTTTATAAAGATACAAGATAACCCCTATAATATTCCACAGCCACACTCCCCACAAAGATTTGCAATTAAGCACAAGTTCAATTAAGAACTCTCCCCCATAAAATGTCATTCCCGAAAGAACAACAAGAGCGACCTTACTTTCACGAGAAAAGAAGGATTTCTTTGGACATAACAAATCACATACGAATATGAATTTGAATCAAAAAATACTCAATTAAATTAACCACAAGAAAAACCATGATTAATTTAATCGGAAATGCTCAAAACAAGAGAACTTACGAAGCCACAGTATATACATAATATATGGATCAGGGAAGATCAATACTGCGGAATAGACAAGGATTCATTCTATTTTCCGTAACTTCCAAGTACTCTAATGATCCCAAAGGTTGTAAGTTTAGTATCATCATTGTTGAAAATCCGTAGCCATAACAATGAGAAAACAAGAATTCTCAATCATTGTTACACAGTGTCATAGTATTATTACAGCATCAAAGTTCAATTGTATCACAACTTCGACAACAATACTATGGTGATATGTATCACTCCCCCTTAGTCAATAATCCGTATCACATGGAAACCACTTCCCCTTACATAATGATCCGAAAACCATATGTTGTAGTGTGAACTACATATTAATTCTCCCCCTTTTTGTCAATAAAATTGGCAAAGGTACGAAAACTAGTGGGATCCTAATGAAATTTCCATAGAGACATTTCATGACCAAAAGAAAGCACATATCAACTTTTTAGATGCAATCATATAGCCGAAGCTAAATGCTTTCATCAAGGAGTTTATAAAGATACAAGATAACCCCTATAATATTCCACAGCCGCACTCCCCATAAAGATTTGGCAATTAAGTCCAAGTTCAAGTAAGAACTCTCCCCCATAATATGTCATTCCCGGAAGAACAACAAGAGCGACCTTACTTTCACGAGAAAAGAAGGATTTCTTTGGACATAACAAATCACATACGAATATGAATTTGAATCAAAAAATACTCAATTAAATTAACCACAAGAAAAACCATGATTAATTTAATCGGAAATGCTCGACACAAGAGAACTTACGAAGCCACAATATATACATAATATATGGATCAGGGAAGATCAATACTGCGGAATAGATAAGGATTCATTCTATTTTCCATCACTATTTGCACAATGACATACAATAGACATAATCCTCATAAATAAAAGTTCATCCTATCTTCCATCAATATTTGCATAATGAGATATAATAGGCTTAAAACTTTTGTAATGTCAAAAATTCATTCATTCTTTTATCAATACATTTTGACAAGGTATGGGACAATCATAGCTCACGGATGCAAACACACATATCCCATAACAAATTGCAATATATAAAACCATAAATATTAATACTGCAAAAATCATCTTCCAAACTATTTTAGAATTTAAACAAATAAACCTAAAAACATGAAGATGAAAACGTTGGACATAGCTATGTGTAATCACAATAATGGCTATTCCAAACTCTAGTTATTCTTCTAAACAAAACAAGAAAATAAAATTCTCATCAAAAGATTTACTAGACAAATAACTCTTTAGAGAACATGATTCGAAAAACACTAAACGCGATCAACAACTAGAGATTGAACATGGACGAGCTCATCAATTGCTTTCTTCAGTTCGTTTTTCAGAAAATCAAGATTCCTTGTTGCAATTCCGAGTTGTTCACGAACGACCTCAAAATCACGAAGAAGATTTTCTACCAGTTGTGATGACATCTGAACTGGTATTTTGTTTTCATGATCAACAACATGATAGCATGTTATGAAAACAGGGTTCTTTTAAAACTCGATAGTCTTGTCCTTCTTGACTTCATCATCCTTGTTGCATCCACCCATTGTGCACACGAAAATTCAGTAGAACTTTTTGACCTTACGGAACAAATATGTATCAAGAGGGGGTCATGACACATATGTATATAAAGGGAGTTTCATAGAAAACCCTAGGGAACTCGTATACGTCTATGTAGGTCAGGTGTATGTGCAGTTATCATAATCCGGGTATGATACCAAAAGAATAGTGGATCCAAATTTAGACTAAGTCTTGAGAAACTCAAGAGTCATTCTAAACAAAAGATGATAATCTTACACCAAAATAATAATTGTTGATAGACAACAACTACTCAAAGTAAGGACAGTCAACCAGGGAATTTTTCTCAAGAGAGGATGATCAGAACTATCTTCTTAAGAAAAGAAATAAGCGAGGATCATCAGTTTTTAAGAACATCAAAAAGAAGAAAAATAACATACAACCTCGACTGCTTTCTCAAGACACACTTCTTGAGAACTATGAGCATCTTTTTACAACTACCAGAAGGATGCTACATTGAGCAGTCATGTTGTATTGGATGAGAACTTTGCTCAACAACAATATTGACTTCTTCTTTCTTTCCTTCAAAAGGATTTATAGAAAAATCACTAGAATTAGTCGAAGGAGTTTTAACAAGAGGCGAACAAGGAGTACCTGAATTAACAGCTTTCCTTGTCTTTTTGATGCTCCGTTTGAGTTTCTTTATGCTGACCTTAAGCTCTGAGACTCGATTATTGTTATGTATGAAATCTGGAGCAGGTATCTTGGGTTTGCAGCCTTCTTCACAGAGAGAGAAGGAGTTTAACCTTTCTTTCTTTCTCCTATGCCTTTTTCTCTTCTTAGAGTTATTTAAGAAGTCAGTTGCCCTTATGCCGTTTTTCCTTCTACCATTGTAGGCATTTTTAGTCTCAAGAACACAATTAAGAAAAGACTTATCACAGTATTTTTCTTGATTGCCGACAATGCCTATTACTCCAACAACATGAGAGACTGGTTTAATAACTTCTTCAGACATCCATGCAAGAATGTTGTGAAGTTTTCCATTCCTTAATCGATAACGACATCTATGTTCAAGATGTCCTTTATTTCCGCAACAATAGCAGTTAAAGAAATTGTTCTTGACCGTTCTCGTGTGAGTATATTTAGAAGGAGAAAAATCCTTGTTTATAGGAACATTACAAGCTGCGAGAGGTTTTTCACATGAGGAGTTATCATTAGCTTTAACAAAATTGATCTTACTAGTTTCTAGAGCGTCTATTCTTTTATAGACCAGACCACGTGTATCACGATGTTCTTTACATGCTCCAAGCATAGAAGATAATTTTGTAGAGCTAGAATTGAATCTACTCAGACTCTCTTCCAGTTATTTTACCTTATCAAGAGCAGCAGCAAGGTCGGTCTCTAAGGATTTTTCTTTGGCGAGAAGACTGAGTTCTCTGTCATTAAAACATTTTTGTTGGGAGTCATATCTTGCTTCGGGTTTTGCAAGTATTTCTTTCAACACAAAGAGATTTCGAAGAAGATTATTACATTCGGACCCTTTGGAGAGTACTTCTTCTTCACGATCTTTAACGATAGATTGTAAAATCTTATATCCATAATCATAACCTTTAAAGAGTTTTCTCAGTTTTTTGTTTTCTTTACAGAGAGATGTCATATATTTAAGTGGGAATTGAATAAATGCCCCTTGTTTTGACGGGCTTCACAAATACACTTACACACAATATATATACCCCTCCCCATATAAAGGTCTGTTTGGACCTATTAACGTTTTTGTATTCTTTCCACATTTACCCTTTCATTTTTATTCTTCGTTCTTATACTCCTTCTCTATTTAACATTTAGAGAAAACCGAAACCCTCCACCACCATCTCTATCACCACCACCACTATCTGTGTTGCCACCAGCACCACCAACAAAAGAGATCTGAGAGAAGCGATTTTGGAGATCTTCGATCGTTTGAAATAAAACATCACCAACAAAAGCAGTTCATCTTCTTCTTCTCCTATTGTTGGTGATTTCAATATCAGCTAAGGATTTAGGCGATCGAGAGGTGTGATTTTAGGTTTCGATCTCTGGTAATTTCAAGCTAAATAGAAAATCAAACCAAAACAAATTCCAGAGACAGCGTTGGATCAGGTTTGTACCAAAACCCCTAGAAATCTCTATTTAATTTCACTCTTGGATGTATTCTTATGATGTAACTGAGTTAGTAATTGAACAATCGTAATACAGGAATTTACTAAAGTTGAAAATTATTGGATTTCAATAATAGGGATTTACTAAAGTTGAAAATTATTGGCTGCTCAAGAGGGGAATATAGAGATTTTTAGTAATTTAGACCGAAATATGTTAAAACAGGTTGTCGAGAATCGCAATCAGGTATCAGACGATTGTGTAGACAAGCTCATTTTTAATGGATGTAGTTTGTTGCAATATCGTTTTGATAGTAACGTACATTTTATTTGCAGGAAAAAATAACACAACAGGGTGTTTTTCAATTTCTACATATAGATTCAATAGTGTCTTTTGGTCGATCACCGTGTTAAGGTGTAAGACTAAGAAACATTATGTATCGTTGTGTGCATTAATATAATGAATCTTTTTGGTTTGATTAATTAACAGCTCATTTTGATTTTATTTTATCTAATGGAAATGTTCATTGTAATTTAACCAAGAATACCGGTGTAATTAACTAGTCATCATCCCTCTTTAGTGTTTACAAATGAATTTTTGATTTGGTATATGACCATTGTCCTTTTTGAGAGCCCCATTTCATGTAGTTGTTTCAATTTTCATCTCAGTTTGATGTATTCAATTTTCATCTCAGTTTCTTTCTTAGTAAATTAATGTAATATTGACTTGTGTTGTTTTCGAAAAGAGAGACGGTGGTGGTGTTTGTGTAGGATTGCAGGTGCAGTAGTAGCTTCATTAATTAACTACTACTGGTGGTCTTTTTTTATTTAAATTTATTCCATGTAGTATACAATGAATTGCGCTTATTGGATCATTGGATAAATATGGTTGCATATTACAAGACCAGTAGTGTAATGGTATCCCAAAATTACTTCATATTCTGATCATTTGGCATACAGTTTACTACTTGTCTTTAACATTCATTCATTTATTTCTGTAATGCAGATAATCATTAGTGCAATATTTGTATTCATTGCCATGTTGCTGAAGAAGCGGTTTTTCATCCGATCAAATAAGTAAGCTTTTGACTTGGATACTATATAAATATTCTTATCACAGTTATGTCGAGCTCTTAATACTACTGCACTTAGGTTAAATTCGGCATTTTACCGAAGAATAGTTCTTAACTAGATCATTTACAATTTTTTTATTGATTGGATGAACTAAGTAAAACATGTGGTGTAATGGTAACACACCTGGCTCCACGTCAAAAGATGCGTGTTCGAATCACGTCAGGTTCACTAATTTTAGTACATCAATTTTATAGATCAATTTTGGTTGTTGACCCGTTCACTGGGATCAACTTCCATTGTTGATCCTAGTGAATGGGATCAACATCCATTGTTGACCCAAAAAAGTTGGAGTATTTTTCACTTATTGTGTCAACAAAGGAAATCGATCAACTTGGTTGTCGGCACCATTTTTTGGGATCAACTTCGGTTGTTGACACCATCTTTTGGGATCAACTTCGGTTGTTGACACCATATTTTGGGATCAATTTCGGTTGTTGACACCATATTATGATGTTAAGTTCGGTTGTTGAAGCCATATTATTTTTTTTTATTTTTTATCTTTGTGGATCAACTTCGGTTGTTGACACCAGATTTTGGATCAACTTCGGTTGTTGATGCCATATTGTTTTGTTATGAGCTTTTGATTTTTGTTTTTGGGGATCAACTTCGGTTGTTGACACCAGATATTGGGATTAACTTCGGTTGTTGATGCCATGTTATTTTTAACTTTTTATGGTTTTTTTTGGTTTTTGTTTTGGAGATCAACTATAGTTGTTGACACCGGATTTTGGGATCAACTTCGGTTGTTGACGCCATATTATCTTTTCATGATCTTTTTTTTTATTTGTGTTTTAGGGATTAACTTCAGTTGTTGACACCAGATTCTGGGATCAACTTTGGTTGTTGACATTATATAAATTTTTTTCTTTCTTATTTTCTGATTTTTGTTTTTGGGGATCAACTTAGATCGTTGACGCCGCTGGCGGCGGCGGTGGTGATGGCGGGTGATGGTGGACTGGTGGTGGTGGCGGGCGGTGGTGATGGTGGCGGGCGGTGGTGGACTGGTGGTGGTGGCAGTTGGTGGTGGCGGGCGGTGCTGGGTGGTGGTAGACTGGTGGTGGTGGCGGGCAGGCGGTGGTGGCGGCAGTGGGGTACTAGTGGTGGTGGCGGTTGGTAAGTGGTGTTGGAATGATAGTTGAATGTTGGTGGTGGTGGTGGGATATTTGGTGGTGCTAGTGGTGGTGGTGGCGGTGAAATGGTAGATACAAATTTTTGTTGTATTTTGAAATAAAGAAATATATTATATGAGTGAGGGTATTAAGGCTATCTAATTTTTAATGGATAAGGTTTTTAAATGATAGGGGTATATTTATTTTTGTACAAGGGTATTTTTTTTGGGTGTCAAAACTAAGGGTATTTAATAAATTTATCCTATATTTAATCAAGCAATAGGTTGACTTCTTTTCTTTCAAAGCATAATCAAAAGGCTTGATATATTAACAGACTTCCTCATCAATACTTTGTCCTTCTTCTGAATCATTGTCATCTGAAAGATCATCCAACTGTTTATCAAGAGATTTTTCTCAGTTAAATGCAGACTTAGTCAAAGGACCAGAAACAAAGTTTGTCTTGGAAGCTTCAGGATTTTGAAACTCATGGGGTGACTTTGAGCTGATGTTGCGTCATCTGAGATATGCTTATCGTCCATAGAGTCAGATCGCTACAAACACATACTTATAAGGTCTTTAAAAGTGTTTGCCTACTATGATACTAATTGAAAAAGCGGGGGTTTAACAACTACACCCAATATTTCGATTAGCAATCTGTATGGACTAACTCCAATATACTTTTAAGAGAATTAACTAGACAGTCAGACTTAATCTTAATAAAAGTATATCAAAGAGTTATATCTCAGTTTCTCGATTCAATACTTACTCAAGCAAATAAAAATCTGCGAGTCTAATTGAATACAAGATAAATCACTTGAACGGTACCAAAGACCAATGTTCAAGGATCAATCAATTTCAATCAACAACCAAAGGTTGGATTTCCCAATTGATCGATTCAACGCATAACCTGTAATATTTCAATTATATAACAAAATATAATGCAGAAAATAAATAACACAGACACCGGAAGTTTTGTTAACGAGGAAAACGCAAATGCAGAGAAACCCCGGGACCTAGTCCAGATTGAACACACACTGTATTAAGCCGCTACAAACACTAGCCTACTACAACTAACTTCGGTATGGACTGTAGTTGAACCCCAATCAATCTCACACAGATCCAAGGTACAGTTGCGCTTCTTACGTCTCTGATCCCAGCAGGATACTATGCACTTGATTCCCTTAGTTGATCTCACCCACAACTAAGAGTTGCTACGACCCAAAGTCGAAGACTTTAATAAATAAATCTGTATCACACACGATAATATATAAATATGTCTCCCACATAAATACCTACGAGTTTTTGTTCCGTCTTTTGATAAAACAAGGTGAACAGGAACCAATTAATAACCCGAACTTATATTCCCGAAGAACAACCTAGAATTATCAATCACCTCACAATAATCTTAATCGATTATTGAAATAAGATATTGCGGAATCACAAACAATGAGACGAAGATGTTTGTGACTTCTTTTATATCTTGCATATCGGAGAAATCAATCTCAGTACGATAGAAACAGCAAGATCGGATCACACAACTACAAGAAAAGTAGTATCGGTCTGGCTTCACAATCCCAATGAAGTCTTCAAGTCGTTAACCTACAGGGTCTCGATAGAAACCTAAGGTTAAAGGAGAATCGACTCTATCTAATACAACTAGTATCACACATGAGGTATGGGGATTAGGTTTCCCAGTTGATAGAGTTCTCTTTTATATAGTCTTTCAAATCAGAGTTTGCGATCAATGTTAGCTTAGTAACAAAGCATTCAATATTCACCGTTAGATGAAAACCTGATTAGATTCAAGCTAATATCTTTCAACCGTTAGATCGAAACTTAGCTTGTTACGTATACACACAAAATAAATGCACGTTTATTTAAGTTTGTGTAACTGTACCCAAACATGTACACTTAGTTGGTTCAACAGTAGTTAACCAAATGGTTAGCCATATGAGCACTTTCATATCAACCATATTCTTCTTTACCATAACTAGTTCAAATGACTCAAATGAACTAGTTAGAGAGTTGTTCAATTAATTAGATCTTATAGAAGTATACAAGACACGATCGAAGCAAAAATGATTTGATTCACTCGAATCAATTCATGAACTTTATAGCCAGGGTTTGCAAACTTGCATTCCTTAGTTTATATAAGTTTAAGTTCACGAATAATCGATTTTAGAAATTAACCAACTTAAGTACGCATACTGGTACGCGGACTTAAGTACCCGGAATAATTTTGTTTTCAGTTCACAAACTCTAGCAGAAATTCACGGGATGTGAACTTCCGACGATACGCGGACTTGGTACGTGGACTCTAGTTCCGGTTTTCCTGAGCAGCAAAGTACACATACTTTGATTCAAGGAATAAGGACTTATACACGTATGAGTTACCACACAATATCTATGTCCAACCATGTTTATGTAATCTAAACTCTCATTTCAATCATTGAAACATTCTTAGAGGATGTTATATAGTTGTTGTTCACACACTATTTTTCGTCAAAGCAATTTTCAAGTAATTGAAACTTAATATGACTTTCGTCACTATTAAATATGAACTTGGCCAAAGCGAAAGCTTACCAACACATATTTTGAGAAATAGATAAGCGAGATAAACTCGGCTCGAAATAGTAAATGTGTATAATCAAATTCTGTATAGCAAAACGACTTTTGTCTCAAGATAGGAGATAGAGTAGATAGACTTTTTAGTGATAGATAAGTTCAAGTCTCCACATATCTTTTAGTCGATGAAGTTCCACCAGTTCCTTGAGTAGTTCTTCGTCTTTCTATGATGATCGTCATGGTGTCTAGAGCTCAACTACACTTTCTATCATAGTCCGAGACTTAGCTATAAGTAGACTAAAAATCAAGACTTATAGTTTTGATCACTAACATTGACAAACATGCTTGAGATAACAACGCATGCGAGTTCGACCGAGCAGCGCTCTAACATTACCCACAACCAAGAGTGGCTAATACCCAAAGTCGAAGACTTGATAAACAAATTTGTATCACACAGAAAAGTCTATTGAATAGATAAATTTGTCTCCCACAAATATACCAACGATTTTTTGTTACGTCTTTTGATAAATCAAGGTGAACAGGAACCAATTGATAACCCAGACTTATATTCCCGAAGAACAGCATAGTATTATCAATCACCTCACAATAATCTTAATCGATTAAAGAAACAAGATATTGTGGAATCACAAACGATGAGACGAAGGTGTTTGTGACTACTTTTTTATCTTGCCTATCGGAGATATAAATCTCAAGCCAATCTTACGATTGTACTGAATCACGATAGAAAATAGCAAGATCAGATCACAGAACTACAGAGAAAATAGTTGGGTCTGGCTTCACAATCCAAATGAAGTCTTTAAGTCGTTAACCTACATGGTTTCGTGAAAAACCTAAGGTTAAAGGAGAATCGACTCTATCTTATACAACTAGTATCACACATGAGGTGTGAGGGATTAGGTTTCCCAGTTGCTAGAGTTCTCCTTTATATAGGTTTCAAATCAGGGTTTGCAATCTAAGTTAACTTGGTAACAAAGCATTCAATATTCACCGTTAGATGAAAACCTGATTAGATTCAAGCTAATATCTTTCAACCGTTAGTTCGAATTTATCTTGTTATACACAAATGAAATATACTTTCATTTAGGTTTGAGTAACCGTACCTAAACGTGTACACTTAGTCGGTTCAACAAGAGTTAACCAATGGTTATCCATATGAACAAGGTTGTGAAATCGTAAATCGAAACGCAAAACGTTTTTCAATTTTTGTGAATCGAATCGTATATTGAATCGTGAATCGTAGAGTCATGGTTGGTTAGCAAATCGTAACATTTTCCATTATAGGACATTATAAATTAAAACTAGAAATTTATATATAGAAATAAAGTTGATTTATATATAATAGTTAAAGAAATATGGTGGAGAAATAAACTCAACTGATCAGAATTCATATAAATAAGATATAAGTTCGTATCTATCATAAAACAGGCAACGACACGGTGGTCTGAAGGTCAGATATGTATCTTGAAGGTGGGAGTTGGAAACTCCTCAGACGTATTTTTTAGAATTATGACTTTGACTGGTAAAATTAGTCAAGAATCGCATAAAAATAAAGTATCTTTACGATTCCTGGGTAGATGCGATTCACCCATACGGTTCACAACGAAATGTAAATATTTGAATCGAATCGTGCGATTCAACTCGTAAATCGCACGATTCTCACAACCATGCATATGAACAATTTCATATCAACCTTATTCATCTTCACCACAACTAGTTCAAATGACTCAAATGAAACTAGTTAGAGAGTTATTCAATTGCTTAGATCTCATAGAAGTATACAAGACATAATTGAAGCAAAATCGATTTTGATTCACTCGAATCAATTCATGAACACTATAGCCACTGTTTGCAAAGATTGCCTTCCTTATTATATAAATATTTATTTTCATGAACAAACCGATTTTAGAAAGTAACCTCCTTAAGTATGCAAACGAGTACGCATACTTAAGTAGCCAGATTGAGTTTGTTGTTAACTTTTAAACTCTAGCATAAATTCACGGACGTGAAACTTCCGCCAGTATGCTTACCCGGATTTCCAACAACCGCCGGTACGCGTATGGGTATTCATACTTTAGGTTCCCGGTTTTGAACTTTTACACAAATGTGAGAACACACTATGTTTATATCCAAACATGGTTACTTGTTCTAAACTCTCATTTCAATCACTGAAACTTTCTTAGAGGATGTTAAAATAGTTGTTATCCACAAACTATTTTCATCAAAGCGATTTTCAAGTTAATGAAATAATCAATATGACTTTCGTCACGAGTAAAGATGAACTTGGATAAAGCGAAAGCTTACCAACACATATTTCGAGAAATAGATAAGCGAGATAAACTCGGCTCGAAATAGCAAACGTGTATAATTGAAGTCTATATAGCAATACGACTTTTGTCTAAAATAGAAGATGAAATAGATAGACTTTTGAATGATAGATAAGTTCAAGTCTCCACATACCTTTTGTTGATGAAGTTCCACAAGTTTCCTTGAGTAGTTCTTCGTCTTCATTCGATGAACGCCGTGGAGTCTAAAGCTCAACTACACTTACTATCCTAATCCGAGACTTTAGCTATAAGTAGACTAGAAATCAAGATTTATAGTTTTGACAACTAAAGTTGACAAACAAGCTTGTGATAGCAACGCTTGCTAGTTCGACCGAGCAATGCTCTAACAATCTCCCCCTTTGTAGCTTCTCATCCAAATGCTTGATCTCCTTAGTTCTTCAACATTACTCGAAATCTTCGTCACTTCCAAGTACTCCAATGATTCCAAATGTGTTTAACTCAGCATCATCGTTGTTGAAGATTCGTAGCTATAACAATGAGAAAATAATAACTCTTAATCATTGTTATACAGTGTCATAGTATTATCACACAACATCAAAGTTCAATTGTATTACAACTTTGACAACAATACCAAATGTCTCATTCCGGCATAATGTCACTCTCTAATAAGCTTTTCTTATCACTTAACACGGACCGTATTTTATGTATCGTGTTCAAATTTCCAAATCGAATCATCCATTGTGACGAATGCCATCTCGCCGCTGGTAAGACGGTTTCTTTTCGTGTATGTGGGTAGAGAATACAGATCCACCTACCCAAGGCCCGATATTTATACCATATCTATCACCTATATCACGTGATGGTAGGACCCAAACCATCAAACTCCTTGGATGGGTTCAAGACTTTCAATGCTTTCAGCGTCAAAAATGTCGTTATTATGACTCCATACGTTCGACACGGCATTATCTATTTGCCTTATTTAACTCTAAATTAACCATAGTTAAGAAAACAATTTTGATAAAGAAAATATGCACATTAATTTTTTAAGATGTGTTTGGCTCCGGTATTTCCATTACTACACAGTACATACAATAAAATATCAGCAAGGCTAAGTTCTATGGACTAAATATATAACCCATAGACTGGCCATCCACGTTAGCTAAGGCAATTTTTTAAGTTTTATGGGCTAGATATCTAGCAGCTAGATTGGTCATCCACGTCATCTGGGACCATTATAAAACGTTGTTTGGTTCAGCGCTGAGTGCTGTTTGGTTCAACGTTTTAAATCTCAACTGTTAAAACATAAAATTTATCTCCCAACGCTGAACCGTTCAGCGTTAAAAACAATTTTTGAGCGCTAAACAATTCAGCGTTTCAATCTCGCTGATAGTTGAACTGCGAGCACTTGTTAGGAGATAGAACTATCAAATGCTAGTGTTAACTATTTTTCCACACTTTTTTCATGATTTGCAACATTTTTTGGCCAATCTAACATTTCAATCTAGCCTATAGGGGTTATCCTAACCGGTTCGACATCTATCCGGTGCATAACCCATAATAAGATATTAAGGCTGGGTTTGGTAATGCTTTTATTTTTCCAAAAGCACTTTCAAAACCTATATATGTCAATAATTTTTGAAATTGGTGTTTGGTAAAAAAAAATCAAAGTGCTTTTTATCTAGAGCACTTCCCAAATTCCTCAATTTTCAAAAACTGGGGAGGAGGAGCTTTTAAAAGCTACAAAAGCATAAGCTTTGGTCGCACCTAAATTTAATGCTTAATTTATCTTTTTGTCCTTATTTTATTTTATAAATGACAAAAGTTACCATTAAACTTATATACAATCAATTTTTTATTTCTTATATTTTAGTCTTTGTATATTATTATTTTTTTATATTCAAACTATTTCATTACCCATTTCATTTCATTTTATCAATAATAAAAATAAAAACAAATATTAAATAATTATTTAATTAATTTTAATTTGTTTTTTTGTTTGAAAATTATATATATATATATATATATATAAAAAAGTGGTTAAGTAAAATATTTTTTTAACAATCATAATAATAGTAAAAATTAGTAAATTTAATGTTATATATATTTATATTGAATAGTAAGAAAAACTAATTGTTTTAAACCCAATAAAATCGAATATACCTAGCAAAAAAAAACCCAATAGAATCGAATAAAACTATTTTCAAATATATGTCTGTTTTTATCATTCGCTACAACAACAATGTTTGAATTTGATATTTTACCAAACACATTTTGACTGTTTTTTTAATAGCTTTAATTTTAGTTAATATTTTACCAAACGTCAAACTGTTTTTTTCTCACAGCACAACACAGTAACGCACAGCAGAAAAGTACTTTTACAAAAACCACATCAATACAAAAATAAACATTCTACACTAAACAGAGGTTGAAAAGTAAACAGGCAAGCTTGGATTGGTGGACACTGGACGACCTCATAGGCTCATGTTTTAGAGGTGTAATTTTAAATATACAGGATTAAAAAAAAAAAAAGCTGAGCCGAGAGACCAAATTATGCCTTAATTTTCCAAACCGGGCTGAGCCGTGCTGATATTAGATACACGCGTAAACGAACCTTCTACAGGATGTATAGGAATACAGTTGTCCGGAAAACCAAACAATTATTATTCTTCTAGATTCTCTGCGTACGAGAAACTGACCATAGTTAGAACTCTTAGATTAGGGATTTCACAGTATAAAAAGTAGAGATAGGTGGTACATTGTTCTTGTGCTATATCAGAGGCGGGTTTGGTTCTTTATCCCCCTCTTTTCTAAAAAATAAATAAACTAGTTTTTCTAGGGTTTCGTATTTTCAGTGTCGAATCAAATGGCTTCTGGAGATGTTGAATACAGATGTTTCGTTGGTGGTTTAGCTTGGGCTACTGATGACCAAGGTCTCGAGAAAGCTTTCAGTACTTATGGAGATATCCTCGAATCAAAGGTAGCGCTGTCGATTGCGATGGATCGGATCAAATCGAATCAGATTGATTTGTGACAGCTTCTTCTTTCTTGTGATACTACTATGTGTTTCTTCTTCTTTACGATGGATTTCTGTTAACTGTGTTTCTCTGTTACTTTAATTGAATCACCGGAAACGGTATGTCTGATTTCGGCTTTCTCTTTACAGAGACGTTAATCGAAAACAAATAATCTTTTTTTTTTTGTTTTTCTTGTTTTTTAATTTGATCTGGATTGTGACTTTCATTAACTTTATTTCTTTTTATTTGGCTTTGATAGATCATTAATGATCGTGAGACTGGAAGATCAAGAGGGTTTGGATTCGTCACCTTCGCCAACGAGCAAGCTATGAAGGATGCTATCGAAGGGATGAATGGACAGGAACTTGATGGAAGGACTATCACTGTCAACGAAGCTCAATCCAGAAGCGGAGGAGGCGGAGGTGGTGGATACGGTGGTGGTCGCGGAGGCGGTTATGGAGGTCGTCGTGAAGGCGGCGGCGGTGGTTACGGTGGTCGCCGTGAAGGCGGTGGCGGTGGATATGGTGGTCGCCGGGAAGGAGGTGGCGGTGGTGGGTATGGTGGTCGCCGTGAAGGCGGTGGCGGATATGGTGGTCGCCGTGAAGGAGGTGGCGGTGGTGGATATGGTGGTGGTGGTTACTCCAGAGGTGGTGGTGATTCTGATGGAAACTGGAGAAATTAGAGTTTGATGTTGATGGTGGGGTCTTAAGTCATATGTTCTTGTTCCTATAGTTTGGTGCTGGCATCTATTTCTCACGAATTAGATCTTTTGTTTTTGATATCTGGTTCTGTTTAGGTCTTTAGGGTTTGTTTTTAATAGTTGATGGAACCCCTCCATACTAGTATGATGAATGAAAACTATTTATCGTTCTTGTTCTTGGTTTGTTTGTCATATTATTCCTTTGTCCTGGTGAATGTGTTTCATGGTCATTCGATTTCCTCACAAGTCTTGTATATTTAAAGTCGAAGGAATAATTCTTAACTTACCACGACATCATCTATCTTTTGGATTTCTTGGGTTGTTTTGGGAGATTTAAATTTTACTTTGCATGATTCAGAGACTCATATCATTCATTTCATCCTTATCACACCTCCAAACGCTCCGAGTAATTTTTCACGAAGATATAACCTGGTAATATAGTAGTTCAGTGATCTCTTATCATCCACTCGTATTTCAGTCTTATAAGTTTGCACCGATGCAAACAGCCAACTCACCTTGAGTATGTAATGGAAAATTTACTTAGATTTTCTCTACCAAACAATGTAGCCCATACTATAAAGAGGTTCCTGCCATGTTTATGCTTCACAGAGTTGGGGAAGTATTATCGAATCAACAGTAAACCAAAGCCAAAGCTAAACGTATAAGCCAACAAACTCACTTTTTATTAGCTCAAGGGGAAGATACAAAATTGTCCAACCAATGGACTTACAAGCTTATTCTCTGAGCCTAACGCATTAATCACTCTCTACTGCAAATGCGGTTCCTCAACACCCGAACTATTGAACAACTCGTCTACAAGGGGTTCTCTGGCTATTTATACTGCCAAGAACCAGGGACAATCCGTATGCAACTCTGTTGCACGCCTCATGAACAACCATATGTCCATGAGCAGTTCCCTAACCGCCACAACTTATTTTTTTAACTGCTAACTTTTGTGCTGACACTCTGAAAAAACGCCACACTTGTCTTGGACGGTTAGGAGGTGCCAAACTCGGTTATAAAACTCCTTTGCAACTGTCTTTAACTTGCTCTCCCACTTTGGCATGCGTGTGATGCACACACACTCGCATCTGGCACTTGAACTCAAGTCTCGCAACATGGTAATGTGCAATTTCGGCCATGCCAATGTTTGGCATGCTCGTGCAACTCAGCTTGCACTTCTGCCAAGCCTTCAACAATGATTACGCTTCACTCACTCTTGGCCTCTGCCAAGTATTTGGAAATGGTAATGCAACATGCCACTTGCACGTCTGCCAAGTATTTGGCAAGGGATGTGCAACATCCATCCCAGTTGCATACTTAGTTAATTTGGATGCCATCATCAGAATACCATGCCACTTGAGTCTTGAATTGCTTAGTTCAGCTTCATGCTTCATATGCATCACTTGCATCTCATTTGGCGAGCAATAATCATCAATGGCGCGTTTGGCCTCGCCATTGATGCACATGCATAGTCCAAGCCTTGGCCAAAGTCATTCCATGACTTTGCATCTCATCCTTCATTCCGTCCTTGAGCTGGGCTAACTCTGAATAAGGATATGCAACACCATCTCATAGTTGTTGCATGTGCAAAGTAACCTTTCTTGTCTCAGCCATGTTGGCGCTACATCGCCGGATTGTGTAGCTCCATCTGCCAGGTTACAAACTCAATAATGCGCCACTGTGGCGCTTAACTGTTGGGCCATGTCATAGACCTCCCCCACCCAATATGTTCAACGTCCTCGTTGAACGCAACATCAGTTCAGCCTCTACTGAACTTTCCTTGGCCTTGTACGCCTCTGAGCCACTCTCAGAAATCAGCAACTTTGTTTGGTCTTCAACCTTGCCAAAAATTTTCTGCCTAGTACTTTATGTCGCCGCTTAGTTTGGTTGCCTTTCCATTAATCCTATGAATTCCAGCATCATTGTCGCATCGTCGACTATGCTTCAATCTCTACTTCATTCACATCTCAACACCCAAATGCTACTTGCAATCTGTTGATATGCCTCTTGCATCAGCACACAAATTTTTCCTTCAAGCCATTCCGTGCCTAAGTGTACACGCCAAATAGCTAACATATCACCCTGATATGCATAACTTAGCTTACTTGCCTCAATTCCGACTGACATTGCACCTTTGCAATTCAACAGGTCTTACTATAAGTTAAGTATTCTTCAATCACCTTGCAACACCCTAGTGCAAAATCGACTGAAATGCATGACATTAGCCATGACTTAGGATACCCGTGACATCACACCGTCTCTTTAGACCAGGTTCCTCTTCACGCGCCTTTGAAACTAACAAGGCCTCACTTGTTCTTTCAAACTGCTACGCTTTGATGTAGCGGAAAAACAACATTATGCCCTTCCTAACTATGAGTTACTCTTAACTCATATGCTTGATGGACTTACATCTTCATTCTTGTTGTGTTACTCCATGCTATCGTTGCCAAATACAGTCGCAGTTCTACGTAAATCTCTCAAAAACAAACTTGCCTATGCCATCAACTTCAATTCTTTCTTGGTTTTGCTTTCAGCGTTTCTTGTTGCATACTTTGACAAAGTATACTTGTAGCGCTTCCCCAATGAACTAGCTTTACATTAAGCAAAAATAGACAAGGTTTTTGCTTAAACACCTTCTTCATTCATTACACTAAGCTTACACAAGAAACATAGGGACCCTTCCCATTTACACCACTGTCCAACACCCGGCCTTACTAAAAGAAAATACATTACCAAAGCAAATACACCAACAAAAGTGTGCTATCTTCAAATACCATAAGATCAGCAACACCCAACTTAACTTGAAAACAAAAACAACAAACAGATAATATGCCAAAGTCTCCATACTTCAGCAACCTTGCAGGTTCAGGCACTTGTAACCAGCAATGCAATGCCCATGTTTCATACATGCGCCAATCACGGTGAATAAGGGATGCTAAGATCCATAGGATACCCTCCATGTGAATCTCAGCTAAGCTTTTTTCGAACGAGTGGACAGGAGCAAACTCACTTGCCTTTCCTTTATCACACTTCATGTCAAGCGGACTAACTTTCCTTACACCTTTTACGAAACAAGGTGCACTTGGACTTTGTATGAAAAGCCCGCCAAGGTGAGGCATCACTGTTGCCTCTGCTTCTTTGAAAAAGTTGTTACCAAGGATCATCTCAAAGTTATTGAGATGCATCACCATTACACTGATTTGGCCATGCCATTCTCCAACTTCAACATTTTCCACAGCCATACCCTTGATTGGCTTAGCTATATCATTCACTGTCTTCATGCAGTGACCAGCTTGATATACTTCCAAACCCAAGTACTCAGCCATCGACAAACTCATCACAGTGTGCGACACACATGTATCTGCCATGCCCCAGAGACGATGATTGTGTATGCCAACTTTCACATAAACCAAGCCAGCGCCACTCAGCCCATGTTGTACTGATGTCGTTTGTGCTGCTATATCGCATAGTTGAATAGGATGAACATGCTCCACTTGATCAGCTTCTTCTTTTTCACCATTGCACTCAGTGACGATTGCGGACAATTTTTCTTTCTTTGGACAATCACGCGCAAGGTGAGGAACCTTTCATAAGAAACAACCACCAGCTTTTTTCTTCGCAGCCAAACTATCATCCCTTTGATAGCTTTTTTCCTTGGCCTCATAACTTTTCTTATCCTTGTCCTTACATTTCTGATTTTTCTTGTCCTTGCCCTTTCTATTAGCATCAGTTGAGGTACTGACTGACCTAAAATCAGCAAGGTTGTCCACGATTGCAATGGCTGAAGGTAGGTCTTTGGCACCCTGCCTTCTCATTTCATCCTGAGCCCACGACTCCAAACCAGATGTAAAATTGAATAACTTGTCTTCCTAAGACATGTTGCGAATTTCTAGTATCAGAGACGAGAACTCTTTCACGTATTCCCGTGGTGTACCGGTATGCCTCAGCTTATGCAAGCTCTCTCTGGCTAGCCAAACAACATTGCTTGGTAAGAATTGACTCTTCAATTCTTCTTTCATGGCATCCCATGTCACGATGCATGGACGACCAGCAGTAAGGTCATCATCAGTTCTAGTTCTCCACCATAATTTCGCATCGCCCTCCAGGTACATGCTAACGAGAGTAACCTTTTGTTCTTCGGGGTTCTGGCGGCCTTGAAGTATTGATCCATATCCCACATGAAATTCTTTAATGCCTTCGCATTTCTTGCACCAGAAAACGCCTTAGGTTCTAGGACTTTAATCTTCGTATAGTCACTGCCACTACCACTCGCAGTAGCTTGATCCGAACCAATTACACCACCATTCGCCTCAAGACACTTAACTCATCAGTTAGTTCTTTCAAGGCTCCTGTGAACATGGTCTTAATAGCGTTTATTTGTCCTTCCAAATCAGTGTGCTTCTTAGTTGCTTCTTGGTTTGACTCCAACATATCAACAACGTAATCATCAAGAGCCTGAATGCGAGCCAACTCCGTTGCATTATAATTGGCATTATTAGGATGGCGCACCTCTTCGCCAATCTTGTCTTCCAAGTCCGCTACCCTATCAGTTAAGGCATCAAGCGTACTCTTCTTACCAGCCATTATCTCTTGTAATTTCAGCAACTAAACTTGAGTAAAACATAGAAAATCTTCCAACACAAAGTTAAATCAGAGCAATCTATGCTCTGATACCCGTATTGTCACACCTCCAAACGCTCCAAGCAATTTTTCGCGAAGGTATAACCCGACAATACAGTGGTTCAGTGATCTCTTATCACCTACTCGTATTTCATCCTTATAAGTTTGCACCAATGCAAACAGCCAACTCACCTTGAGTATTCAACGGAAGACTTACTTAGATTTGCTCTACCAAACAATGAAGCCCATACTACAAAGAGGTTCCTGTCATGTTTATGCTTCACAGAGTTGGGGGAATATTATCGAATCAACAGTAAACCAAAGCCAAACGTATAAGCCAACAAACTCACATTTATTATCTCAAGGGGAAGATACAAAATCGTCCAACCAATGAACTTACAAGCTTATTCTCTAAGCCTAACGCATCAATCACTCTCTACTGCAAATGTGGTTCCTCAACGCTCGAACTATTGAACAACTCGTCTACAAGGGGTTCTCTGGCTATTTATACTACCAAGAACCAGGGCCAATCTGTATGCAACTCCGTTGCACGCACCATGAACAACCATATGTCCATGGGAAGTTCCCTAACCGCCACAACTTACTTTTTAACTGCTAACTTTTGTGCCGGCACTCTGAAAACGCGCCGCACTTGTCTTGGACGGATATGACGTGCCAAAATCGATTACAAAACTCCTTTGCAACCGTCTCTAACTTGCTCTTCCACTTTGGAATGCTTGTGATGCACACACACTCGTATCTGGCACTTGAACTCAAGCCTCGTAACATCGCAACATGCAATTTCATCCATGCCAATGTTTGGCATGCTCGTGCAACTCAACTTGCACTTCTGCCAAGACTTCAACAATGATTACGCTTCACTCACTCTTGGCCTCTGCCAAGTATTTGGCAATGGTAATGCAACATACCGCTTGCACGTCTGCCAAGTATTTGGCAAGGGATGTGCAACATCCATCCCAGCTGCATACTTAGTTAATTTGGATACCATCATCCAAATACCATGCCACTTGAGTCTTGACTTTCTTAGTTCAGCTTCATTCTTCATATGCATCACTTGCATCTCATTTGGAGAGAAATAATCATCAATGACGCATTTGGCCTCGCCATTGATGCACATGCATAGTCCAAGCCTTGGCCAAAACTTAGGACCATGCCAAAGTCATTCCATGACTTTGCATATCATCCTTCATTCCTTCCTTGAGCTGGGCTAACTCCGAATAAGGATATGCAACACTATCTCATAGTTGTTGTATGTGCCAAGTAACCTTTCTTGTCTCAGCCATGTTGGCGCTACATCCTCGGATTATGCATCTCCATCTACCAGGTTACAAACTCAGTAATGCGCTACTTTGGTGCTTAATTGTTGGGCCATGTCATACTAGGCATGTTAGAGGTTATATCCTGGTCAAATCATACGTCTGGTGAAGATCATATTTCTGTTAGGCTTAATAGAGCATTAGTAAATAACCCCTGGATTAACAATTATACTCAATTTTAAATCTTAATAGTCAATCTAATCTTGAGTATCTTGAGCATCTAGTACCCATTGCTTTCATAGTCTGGTTCTCTTGCATACGGTTCCTCATCAAGGCAATAATTCTCCGATTAAGCTCTACACATATAGATATTGGTTTAAGTTAAATTCTTATCAATTCTCTGGTAACCTTTACTAAAAAGTTTCTTTTGGAAATATTGATTCTAATCTGCATGATATTCAGACTTAACTTGAACATTGCCACCTTCTGCATCCTGATGTTATTATATTAAGTTCTTCAACAATGGATCTCCATTCAAAAAAATATTATATGCAGCAAGTTGAGTATCATTTTCTTGAGGCAGATAAATTTCCACTCGAAAATTTTTTTTTACCTCTCAATTTCATTAATATTGGAAGATTGTATACATCAAGTTCAGATATATCACTGAAAAACATAATAAAATACATATTTTTTGTATCACAATAATAAGCAAATTGTAATACAAAGTATTAAATACATGAATTTCAAAAAGGAAATTGATGATACTTGAGGGATGGCCTTTGAATTAGAATTCTGCCATTTTGATTTGAAGAATTTATCTTCTTCTTCACTGTCTTCTTCATTAAGATGTTGTCCCAAAAGGAAGTAATAAGCACAAAATATCATTATCACAATCAAAACCGGTAGCCATTGATCTTCATGAAACTTTAGATATACGTCAAGCCGGAAGAAATTGTCCTTGATGTATTTGAAACAATTTTTGTAACAATTGCTAGAAACGCTTATAAGGCTATAAAAAACCTCTGATGGATTTAAAAGAACCATTAGAGAGATAATGAAATTGAAACTGGGAAAACCCATACAGTAGCGATGTTTTTATCTAATTAAAATAATAATAATATATTTACGTATTGTATCCAAATCTATTTGGAAAATCTGAATAATTCAGATAATATCCAACAAATTTGGATTACAATATTAGAGAATCAAAGATTTAGGAAGATTTATTTCACAGAGTTTTTTGGAAAAAACGGTTATGGAGAGAGGGGAGAAGTGATTTTCGAAGGCTAATTTCAACAAATCAAGATCTCACATTCATGCTATATAAAATCCTTTAGGTATATGGTTTGATACTAAACATAAAATTGAATATATTTTATTATCTCATTTCACTAGTATCTCTTATAGTTCTAACCCTTCTGTTAGTAATGATATTCTTCGACACTTTAACCCTTGTATTTCTGAAGCAGGAAGCAACAAGTTCCCCATGTTCAAGAAATTAAGGATGTGGTCTTCCAAATAAAACCTTGGGCTTCTCTCATCAACGACAGTTTCCAGACTGGATTCTACCAACACTGTTGGAATACAATTGGTTCAGAGGTAATCTCTATTGTGCATCATTTATTTACCAACAAACATATGCTTAAGGCTATAAATCATACCTATCAAGTTTTAGTTCCAAAACACCCTCATCCTCGGACACCTGCAGATTACCGTCCCATTATCCTTTGTAATGTTAGTTATAAAATAATCTCAAAGACTATAGCTAACAGATTGGAACCATTTTTACCAAAAAATATTTCTCCTACCCAAACAACATATGTTTCTGGTAAAACATTCAAGATAATGTCATTATTGCACATGAGATCTTACATAGCCTGAAAAATAAAAGAAATAAACAAGCTTTAGTTGGTATGAAATTGGATATGTCGAAGGCATTCGACAGAGTAGAATGGTCCTTTCTGCTTTCCATTCTACGCAGACTAGGTTTTCATTCAGACTGGATTGAACTGATTGAAAAATGCATTTCAACTGTTAACATTTCTCTACTTGTTAATGGGTCTCCTCCAGCTTCTTTTCCTCCTTCTCGTGGTATTCGTCATGGAGACCCTTTGTCTCCATATTTTTATTTTTGTTTGTTATGGAAGCGTTTCCAAGATTACTTCAACATCTAGTAGATAGCAAACATCTTAAAGGAATAAAAATTGCCAAGCATAGTCCATCTATCAATAATCTTTTTCGCAGATGATTGACAAGTAATCAATATGCAGAAATCTATGCTTTTCTTTGGTAGGCATACTTATTCAACTCAAAAAGCTAATATTTCTGGTATTTTAGGTCCGAAACATATATGTATTGGTGAAAAGTACTTGGGTATACCTCTCTTGCTGCACGGATCTAGACAAAAAAATTCTGAAGAAATTTCGGACACTATGAAAAACAAGCTGCAGGGATGGGAAAGTAAACTTGTTAACCAAGAAGATAAAATTACCCAACTGAATTCTTTTTTAAGCACCATGGGTATGTACCAGATGCAAGTTTTTAAGCTTCCACACTCTAGTATACAACAAATGAACAAATTCAGCGACAATATTGGTGGCACATTTATACCAATTGAAGATCTTAGCGTCCGATTATCAGGAACAATTTATGTTTTCCGAAAAGGATTGGTGGATTAAGACTTAAGCAACTGAATAATTACAATTTAGTTTTTTTTTTTACTAAATTTGCTTGGAAGTTGCTTCATAATCAAGATGTTCCATGTGCAAAAGTTCTTAAAGGAAAATATTTTCCTTATCATGACTTAGGATTTCATCCTCCTCCAGATAATGCAAATTATAGTTGAATATGGCAAACTATATCTCATGGTCTTCGGAAATTAATCGGCATGCTAAATGGCAGGTAGGGAATGATACTCAGATTATCATATGGACTGCTAACTAGATTCAAATACGACATAATGTAACATATTGCTTTTTCGACAACTTTTTACTGCAAGTCCGGTGAATTTAATTATAACTATACAAATTCAGTTAGATCAACCTGATAGACTCATTTGGCCGCTTACTTCCACTGTTATTTCACCAGTTCTTCAGCTTATAATTTTTTTGTAAACAACAAGTAAACATCTCCGCCTCTCTGAATTTATCTTCTCAATTTTTTCTTAAATTATGGAAACTTAAGACGCCATACAAGGTTCGGATATTCATGTGGAAGACTCTTCAGAATGTTATTCTTGTTAAGACAAAACTCTTTTTAGATAAGCTAATTATGAAAACCAACATTGTGTTCTTTGCAATACTGCTCAACTTGAATATGTTGATCACCTATTTCTTCACTGTCCTTTTGCTCAAGCCATTTGGAATACTTTTTTTTCCCGCAAAATGATACTTTTATAATTATTATTATTAGTATGAAGGATGCCACAAAGGGCTTTTATTAGAAAATTAAATCATGTCAATAATTACAAATAGCGTGTTGGTAGACGAGCAATATTTTCAGCAATCCTAATCCTATTCATGTCATATTTTGCATCATTCATCATATATGGAAACTTAAATGCAGAGTTATCTTTGATAACATATTACCCAATCCTAATACTGGCATACATCATGTTGGTTCTTATATTGCTTATCATCATATTGGTACTTCAACTATTAATGTTATGAACGCAATTAGAACTAAATCCACTTTTAATCTGACTTGGAAACCTCCTCTCCCAGGTTATTTAAAAATCAATATTGGTGCTCTTTCGGTAGTAAATCTCTGTTGGCTAGGATTGGAATTATAATAAGAAATAATGCAGGATTCTATGTGGTGGGAAAAGGATGCCTAAAAAGATCGCATGATGTACATCAGGCTGAAGCATGGGATCTAATAGAAGTTATGAATCTAGCCAAGGGACATGGTTGGTCTGAAGTCATTCTTAAAACTGATAGTCTGAATATTAGCTCGTGTCCAGCAACACTGTCCTTTACGTCTTTGGAAGAGTGTTCATTTACTTAGAAAATGTATAAATTTATGTAGCATTGGTACTGCTTGGTCTTGTGTTTTTATTTACAGAAGCTGTAATAAAGCAGTTGATGCTTTAGCTAAAGCTGCTCGCAAGTTAACATATGTGGGGAATGGTAGTCCAATCCACCTAGCTTGTTGATTCATCATTTTTCTCATGGTGTTTTTTTTTTATAGGAAAAGCTTAGGCCTAGCACTAGTGGAAAATGGAGTTTTAACAACCTATATCCAGTACTCTCATTGACGGTCGATGGACCTTAAGACTGGTCAAGACCGTCTATGATTTAAAAAAAACACGGAGCACACCATCGATCCCCTGTGTTGGTCGTAGTATAAACCTTTTTTGTTACTCCCTCCGTTACTTTTTAATAGGCCAGTTTCTTTTTTTGAGAAAATTAAGGAAATTAAGAGAACTAATTATTGAAAGTGGTTCTCTATATACTTGTCAATAAAAGAAGTGAAGTGAAACGGTCCCCATGACACTTGTCAGCCAAAGAAATAAGTGAAATGGTCCACATAACACTTGTCATCAAAAGAAGTTAAAAGAAAAATGGTCCCAGAAAATTAAAGTAACATTTGACTTTCCCAATTAGGAAACTGGCCTATTTTTTTGAAATATTTATTTATAGAAACTGGCCTATTAAAAAGTAACGGAGGGAGTATTATTTTATTCGATTCTACTATATGGATGGACTTAGTACTTCCCATGGTTCAATTTTCTAGGCAGTCGTCTCCCCACCACTCTCGTTATCTCTTCATCTCTATTATTTCTCCTCTCTCTCGGAACAAGAAAGAGAAATTGTTTTGTTCCGTGAACCTTCTTCACCTCTCTCTGTTATTACTCACCAAAACTAATCGCCCTTCATGAACCAAAAGATTACATGATTTCAGAGATGATGATTCTAAGGTTGATAAATCAAAATTGAAAATCCCTCCACTGTCTGTTTATCTGCTTTTTTTTTCCCTCCCTCTCTCTAAATATTTTTTGTTGTTTCTGCTGCTAAAATCTGCATCTAAATCTGTTTGAAACAAATAAAAATCTTCGCAGGAGACCCGAAACCCCTTTTCTTCAAAATCAGAAAACCCTATCTTTATTTTTTATCATCACAATCAGAAAACCCTAACTCTCTATCGAAGATCAAAAGGTATAAACCTAATTTTTATAGTTTCATACTTGTCAAGACTATTATTCCGTAGTAACAGAAATCATTGGTGAAGAGTAATAGAAATCAGTGAAGATGTTTCGGTTGGATGCTACTCTTCAATTAGGAATTGTTGGTAATTCTTCGTATCATTTCTTCTTAAATCTTTTGTGAGTTTTTTAACTCCAGACTTCATTTAAACATCACGAATAATTGGGGGCTTTTGTGGTTTGCAGATTTGGGTTTGATGTTGAAGTTGTTGCTTCCAAGGTGAACGCCCTTTTCATTTAGATCTATGGTGTTATTAATTTTACAATAGAAAAATCATAAAGATTGAAACTTAGAAGGGGGTTTTTGATTTTGTTCGAATATGCAATTCTCTAACCATTTTTTCTTTTGTAAATTTTTTTTGCAGGATAGGTCATGGTTCAAATTATAACAATCCCACTTGATGTTGAGGTTTGTCTGACTAATTATATGGAATGCAATTTTTAATTGCTTATTATCATGTCTTGTACATATCAGTTGTGTTTGATTCATAAGTATTTTGTTTTATTGTACCAAGAGTCTGTTTAAAGAAATTTAAGCTTTAAAAGTGGATTTCAGCGAAGTTTAGGTTTTGGCAATAATTAATTTTTGCTCTCTTTGATCTTGATCTTTCTATAGATGATGGTTGAGTTATTAATTTTCATTTGTGTGGTGAATGGTAATAGATGTGTGTCCTGCATAAACACATACTTTCTGTAGTGAATGGTGTAACTGTCTTGACCCAATTCTAGGTTATTGAGTAGGCTTCTGTAACCAGCAAAACCCGACCCCTTGTTCATTTTTGACATCCGGATGTTCTATCTTTTACTCCTCATTTCATTACATGCATCATTACGACCATTAGATCATTGGATTATATTTGCAGTCCCTTCATATTTTTTAGTTTCTCACATGGATAATAGATTAATCGGCCTGATTAGGATACATGATGATTAACCTCAGTTACATCTCTGTTTTGCTGATTTTGTGTAAAAACATTACCTGTCCTGTTCTTTTGTATCTCGGTGTTAAGGAGGTCACTTGGGTGCAAAAGTGTTGCATACAAAAGTTGAATTATATGCAAGGGGGAGGGGAAAATGGGCAATTTTTATCCAGACGACTGATTAAATTTTTGTCTCAGTTTTGTTCTAGTACTTGTAGTAACTATTCTCGGAAGTTTGCCATTTATTTGAATCTCAAAAAGTCCTATGTAGAAACGTATAAGAACACCTCAAGTGCTTAAATGGATTGTGTTATAGTGATTCCCATATTCGATATTCTTAATTTGCAATAGTTGTTTTAAATTCGATTTTGATTAATGAATCATTTGATAATTTTGAACAGAAAAGGGATGCCCCTCAAGGTGAGAAGCTAGAACCTTTAAGGACTCGCATTCGAAACACGATCATAGCTCCTGAGATGATTGGTAGCATCGTTGGGATTTACAATGGTAAGACATTTAACCAGGTTGAAGTCAAACTGAAATGATTGGCCATTATCTTGCTGAGTTCTCAATACATTTAGTTAAAAAGAAGGTTAATCATATTAACATCAGAAAAAATGTGTTAAACACCGTGAAGGGTTTTACTTTAGTGGGGTAGGATAAATGTAGATAAGCCGTCACCTGGGATTGATGTACCAATTTATCAATCAGACTGATAATTTTTCACCTAATTTTTTTTGTCCCTTGATTATTTCAATGACAACCTGTGTTTATTTGAAATCTGGGAAGTATCGGTTTTGACTTTGTTTCTGAGATCAGTGACAACTGTCTATTGTAATTTATAATCCCAATTACACATATGTACTGTGTGTTCAAGTATTATTTTTGTTTTATCTCTTTTAAACTTACTTAATGGTAGGGAAGGTATAAGATGTGAGGATGGGCATGTTTGAACTTGTGTACAAATATTTTTTCCGCCCCTGATCATATGAACAGAAACATACTAGTCCCTGCATGCAGCAGTCTAAATGTTTTAGTCTTGTCTATTTATCCTTTAATACTAATATATTAGTTTTAAAATAGAGTTATTAAATATTGGCATGCCTTGTTATCTTGTATGCCTCTTTGTTGCGTTCTCATGATTTTAACTTTAATATTAGCTTCCCGGGCATCATCTCCTGTTTCTAAGAAGGAAAGTCCTCCTCGGTCCATAACGCCAAGCCCAGCTATGACTGTGTTCTTACACCAGAAGTAGATAACGATGACTCAAAACATGGAAACAGCGACTTACGAGCACATGTATATCTTTTTATATGCTTAATACGAAAATCAGAGTGCAGTCATCTATGTGCTATCTTCACTTTGCTTACTTACGTTGTGTTAGCAATGACGTCTATTCTTGATATGATTTAGTTTTGAACTCTTGTTTTTGTTGTATCTATCAGTCAAATACTTAAACCCACTAGATCATATTGTCACTCAATATTCAGGAATCGTAATCTTTCATCATTATTTTGTGATAATGTAAACCTTTGGCGAGGCCTTAGTGCAAGCTATGCTGAATTTATTGTATTTTCTCACGTAACAAGGGAATATCTTACTGTAATACGTGACTTGTAAGCTTTCTGTAGGTAGAGGAGCTTACCCACAAATCCGCAGTTCTAGAAGCCGGGTTAGAAAGGACTTCAAAGCAGCTAAAGGAAGCCACCATGGTAGCAGGGGATAAAACTGGAAAATGTAAAGCTGCAAAAGAAGTGATCAAATCTCTCACAGCACAGGTGAAAATTGTTCTGTTCTTTAAGTAGCATCCTTCATTGATTTTTTCTGTGTATCCAGTGTCCTTAACATTCACTTGCCAGCGGTCAAATTTTTGAGTTCCCTTATCTGCCAAAAAAAAAAGAAGTAATTGCAAAAGACTTGTTTAACAATTTGCATGTTAGGCACTTTGTGATGCGGGTGGTGTAGGGATTTGCAGATATTTTCATTTGTAAATGTTTTTATTTTGCATATAGTTACTGGTCTAACACCAATAATTTTCAATATGGTGGCAGTTAAAAGAAACGGCTGAAAATGTTCCCCAGGAATCTACTGAAAATCGTGGTAGTCCAACTTTAGTTCCTAATAGGGAAAATTTGAGCAACCTCATTCTTGCAGAAGCCGAGTCCAATGGGGACTCAGCACATTCACCCGTACAAAATGGATTAAGAGAACAAACTGAGCCCAAGGGAAGGTAAGCAGTTGAGATATCACTTGCTAGATAACTCAGAAACTTCGTGTTTAAGAAACCTTAAACTTGTGTAGGTGTAAACTCATGGAATCCTCTCAAATTTTGAGACTGAATTTGGGTATCAGTAACTATAATTCAATATGCATGAATGTCTTGCTTGTTTATTTCCTGGGTAACAATTTACTTAGTTTCGTTTTGGTTTCTGTCTTCCTTGGTTTATTTCTGGGTAACAGTTTACTTTTTCTGTATTTTGGTATGAATATCTTTGAAAAGAGTTTGTTGGTCTATTCGATGTTGTGCATGTTAACTGCTTTTGGGATTATAATTTCTCTGCATCATAGATTGCTTTATGAAATTTCATGAATTCTAATTTCTCTTGTTTTCATGATTCAGAGCCCCAAATGATGTACTGCTTTACCAAGGGTGCCACACATGAAGATTACTTCACAATTAGAGGACGTCTTTCTATCTATTCCCATAAATATGATTCATTGATGTTTCAGATTATCAGTTAATGAATGATAAGATAAAAGTTGCCTCAATCTCTCTGTTTTTCTCGGTTTCCCTCAAATTTTGGGTCTCAGCAACTTAAAAACACTAGGAATATAATGTTCTTCCACCAGTAAAACTGATACTTCTTCGTGTAGTATTTTCACTTTGTACCAAGTCAGATTGGTGTCTATCAAAATTTAGAAGCATGCGGATCGGGAATTGAATACCAATTATATATTTTAGCAGTATTTGTTTAATTAAATTCGAGTAAGAACTCAAACTAGTATAAACTGCATTCTACATTGCAAGCACCAGATCCTCGTTCATGCGACCCATTTATATATGGTTATTTCATTTCAAGCTTTGATAATATGCAGTATTGTTTTTATAAGCATTTATTGGTTAGTGTGACCTCCCCATATTAATCATCTGATGGCGGAACTTATTTTTGCAGTGCAGGCACACCATTATGAACTATAGGCTAAGTTATCATCGCTGGAGTTTACCGTTTTAGTTTATCATTATGTAACTAAATCTTAGAACTTCATTATTTTTCTTGTTGTAAGAACTTACATCCTGTACTCCGGATTTTATTCCTTTTAGTGTAATTTGAACCTAATGAATCAATGATGTCGAATTGAAAGATTATTTGTGTGCAAGTTTAGCTTGATTCTCATTTGAAATTTGTTTTCATTTGAATTTGGTTCGAGTCTCATTTGAGTTTAATTTGGTTTTCATTTGAATTATCATTTGAGCCCGGAAATCTGAATGTTTTTCTTATATTAAAATCTATATCTACGACCGACTCTGTCAGTCCTATGATCCTGACCGTTTTGTTCAGCGACCCGCAAAGACACGTCATAAATGAAAAAGACGCTCAAACAACGACCATTTCCCAGACTGCCAAAAAAAGTCATTTAACTTGTATCTATAACTTGCTTTGACAGTCGCAAAACTACTATTTTCCACTAGTGTAGAAAAGCACTAAGACCAGTACATCGGAGTTGTGTTGGCATTGGCTGTGGATGAACCACTCAGCCTGCCATCATTGTTCTTACAAAAGAGAGCTAAATTGAAAGCATCCATGTTTTGACTACGATAGATGATGCTAAGTTTTAATAAAACAAAAGATATTGGGTTTATGACCATACTTCTACCACTTTCTTCTTGACTGTTTCTACTTTCATAATAACTAAGATGAAATCTTCCTTGAGCGGCTTCATGGTAGAGCAGCTTAAATCGAACTAGTATGTCCATTGATTCAGCAGAGATTACGATGTTTGTGTGCTTCAGTTCTTTGGCCCACTGGAAAGCTAGGTCTGCCCCTCCTGTTTCTCCCCCTTCTCCAGAGTGTCATGGATGTCCACTGGTTCCAATGATATTTCCTGCAAAATCTGTCATAGTTATACCAGTGTAGTATAATGAATTCTCAGTGTCTTGTAGGGTGCATATTCTGATATTATTCCCAAACTATGCTTCTGCATTCCGAGTATAAGGAGTAATATTATGTTGCAATGTAGTGTCAGTTTCCTCAGGTAACAGTGGGAAACTGTTCATGATATGATCCTGAAAAAGAATGTATTCTATTATGATTGCACAAATGTTGCTTAATGCGGAGAGAAGTTACCCCCACATTAGGCTGAATTTGTTTGAAGATATAATCACATCTAGCTTTCCAGATGTACCAACAAGTAGTGGCATAAGTGTTGCAGTCGGTGCTAGAGTTTCCAGGGTGAAACCGGGAATTCAACCAGTCAATGAAAATAATATTGTTGTCAAATTGTGTATGGGAGGAGCCAAGAATTTCCTGCCAAACCAGAGTAGCAGCATGACAATTTAGGAACATGTGATACATGGTTTCTTCTTCCCCACTATTGCAAACAACGCATGTAGGGTTGATGTAATGGAGTATGCTAGTTGGCATTAGTGTGAAGAATTCCATGGGCAAATTTCCAGATAAAGATTCTGATGACTGTGCCACTTCCATGTTCCAAATGGCTTCCCAATGCCCTGTTGGAGTATCATTTCTGTATAGGTGACCAATTTTTGCCTTGTACATCTCCTTGACAGAAAAAACTCATGTGTCATTAAGATTCCGTATTATTCCTTCTTCTTCATTTGGATGTGTCTGCAGTGTGGTAATCACAGCAGCCTTGTCATTGCTGAAGTAGGTATAAACTTGAGTTTCATCCCAAGTTCCATCTGGAAGAAGTAGAGCTTCTAGATTTTCAATGTGCTGTGGGCAGTTCTGGGGTTTTGGCTGTCTTGAGGTGGTGTTTGGGATCCATATGTCTTCCCAAATTTTTATCTTTCTACCATTGCCAATTTTCCAAGAGCAGTGATGTTGGATGTTGCTTATGCCTTCCAGGATTCCTTTCCATATCCATGAATCTCCATCCTTTGATTTTATATCCATGTTAAGAACATTTCTTCCTAAGAGATATTTGGCATCCATGAGCTTGTACCATAAGGAGTATTTATCCTTCTCAAGTTTCCATCCAATTTTTGTTATCATAGAGCTATTGAATAGTTCTATATTCATGAATCCTAGACCCCCCCATTTCTTTTGGTTTGCACACTGCAGTCCAGGCTTTAGGATAATAACCAGAAGGATTTTCTATATTTTTTCCCCAGAAGAAGTCCCTTTGAAGATTGTTGATGTATTTGAAGGTTTTCTTAGGTACCTTGAAGCAGTTCATTTGGTAGATACAAGCTGAGGATGTTATTGATTTGATGATTACTTCTCTTCCAGCAGGATTTAGTGGTGTATTCTTCCAGCCAATAAGTCTCAGCTACAATTTTTCTACTCCAGGTTTGAAGGAATTTATTTTGCTTTTATGAGTGAAGAGGGGTGAGCCTAGATATTTATCATCCAACTGAAGAACTTTAACTCCCATAGAATTGTTGATTTGAGGGATGAGGTCTGGATTAATGTTTTTGCTGAAGAAGACTCCAGATTTATGAAAATTTATAAGTTGCCCAGAGGTACTGCCAAATATTTGAAGGAGCTGCATGATATTTTGAGCTTCAGTCATATTTTCTTTGCAGAATATCATGAAACCATCAGCAAAGAGGAGGTGGCTGATAGATGGTGCAGCTTTGCAGATCTTGATGCCATTAATTATGCCCAGCTCCTCAGCATGCAGAAGAGTCCTTGAAAGGATTCCATGCAGAATAAAAACAGATAAGGTGATAGAGGGTCCCCTTGCCTTAGCCCTCTAGAAGGTTTGAAGAATTTTTCAGGGGAGCCATTTATGAGAACAGCAGAAGTGGAGGTTGAGATACATTGGAAGATTTTGTTGCACCATTGATCATCAAACCCAATTTTCTTCATAATAGTCATTAAGAAAACCTAGTCAACTCTGTCAAAAGATTTTTCCATATCTATTTTTATTCCCATTGTACCAGTATTTCCTTTTTTTCCCTCTTTTAGATCTCATAGTATGAATAATTTCATGAGCAATAACTATGTTGTCAGAAATTTTCCTTTCAGGAATGAAAGCAGATTGGCAGGGGGGGTATATTTTATTTATAAAGGGCTTCATTCTCTGAGTTAGCAATTTAGATATGATTTTGTAGGTGGTGTTGCAAAGGCTGATTGGTCTGAAATGACTAGGAGAAGTTGGGGTGTCAATTTTGGAGATGAGGGCTATAAAGGTGGTATTCATCTCCTTAAGCAGGTGACCAGAGAGGAAAAAATGTTGAACCATTGTGACAATATCATTTCTAATGATGTCCCGTTTGAGTTTGCATAAGTTTGGTGGGAACCCATCTGGCCCTGGAGCTTTATCATTTGCCATGCTAAATAGGATAACTTTAATTTCATCTGGTTCAGGTTTTCTGTTGAGAGTTGTGTTGTCCTTAGGGGTTATAACTAGACTATAAGGTTGATGATTTCAAAAGAGGGGTTTATAGGTTCAGCAGTTTCCATTTGAGAGAAATGATTGGTAAAGCAGTCCTTAACTTCTTGATGCTCAGTAATCCAGTTTCCTTCCTCATTTTGGATTGACTCTATTTTATTCCTTATTGTTCTACTTTTAGTGGCTCTGTGGAAATATCTTCTGTTCTGATCTCCCAACTTGATAAGTTGATCCCTGCTCTTAGTTTTCCAGAATTTTTCTTCTATGTCTTGCCAATTTTTGAGTTGTTTTCTTGCATCAGCTAGGGCCTATCCTCTGTCTTCTCTGAAGTAGTGAGTATGTATCCAATATAAGTATTGCTTGCATTCATCAATGTTGGTTTTGATGTTGCCATAAACTTCCTTGTTCCAGACTCTGTTTTGTAGCTTTATGTCTTTAAGTTTTCTGGCTATAGTGAAGGCACTTGAACCAGGAGTGATCTTTTTCCAACAGTCAGCAATAATTTTCCTGCAATCAGCATGATCTAACTAGGGACCAAAGAATTTGAATGAAATATTACCATTCTTCCAATGGGGGTTTGAGTTCAGTAAGATGGAGTGATGATCAGATCCAATGGATAGCATATTATTGATAGTGGTGTTTAGATAGATGGCAAGCCAGTCATCATTTTCTAGACCTCTATCCAATCTTTGTTCACTAAGAGCATGGCCTTTTCTTTTGTTTGACCAAGTAAAGGGGAAACCAGTAAAACCAAGGTCAATGAGGTCCAAATTAAGGATATTTTCATTGAAAATGGAAGCTTCATTAGCATCTATGGGATGAGTACTAAATTTTTCAGTATCATGGAGAATAAAGTTGAAATCCACAATAACCAGCCAAGGAAAGTTATTGGAAGCAGCAGATTGCTCAAGCATTTTCCAAGAGTTTAACTTGGATAGAGTTTCATAAGGATTGCAATAGTAGCCTGTAAATAACCAAGGGGGGATATTGGTTGTTCTGATTATTCCACTGATATGGTTGATAGAATAATCCAAGATTTCTATGAAAATATTGCTTTTCCATAACAACGCTAAACCACCGGCAGTGCTATTTGCCCCTCTTGGATTAACTGACCAGAAGTTGTTGACCCCTAAGTCATGCATAGTTTTCTTGAGTTTATCATGCTTTTGTTTAGTTTCAGATAGAAATATAATGTCAGGATTCAGTTTATTAAGCATATCATTTAGATATCTCTTAGCATCTCTGGTGCCCATCCCTTGGCAATTCCATGCTAGGGAAGTAAAGAATTTCCAAAAGTAGGACACAACTGGATACTTAGAGATAAGTCTTCTAATAATACTGTCATAGTGTTCATATATCAGGCATTGCACAATATAAGATATAGTATGAGTTCTAAAAAGATGGTAATAAAAGGTGTTAAAAGCAAGTACCATTGTTCCAGCAGAGGAGTATTCCAAATTTCCATTAGCCATGGGAACAGGAATGTTGGCCAGTTGCTCCTGAGAAGTAACATTCAGATCTTTGAATCTTTTAACACTTGTCATTTCCATACTATTGAGGGAAGCATTAGCTTCATTGGGGGTGATCTTCTTTCTCTTGGTATCTATGATAGGTGTGGATGAGGTGTTAAGAGAGATATCATCAGGGCTCTCAAAGGTATGATCTTTTTTTTTTTGCTTTCCATGCAGCTTTTTTCTTCTTATTAGCTTCAGCTTCCATGTTAGCTTTGATTTGAGCCAAGGTAGGTAGGGTATTGAAAGGGAAGTGTTTTGGAGTGTTGGTGACTGGGAAAATTTGTTTAGCAACAGCAACGTCAGCAGCATCTGTTTCCTCATCAACCGTTCTTAGCTCATTGTTGTTGTTGGGATTAGTTCTTGCAGCAGTTTTCCACTTTGGAAGTTTTTTCTTGTAAGATCCAACCATCTTTTTGTTAATTTCATTCTTTTCTTTCTAATTTGACAGGATAGAACATCAGTGTGTGTGTGTGGGGGGGGTGGGGGGGGGGGGGGGGGGTGGGGTGGGGGGGGGTGGGGGATGTGGGGTGTGGGTGGGGTGGGGGTGGGGGTGGGGGTGTTGAGTCAGAATTCAAGGACTGAGCTCCAAATATGATAGGGGAATTTGAGGTAGAAGCTATCTTAGCTATGGACTTTTCAAGCTCCAACCTTTTAGCAACCTTCAGTTTTGCTTCAAACTCAGCAGCAGCATCTGCATCAGAATATGGTCTGTGGATGATATCCTTTCCATCTTGAGCTATTTTTTGTCTAGGGGTTAGTGGTGGAGGTGCTGGTTGAGGGGTTAGAAGATGATAGTAATCAGGGTTGTTTTGATTAGGAGGTGAGGGACAGGGAGGTCTAGGATGATCAAGCACTCTGCAAACTTTACAGAATTTGATGCCATTGAAAGCATAAGCACATTCCATTCAGTGAGACAAAGTAAAAGTTTCAAAAGCTTATATTCCAAACTTCTACTTTGTCTCTTCCATAAGGTTTTTTGGCCCCCTAGAAGACTCCAATTGGTTTGATTATGTTTTGTATGTCTGGGATTATATGAGGTGGGATTATCTTCACTAGAAGTCAGATCATAACTTTAGAGAATAGCTCTTCATCAATGAGCTCAGGACCATTAGGAGGGACTCCAACTAGAACCATTAGTTTGTCAAATACCCCTCTAGTGCCTCCATTCCTCAAAGTTGAGTAGTCTTCTTCATGTGTGGTTCTGAGGATGTAAAATTTTCTTCTTCTGTTCCAAACTTCAACCTCAATTCTGCTAAGCATTTCTCAGTTCGCATTGATAAAGTTACTGACTCTGGAGGTTTGAAAACATATATTGCTACAAAGTTTTCGAATGAAACACCCTTTCCAGTCTTGAGTTTGTTTAGGTTTGATGTTTTCAGAATTGATGAAAACTTTTGGGAACAAGTCCTCAGGGATGGTTAGAGCAGAATTAATTTGTTTTACCAGTTTATCAATGGATTGTGGGTTTGAATTTGAGGAGGAGGCCATGAAACTGAAATTTTGGTACCAGAGAAGAAAGTATGAAAGAGGTTTATGTTCACCAGAGGCAAAGAAGGATAGACATATGACTGTGAGAGTGATGTTGATATGAATAGCTTTAATTTGAAATTTGTTCACGGGTATGCTTTGAGCCTTGTCGTAAGTGATGTAGATACGAAATTCTAAAATGAGACTGTTGGATTTGTACTTGTATCTGATGTAGTCTTCAATAATGTTGTCGCATTGGTCTTCCATGGCTAATGGCAATATGGATCAAGACCTGTTATCAATGACACCACTGTGTACTATAAAGTTAGTAGACTTTGAGTCAATACTTACCTTGTTACTTAGAGTATCTAATGTGACTCGAACTGGTGAAGAGGGAGTGCATTTCGACTTTGGTTTCCCTTTTGACTTAGTGTTGGACTTACTCCATGTAGTAATGGGCTCGACACATTTGTTGCAAAGAGTTACAACCCAACGAAATTTCGACTCATCTTGCATCTGAGATGTTAAGTGGAGAGAAAGCAGCTGAGTCAGAACTGTGCGAGTGGTTCGTGTGAAGAACAATGAGTCTTTGCATGTCAACCATCTGGAGAGTGATAGTGTTGTGTTATCTATACAATCATTTCCACCTGTCAAGACCATCAACAAAATAGTTATATGGGTTAAGCGTGTGAAGATTAAGTTCCTGCAATATAGGTTATAATAGCCTATTTGCGGGAGATTTGAAACGATAAAGATAGTAGGGGAATAGAAGTGTTCAGTGTGCAAGTGACGATATTGGGAATCATCGCAATTTATTGGAGAAACAGTCGAGGCTTCTAGTATGAAACCCTTTAAAAGGGATTTTTCTCTTGCTGGGAGAGTAAACAGTTGTTTATCTTCAGCAATTTTTCCTTCTAAAATCTTCCTGAGAAATTCATCATGGCTGGAGGACAAAAACCCATCGATCGAAAAGGCAAACGCAAATTTGATGAAGTATAAATAGAGATACGTACCCAATGGTATCCTTATGAGCATTTGGTTTATCGTTTGCCTCATGGAATAGATTTTCCACAAGGATGTGAATCTCCCAACTTTAGAGAAAGCTTCGATTGGTATTTGAAGGACATGTAGCATAACATTGAGGTGAAGATTAAGAGGGAGAGAATGTTGCACGGTGGTCCACCAAGGGATGTGCATGAGATGTTTCTCGATTCGCCAGTTGAGATGTTGATTCGGTTCTTCAAGCATCCCAAACCTTCTCCCGTGAATCAAGATACAGGTAATCCTTTTGTTAGACCTAATTTGATTGTTGAGCAGGGTGGATGTAGAATTCCTGGAGGTACCCATCATAGTGAGAAAGTGCTCCTGCAGAGACACCAGAGAAAGTAAGGAAGCCAAAGCGACATGGTTCTGATGATGATGACTGGGTCTTGTACGCTTATCATCCGGAATATGGTCCCTTTGAGGTTCATGAGGGAGTTGCAGTTGTGGATGATCGATTTCTCATCTCTGGCTTGAGTAGGAAGGGGTTTTAGTCTATCACTCTGCCTACTGCTGCAGATTTCATGGTTCGACAGTTGGCGGCGCAGCCTTGGAGAGAAGAGGAGCCCATGCATTTTCCAGTTTTGGATGCTCTCTGCCCTGCTACAGGAAAATTGGACGAGCCATCTTTGTCGGAAATAGTCAGCCTGCCACCGATCCAGCTGCCGATTCGATGTCGCCGGTGAGTCCGATCGATGTAGAGTCTGACCAATCTGATTTTGAGGATGACCATGAGGAACATGGAGGAATCTCGTCCAACAATCATATTCCAAGGCCAACCAGGAGATTGACTCGAAGTCATACTCGCAGTGTGAGCCAAGGAACTCGGAGTCGAACTCAGCGAAAGGGTTAGAAGGTGAGCACCTTGGTTTTCTTGTTTTATGTAATCAAATTTCAGGAAGGGTATATTTTGAATTTGATTAAGGGGTTGCTGGTTGTCAGTCTGTGAGGAGAACTGGGATTTACAATTTGGGTTTGTTTGAAACATATTTTGGATACTTTTGGTTTTATGGATTCTTTTGGTTTTATGGATTCTGGTATTAATATGAGTATTTGGTTTGTGTATGTTTTTATGAGATTGTTGGAATGGGTAATTGTTGTTTTTGAAATTGTGTTTATGGATGACATTTTTGATTCGAGCTTTGGTGGTTTTGACCTTCAATCGACCACTGAAAAATTAGCTAGGATGGCTTTTGATTGAATAGTTTCCTGTGACCCCTGGGTATTAGATTCTTCTAGGAGTTTCAGTCTAGTACTCCATTCAATCTTGATAAGAAATTTTCTTAAGAGAAAATGTAGATAGTAATTCTTCTAGAAATTTCCTTCAGTCTGGCTCAGGTACAGATAGATTAGGATTTGAATTTGAGACATAGTAATTTTTGCAGACATTAAGGGGGTAGGGGGGGATTCGAGTTGCAGGAGGAGTAATTCCTTGAACTCCTGATATTTATAAGATTTTGTGGAATCGGGGGTTCCATCTTCCAAATTTGCATCCACTGTGATTTGATCTCTGATTGAAGTTTGATGTTGACAGTAATTTATGGAGGGGGAAAATCCAGCTTCCATACTTGTATAGATTGTGATTTGGTTCTCTGTAATTTCATTTCCTGAGATTGTATGTTGGGTGATTTGTGAGTTTTGTTTGAAATACATAACAATCTTCATCCTATCTCTTGTGATTGCTTTGGGATTACTGTGATTGATGTAGTTACAGCAGCATTGGTGCGAGTGATTTGGGGTCGCCATTTGGGATTAGGAGATGAAAGTTCTTAACATTTGTGAATTTCCGGCGAAAAAATTTTGACCGTTGAAAGAGCTGTTAGAAGGAAGAAGACAAAGAAAACGGCTAGGAATTGGCCGAAGAATAGAGCTCAGGGAAAGAAAGAGAGGAGAGAGGGGAGGGCATTTTTTTTCTCCGAAAAGAGTGTTTCTCTGAAAAGAGTCGGTTTCTCCGAATTCGATTTAGTAGTGCAGGATATCAACTTGGACTTTTCTTTGTAGAGCAAATAATGCAGCCTAGCTTGATCTTGGTAAGCCTAAACCACCGATCCATTGTTTTGATTCTCATGATGTAAATTTGCTGAATATGTAATATATGGTTTCCTTTGTTTAAAGAAAAAAAAACAAGAAAGTAACACCAAGTGAGGTCTATGTCTATATACAATAATAAACAAAAAACAGGATTTATATACAAAAATTTGAAGCAGAAGGTATGGAATGCATTCCCCATCCATGTTATAAAGTTAATCAAGGGTTACAGCATTAGAAGCCAGGCAACGATCGCCTGCATGCAATACCATTCTCCGCGCTGTCAGCAGTTGGAGAGAGATGATCTGTGTTTCACACCTTTCTGCCGAACCCCTTTCAAACAATTCCTACCGTCAGCCTTTATAGCTCCTTCAAAGAGAGCCGAACCAGCCTTATAGCTCCTTCAAAGAGAGCCGAGCCAGCCGACGAACCAGAAGTCAGTTGAGGAGCTTTCATTAAGCTGCTAGTGCAATCCAGTAGAGAATACTTCCCTGCAGCCAGAGAAACATACACACCCATTTTCATACCAAAACAACTAATTCCTAAAGACTGCAGATGTTTCATCATACCGGATAGCACGTCTTAATAAGATACATAAAAATTTTACACACTGCACATCAAACCCCAAACAGGAATACGTATAACCTCTTTAGTGAATTGATTTCTATCTGAAAGTGAAGTGTACTATTAACTATCAGAACATACAAAGGTATTGATCTCCTCCATGACGTTATGGAAATGATTGTTGTTCGGTAACAAGTAGAATCCAATTGTGGCTTGTTCTAGAAAAACGAGTTTCACATCTTGCCCAGCCTTTTTAAGTCCTTCAGCATAAGCCAATTGCCAGTCTTGTACAAGATCCAAACCAGACACAACAACCAAACTCTTGGGGAACTTGATCCCGTCAAAGCTGACACCTTGGGGACCAAATGGATTGCAAGCAGGATGATCTCTATCAACTCCTTCAGGAAGAAATGCTCTCCAATACCAATCTCGATCTCGAATACTAACAAAGTACTTCCCATCTAACCTCTTTTCTGACTCGGTCCTTTCCATCCCACCAAACATCGGATTGAGGAGTACATTCCCCATTACCTCAGTTCCTGATTCTACAGCCCTCAATGCGACATGGTGAACAATATTACCCCCAGAACTATCGCCAACCAAGTAAGCCCGAACCTTGGAATCATTGCCACTCCTGAGCCATTGCTTTGAGTGAACCCATGTCAGAGCTGCCCAACCATCATCGTATGCACAGGGATACCTGTTTTCAGGTGCACGGCGGTAGTTTACAGATATCACCACTGCTTTACAAACTCCCACAAGGCGCCGACAAAGCGTGTCATAGATAGCAGTACTAGCGGAGGAATGAGCAAAGCTTCCCCCATGGAAGAAAATAATCACAGGAACTGCCACATCAGAGCTGAGAGGCTGTTCTAGGTTCAGATAACTTGGCTGAGCATCACCAGCTTGAGTTGGCCTGTAAACCCTTACCAAAAGACCAGTACTTCTATCAATAACAACGTCAAAAGAGAACACACCATCCACCGGAATTATGTTTGCAGGAACTTTTCTGTCAAGGTACTCTGCTAGGTGACGGTTGAACGTTCCATCTGGTCGGCGTAGTAGAGTGTAAGCCAGTTTGAAATTCGTAATTAGCACCCATGTATTCTGCGGAACTACCCTCTACAATCAAGAGACACAGAAAAGATGGGTAAGGAAGAGTTTATAACACAACAATCACAAAAAAATTTTTTTGAAGCAACACAACAATAACAATGAACAACATCACCAAGCCATATGAACATATAAAATGAAGCCTAAATGACTCAATACTCAATCCAAAGACAATTAAACATTGTGTGTATTAACCAAAAATTTCAACATCAAAGAAACCCTAAAAGTACATATCACATATAGATAAACTAGAAACCTACTTTAAACGTAATTGAAATCAATCCAAAACAAGACAAAGTACTGAGTAGCTTAAAATAAATCCATTTTCGACCAAAATGAATCCTTATATCATCACTATTACTCATAATCAATCATAAACTAACAAATTAGTCAAAACATGGAAAAAATCTCAAATTCACTAGACCCAGGATAACAAAATTCAAAACCCAGAAATAAAATCCAATCTTTAAGAAAAACACAATACAGCAATTTATCATTATAATCATCAAAGCCCTTTCCCGAAACAGTTTCATTACCAGATAAAAGCCGAAACAGTTTCATTACCAGATAAAAGAAAAATGAAAACAAAAGGATTAAAGACCAATACGCACCCTGGATTCACTCAGTGTAGCTTGATTATCCATGATTATCAGTTATTTGATGATTGTTGGAGTAAAACCCTTAGAAATTAGTTGAGCAAGGAAATCTCTCAAAAGCTTCTTCTACTTCTAGTGAAAATGAGAGACATTCATAGTTGGAGAGAAAGAAAACAAAAGCTAATAATTTATACTACCTAATTCTTCTTTCTTCACTCCGTTTTGAAAATCTGTAATACTAAGACAGAGACACGTAATGGAAGATCCAAACAAATGAGATGTTTATAGAGAGGCTAAACGACAATGGAGAGTAAGTGACTGTGAGAGACTAGAAATTAAACTGTTTTGGAGAGAGTAGTACCACCGTTTACATCTAAGGTACTTCGGTGTAGTTTTTCTAATTTAAATGAGCGAATGCCCCTAGGGATAATTTGGGTGTTTTGGAGCAAGCCCTGACCACTAATTAGTCCTTTTGCAACTCCGTACGTACCTTTGGACATGGGAGAGTACAGTAATGGTGCGTAAGAGGGGTTGGATTTTCGAGTATCCAGCAAGCGCTTGATGGAGGGCTTACCTTCATTCAAACGGATCATCATACCATGGGGATCGTGAGGTTTACAACCTACAAGGAAAAGAAAGAAAAATCTCTTATTCCGATGTTGATGAGTTTTCAGGTCGCCAGTTAGCAAGAACAATAATTTATTTCGTTTATTATATAACACTATGAATTAACAACAACACGTATTGAGTAATTTATTTTAGGTAAACAGTAGTGGTATCCCGACAAATACTCCTAATTAAATATGTGTCAATAAAGCATTAATCGTACATGGGATTCACCGATTTCGAAAGAATTTTCAATTCCTAAATTTATAGTTTGTTTAGATATCATTAAAGAAGTTGATTTTCGATTTCTAGAATCAAAAACAAAGCCAAATGTTAGTCAGGTATGCATTTTCAGAATGATTTCTAGAAAAACGTTTTTTCAGAATGACTTCTAGAAAAACGTTTTTTCAGAATGACTTCAAGAAGTTAACTTTTTGTGAAGCAAAACGTTTTTCCTTTTGACTATTGTACTGTAATTGATTTCTGTTTCTAGTACTTAAAGACATGAACCACTAGTTGTTTTCTGATACAAAATCTTCGCCATGACTCTCTAACTCAAAATTTATTAAGCGACTAAAATCTACTTCATAGCCAAAACTTTACATTGCAATCCTAAAAATATCTTGTGAACCAAAACCTATCTGTTGACCCTAAAATCTGCACTGTAACCGAGGCACTGTTTTGGTGACACGATATCTGCTATCGTGACCTTAAATTTGCATTATGACCCAAAATTTGCTCTACTACATTAATTCATTAATGAATTGAGAACATTATATATGATGTTAATGACTGGGCTTATTACTTTGTTAACGTAGAAACATAGTTGTAATGTAATCTTTAAGTATCATCTTTCAAATATTCTTAGAGAAATTCAGTTTTCATTCTCCTACATTAACAAAAGAAGAAAAACAAGAATATATGTAAGATTTATGGAGCGGAAAAACAAGAATATATGTAAGATATATGTAAGAAAAACAAGAATATATCTCCTACATTTACTTTGATAACCAGTTACTAATTTCATAGCATATTTAATAAAAATATGGAAGTTCTGCTAATTGGTGCTTCCTTTAATTATATCGTATAGATTTATGGAGCGGAAGCAATTGTTTCACAAATCTATAGACAGGGATCAATTGTTTTAGGTGAAATTTGGAGATGTTTATAAGCCAAAGACTCCCCTGGCATATAGTCATGACCAGGAAAAGAATGATGCATTCTTGTAAGAGGAGTTATCTAATAAAATTAGAATACGAAGAAAACCACATGTTACTATTTCTTTTATGCGAGATTGCTGGAATATAATGTATTTTCTTAAAATTTTCTAGCTTCTTCAGGTTAGAGAAAAATAAAATTACTAAGGAAATTCAATTCGTTATTAAATGTTTGGAAATTATTTTTCTTGGTTTTTTTTAAAGAGGCATTACATTGATGCGAATGTAGTCAATTTCAGATCCTTGCCCTATTTTGAACGGGACCAAGACACGGTGGAAACTCTATCTCAGGGAGGTTTTGGTGAAGTCCGGAAGTCTTTGTATTCAAATTTTATACCAGTAATACGCTAAGAATGTTGCACAATTTACACACGTTAAGCTTGTCAGATATAAAGAAACAATATCAACTTTTAAGAGAAGTAAAATCAAGTTTTTTAGGGTTGAACTTGATCTTTTTTACTAAATTTCCATTCGTTAAGCTTGTCTCTGTAAATATCAGTTGTCTTAGCGAGTTTCTCGATCAAATCTTGCCTCGTTAAGATTAAGAGACTTATTTCGTCCATGGTTCTCTGTCAAATCTCGTCTCGCGAGATTAAGAGAATTATTTCTTTCACGGATTGAGACCGAGAATCTCGACAAAATCTCGGTCGTCTTAGACGAGTTAAACTACATTGATCGACATTGTTGATATATTTTCCAAAAGTGTTATGACTTTATTATCCGCTTTGCTTTCTGCTTGTATTTGTCAGAAATTAATAAATAAAATTTCTTGAAACAGGTTGTACTAGGCAATATCAAGATTTGGGGATAAGTAATAGAAAGTCGACTATTAATAAAGGAAAAAATAAGAAGCAGGTACATGTTAAGTGTCAATAATATAAATAGTTATATAGTTATCTGCAAATTAATTATTTCAAAAGCTTATGAAATAGCCTGTAGATAATTATATGTGTAGTATAATCCTCATTTGCAGTAAATGTTTTTTGTTAATTCAAATTATAAATAAGCGAAATTATTTTTTTGATTTCATGATGCATTCCATCTTCTTCCCCCTTTTATTTCTTTCTTATTTAGGTATTTGCTAATATGTTTGCAAAATCACAATAAGAGTGAGACCAATAGTTTGATTGAACGATAGCATGCATATTCCTCACGAACTTTCCTACCGTGCACAAAAAAATAGCAAGAGGAAAAATCGACGATGCTAATGGAATACCAATTCTCTCAAGAATGTGCCTGAAAAAAATCCATACAACCGTACAAGACAAAGCATTCATTATCTTTGAACTTAAGAAAATCGATACAACTAGCAGCCCTGTTATAATGGTATTATTTTCTCACAAAATAAGAAAATTTTTGGAAAAAATCATTTTTTTTATATCTTTGTGTATCATAATCATTCTTTTCGCCGTTTGACCGTGTACAAATGTTACAACTCATATTTTCGTAAGACCGAGCACATAAGCTAAAAGAAAAACTAATATGCTATTTGGATACACATCCAGAAGTTGCTTATTGACTTTTGGAAGAAAAAATGTTAGAAGTTTGTTTGGATACATAATTTCAGAATAACTTCTAAAGCAAAAAAAAGATAACTTTTTGTGAAACAAAATGTTTTTGCTTCTAACTTCTGCTTTTGGAGAAGCAAAAAGTACTTATGCTTCTGGTGTTCAAACGCGTCACAAACAATCTGTCGATAGGTTGGGATTTGTAATAACCTTATTTCTGACCTATGTTTCTATTACCTTATTAGGCAGGAGTTGCACCCTATTAGAGAGTAATTGCACCACTTGGTCTAGTTTCTCCGATTTTATTGGTGTCCACAAATTAAGTCCCGGTGAGAGAGGGGGTCCTATTAGAGCTTTTCCAATAATGTATGTGAGGAAAAAAGTTTTAATCCACATAGGATATACAACCATATTTCAAAAAAATCATCTCCAACCCATTGATGTGGAGATGAGGTGGTAAAAAAGAAGTTAGACATCCTCTAGATGAACCTCTAGTTTTGGACATTCACTTAGAGGATGTCTTCCAATCCTAGTCACATTTTTACTAATAAAAATCAATGAGAACAATAACTGAATTTTTTTTAACTAATTATATACCTACAAATAAGTAAAGAAAGATGAAACAATCTAATGGGTTTGAGATAAAATTTATTTTTTCCCAATATTTAGGATTTTATACCTAAAGGGTGTCTTAAAAGTGATGTCACCTATGAAACATCCACACTCACCATTGGAGAAGGTCTTAGGGTGGCATTAGGGGATGGCAAACATTTTCGGAAAACACGGAACTCTTAAACCCGACAAATATCCGAAATACAATAGATACAAACAATGTGCAAGTATACGTATTATCCGTCCATCCAGCCACGGCTACTACTGATAGCACTAACAGTGTCGCAGTATCAAATATTCCCTCTGTTTTTTGGAAAAAAATGTTTTTCCATTTTAACCTAAAAATTGATCAAATTGGAAAAGTAACGGTATTTATTTTCTAAAAATGGAGGGAGTATTGGGTGACTATGTGCATTATTTTCTAGGCCAACACAAAAGACTGATTAGTGTTTTTTTTTTTTAAATTCGAGGGAGTACTTTGTTTTTTCATAGTTGGTGGAAACATACTATTCATACTAGGGTTACCTATTCCATGCGTTTACAAAAGAATTTGTCTTGTGTTGAAAATGTGACGTGTTTAAGATGGATGCTCACCAATATGTGGGGCCCACATCTTATTTATACTATCAACACATAGGATATACACCTGTCACTTATATATGCATAATGATCTGCATGAAGTGATGTTTATCACCTGATTTGTTACTGTATAAATACCCCACTAGGGGCTTGGTTAAGAACTAAGAAAGAAATGAAAAGATGGAACTACGGTTCCTTTTCCCTTTCTCCACTATGGTTTTTGTTATTCTTTACATTAACAAAACATTATACTACTCAACAGTGTGTGGCCATTAAGAGTTAATAAGGAAAGAACTTTACAACTTCCATCCTTATAGTAATTTATTATCAAACACCATTTAGTAGTGCCATTTTATGAAGGTGAATACTAGTTAAGGTGTTGTATAGAAACAGTACCAAGTAATACTAACTAGCTATTTATATAGTACACTGCATATTTACCTAGCCTATTATAACACGTTATCAGCACGAATAGCTCGATGCCGCAAATTGATAGACCAGTGTTCGACGATGTTTATGCCAAGTTGTCGGGGATGATACCCATAAATCCATATAATCAACTTCACAATTTATATTTGTGTTTTGAGTTGAATTTGTGTCTTTGATTATATATGTGGATAGTAGTACTGACTCTGTTGCTTTTATTGATAAGGGTAGTAACACTATTAATGGAGGCAAGTTGTTTTACAAGTATTGCAAACTTGTGCGAATGTTTTTGGGTAAGTGCGGGAAGGTGAGAACCGCGACTCCGTAAACTTTAATAATTTTCCGCTAATTATTTTTGTTATGGTACTTGCGATTTTAATACCGGCGAAGCGAGAAATTGTTGTATCCCTAGAGGATAACATAAATTTAATTTCTCTTCCTCTAAATAATCTCCAGAGATTTTGAAACAATTCCACCAGAAGCTGGAATTTCGTCTAGCATAGTATGGATGCAAAAGGCACGGTCCGCTAGCCGTTCGGTCCCAGAAGTGACCCGTTATAAAAGTGCTAGTCGTTCCTATTTTCGGTCCCTGAAGTGACCAAGTAGGAAACTTTTCCATAAAAGAGTGTATCCATTTGTACACTTGTAAATTAATATTTCGTTGACTATGAAGGTGACAAAATTGGAGATTTGTTGATATTGTATTGGTGCCATATTTGTTTGGATGTTTATCCTTTGTTTTAAGTTTTGTTTATTTTCTTTGCTTATTTTTTTGTAAGTAATGGATTCCAGAAGTAATCCATGAGATGTTGCCGACTCCAGAAGCAGTCCAACATGTAATTTGTGGTTTCCTGTAAAAAAAAAAAATCATATTAGACTCCAGAAGTGGTCTTTGGGTTCCCGAAGTAGCCCATGGTTACGTAATGATATTGTTAATGACTTATTAATGTATGTCTCTCGTCCAACTGTGACATCGGATATGGATTTCTGAAATAATCTATCCATTTTAAATAGACGATAGAGATATTTGTCTAAATAAGGGAACAACAAACACAAATTTTCGAACCAATTCTATAACCTTGTAGAGGTTTTGGGAAATGTGGAATGCCATTTCGGGTTCGAATAATATCATAGACGGCTCCGAAAGACCGTGTATCATTTTGGTGGTATAACAGTCATCTTTATTAACGCCTTATAATATTCCGGATCCCTGAAGAATCTGTTGAATATTTGGCGTTACCACCTTAAAATGACAAACGAGCATTTTTATGAAGTATTTTGTTACTTCATTTGTTTTTGTGCCAGAAGCACGAGCCTCTCTATTATGGGGTGTGTCATAGGAGAATTCGAACAGTCGAATTCCACGTTGTCATTAGCCAGAAGTTTAATGACCCTTGAATTATTCATGCTCAGGCATGATCAGTATGGACACCAAAGTTCTACCAAAATGAGTAGACGATTCAAAATGCTCATGGACATCCTTTACTGAACCTGAAGCTTCTATTAGATAAGGATGTAAATTGTGTTATTGGTCCCTGAAATAATTGGTTGTTAAATTGCATTAACATTAACATTATGGTAACCCGTTGCTGAAACACCAACTTTAATCCCTAGAAAGGATTCAAGGTGTCATATGCAGGACTTATTCACCCTGCAGTATGGACAATTATCTCAATACTTTATCGTATTGATAGACACGTCTACTAGAAGGTCTCTTGTTATATTAACACGTAAATGTTAGATTTTGCCGAACTGTTTGTGCAAATCTTGTGGTTGCATATCCATTTTTAGACTTTCCAGCTAAGTCCATTTATTTTGGTGGTAAATTTATAGGCTTTTGATGCTTTGCCTTCAGTTGGTATTATATCGAGCATATAGTTAGCACATGTCCGCACTCGACATGGTCTAGTTGAGTTCTTTGCTTAAGCATCTTTAGTGTATTGCTCGACCAACCATTTACCATCAATTATGTCTTGCGAAGCAACCTTATAATTTACGTGTTTGGTCCATAGCGTCACCCAGCTATATATATTGGTTTCGATTCATAAGACATTTAAAACCGTGTGTTGGTAATGTCTTATTGAGGATGAGACTGTATTCCCGCCGTTATGGGGAGGAAGTAAGCCGCCAAAAGGGAACGGCGTGAAATGTCTCATCTCTTGTCGAGCCTGCGACTGTTTTTGGGATACTTATTGTGTGGTTTAATTAAAACCCAAAATCTATCATGAGCATATTTGCTTTTGAAAATCAGGCAATTATGGAACCAGAAGTTTCCAGAAATGAGATGGTAATATTCCCGCCATGATCAGGAAAACTAAGATGTCACCAGAAGTTGGCATGACAACCTGCCACCAGAATTTGGCAAGAGTAAGGTTGATAACCATAATGTTCTCCCACTTTAATCAGGGGGAGAAAAGCCACCACAAGAGGATGGTGCAAATTATGATAGCCTAAAAAGGTTTTTCCCGCCTAAACAAGGGGGGAAAGACTGCCATCTAAAGATGACACGTATTATGTCGACAACCGTAAGGGATTCCCCTTTAAGTCATGGAGATGACAGTAACCACCTAAAGGTTACAGTAAACAATGTCGACAATTAAATAGGTTATCTGACTAAGTGTTTATCCTGATCAAACAAAGTTTAGCTGCCACTAGAGATTGGCGTGAAACTATCTCAGTTTGTTTTCTCACACCAAGATATTGAGGTGTTGGAGATTACTCATGATTAAAATAAATAACTGCAGTATCTCTAGGAAATTATTGTTCGTCACTTGCTTGAGAATGCAGACACATGAAGTTGTTTCAGCAGGTTAAATCATGCATCTCGCAGTGACAAAGTCGTGTGTTAAAACACGCTTGAGGACTGAATAAATGCCTCATATATGCCTCTTAAAAGAAATTCCAATCACTTTTCTAATATGTAGTGCTCTTGAAGAGAGACACAGATAGTGCTCGTGGAGACTATCAAAATATGATCCACATTCTCTAAGTTTGAAACTCCTTATTGAAGATGAGGATATGATAAAGCCCCTGAAGTGGCGCTGGTACCAGTTTGTAAAATTTTCTTGAATGTGCATGCACCAGAGAATGTGTTAAATCATATATGATTGTCGATTACTGTTTACAATAATGGTTGTGTACCCCTCTGCAGAGGAACATCGACATTGTGATTGGCAGGCATATGACATGTTACCTCAAACTAAGGTAGAAGATGAAATCTCTCGAAAAAGCGCAAAAGTTCGGATCCGACTCACACCGTAAAATTTTGAGGCTTGAAAATTACAGGCTGGTTTTTGAGATTAAGCGCAAAGAGAATAGTATTATCGTTTTAAGTGCGATTGAGGGTTTCCTTCTGAACCCCAGGATTGGTTCTGTAAAACTAAAGGTATTCTCCTAATATTGATGCACCTTAGCGTGGTAGTCTCTGAGGGACTCTGATTGCATCTTGCTTTGTGATTATTTTTGAGACTTTGAAGGATTCGACTTTTCCTAGACCAGGCAGCCACCTGACTTTGTGATTTACGTCAGGTTTGAAATTTAGTCATAATCACCATCTTGAAGAGGATAAATTCATGAACAATCCTTGTGTATTTTATGTTCTTGGTATAAGGTTAAAATCCGAATGAAATGATGATATCATTTTGGCTTCTGAAAGAACCCTTAGTAGCGCTAAAATCCACGCTTGAACTAGATTTTTGAGATCTCGCTAAAATCGAAATATTTACTCGACCTGAAGTTCGAGGACATGCTAGCATAATAAAACTTTCCTGTATATACCAGAGTATCTAGTTTTGATGCTCGTAATACTTATCGTGCTTCTTAATTAGCACCATTACTGGGAAGTGATCGATCTATCTGATACGCACGTTGAATTTATGGTCCAGAAGTACCATACATGGACATAATGCATGCATTATCTTGTGTTTTCTAACTTTTGTTTTGCAAGTTATACTTTTAGATGCTGAAATTGATTCTACAGTATTTATGAGTTTACAAAAGACCTTTCGTTGTTATGCCTGAAGTTAAAGCGGGAAATAAATTGGTACGCAATGTACTGAGGATTTAAATGCGAGGTGAACAATGGCGATTGTGCACCCGGCGCAAGACCTGCAGTCAGTCCTCCATAAACTGCAAATGGTAAAGCGGTTTTCCGAAGACTATATAATGTTTGCACCACCAGCCGCTTTAAGAAGTCATGCTTCAGGAGGAGTAAACTCATAGAATCTTTGGATGGACTAAAACGCGTTGTACTCTTTTTGCTTCCCTAAGGTTTTGTCCCGTTGGGTTTTCCTTATCAAGGTTTTAACGAGGCAGCATATGCGTGTTCAGCACCATTATCAGGCGACGTCCGTTGTACTCTTTTCCTCTGGTCTGGTTCTGTCTCACGTGGTTTTCCAGACAAGGTTTTTAACGAGGCAACATGCTCTTCGACGTCGGCATTATTCTGAATTTTGGTGGTTAGGTTTTGTCCCAAGCGGTTTTCCTGGCACAAGCGTTCAGGTTTTGTCCCCAAGTGGTTTTCCTGACGGAGGCGTTCAGGCTTTGTCCCAAGTGGTTTTCCTAACGCAATTTTTGATGATGGAAGTATTTCTCGGCGCTAAGGATTTATCCCAAGTGGTTTTCCTGGTGCCGGTGTTCAGGTTTTGTCCCAAATGGTTTTCCTGACGCAACTTTGAAAGAGGAAGCATTTCATGACGGTGACCAACCTCACTCTAAGTTCAAGTTTTTCCTAAATGGTTTTCCTGACGCGATTTCGACGACGGGAGAAAATGTGCAACTAGCATCATCACTTTGAAGCTACCGATGTTGTACTTTTCGAATGAATTTTGTCCCACTGGATTTTACCGACAAGGTTTTTAATGAGGCAACGTTTTAGAATGGTGGCATCCAAGGGGGAGTGTTGAAAATGTGACGTGTTTAAGATGGATGCTCACCAATATGTGGGGCCCACATCTTATTTATACTATCAACACATAGGATATACACCTGTCACTTATATATGCATAATGATCTGCATGAAGTGATGTTTATCACCTGATTTGTTACTGTATAAATACCCCACTAGGGGCTCGGTTAAGAACTAAGAAAGAAATGAAAAGATGGAACTACGGTTCCTTTTCCCTTTCTCCACTATGGTTTTTGTTATTCTTTACATTAACAAAACATTATACTATTCAACATTGTGTGGCCATTAAGAGTTAATAAGGAAAGAACTTTACAACTTCCATCCTTATAGTAATTTATTATCAAACACCATTTATTAGTGCCATTTTATGAAGGTGAATACTAGTTAAGGTGTTGTATAGAAACAGTACCAAGTAATACCAACTAGCTATTTATATAGTACACTGCATATTTACCTAGCCTATTATAACATCTTGTTGATTTTCTCATTCTCCTTTTTGGCGAAACTTCTTTATTTCATACTCGGTGAAGCCTACACAACAACTAGGTCAATAACAACATCAACAACAACTAGGAGTCCAGGAGGCTCTTTCTTTCTTTTGTCTCGTTTTGTTTTCTCCTTTGTAGTATTACTTGGATCTTAACTAAACACGTTACTACTGTTCCCATCCTCTAAAAAGAACTACCAGATATTTTCATAGAATATGCTATCCCACCTTTAAGAATTTTTGCCCTAAAAGTAATGTTCCAATATCTCTTTACTTATTATTGTAGAGTGTAGCCGATCCTTCCTTTGGGGGAGAGGTTGGCATGGGTGTGGTGTATTCCATCCCAAATGTACCTATATGACAAACCAGGTGGAAGGACCCAGACGCCCAAGGAATCCAACATGTTTAGGCTTCTCCCCAGTAAGCATGCATCAGCTCCTAGTATCTGTTCACTAGCTCCTTCAATCTTTGCAGCTGAATATTTATCATTTTGATTTAAATGTAGAGGGCGCAGGACTGATATTTGTACTCAGTCTTGATTATAGGACTGTCATTGAAGCACTATATACATGCAAACTCCCTGCTACCCCTATGCTTGCTGTGGTGTTCAGGCTTCATAGTCAGAAGAAAAATAGACAAAACAGATGAGATGCGTATGCCAACATCTCTGCCGCGTATTTTCTAAAACTAAAGTTACGGACAGTGTGCTTCTTGCCTTCTTGTGATGGCCAAATTGGTGGATGCACCTAACAACGACCAACAGTAATAGATGGAAAATAAAAAAGCTAGAGCAAATTAAGAATTATAAGTCTCATAAAAGAGAATAAAAGAGTTAAAGTTAGTAGAGAAATTATTGTCGGATTAAAAGGATAATGGCATTGAGTCAGACAACATGCTGTCAGTAGAACAAACCAAAATTGGTGACCGACCAATCTGCTTCAATGGATTCACTTGTACCGAATGACCTAACAAATTGATTGAGAACCTTTTTATGCTAATCAGGAAAATCTCAACTTTATATAATGGTGCAGAAAAAGTTTCTAAATATGTAACCAAATGTATAAATGAGAATAACATCCAATTCTGTCCAAATATTCTGACTGCCTGAGAAAGAATGATATGTTCTATCACTTTTCACCGAAACTCTGTATTATGTATGGGTAGAAAAATATGAATGAAATTTACTTTCGGAACCTGTTAGTCTTCAATGACAGTTCGCCAAGACATTTATTGCTTTTCTCAAGTAGTTTCACTCTTTCAAGTTAGCAAGAACTCTTGAAAAACAACATACTGAGCTTCAAGAAGGATTGCATCCTAGACAGAGACTGTATTTCGAATTTAGTTCACTATATTAGGAAGTAGAAAAGACTGAACACTGAATATGAAAACATCAGTTTATTACCTTGAGCCTCATGCAAAGACAGGCTCTAAATTAGAAGCCTTCAAGCGAATCAATCCCCATTTTGGCATATGCTTACATATTCGAGAAAATTCATTCCAGCAGGTCATTAATGAAATCAGATTTAACAACTGACCTTCACAAACAACAGTTGATGGAATTGGAGTTCCTTTATTACTGTCACATTTCATCAAACCATTCGCTACCCCTAACAATCTGAACAAAGTCAGATTAGGAGTCTTACATAGTTCTTCAGTTATTAATGGTATAGACACCGACACACCATCACGGAAGTAAAAGCTAAAGTGGGTATACGTATAATTCTCCTACAAGCTTGATCAGGAGAACTCTCGGTAAAAAGAGATTCAAAAATATCAAGTTCCTGGTGAAGATCAAGTATAGAACTGAATTCAAAATACACCCAGTAGAAGAAACAATGACCATTATAAAAAAGAAAACTTTGATTCATTACCTCAATCCTCATAAAAGACATGCTCTAAAATATGAGCTTAGTGCCCATTTTGGCATGTGTGGTATACAGTTTTGCATTGATAATACAGTATTACATAAACTGTTTGCTTTCTCCCTCGCGAAGCGACATCGATATCTCTTACACCTCTTTATAAATTACATTGAGAGAACAAAAAAGCAAAAAACAACTACAAACCTGACACATAAGTAGAATCTCAAACTAGTTCTTTTTCTTCACATAAAGGGAATTTAAAAGCAGAATGATTCTGAAATGAAGTCAAGTTCAATGATGACACACCTTTGAGACTCTTCATATTTGCTAAAGCACCATTTTTTATCAGATATGAAGCAACTTCAGAATGACCGGCTTCAGTGGCACAGTGCAATGGTGTATAACCTGCATCATCAACAAGATCAACTTGAGCTCCGTTACTCATTAAAAGTTTTACGCTTTCCGTTTGACCTTTGAATGAAGCTCTATGAAGAGCAGTCCAACCATTTTGATCTCTACTGTTGATTATCGCTCCTTTTTCAATACAACTTCTCAATCCATGAACATCTCCTAATGTTGCTGCTCTATGTAAAACATCGCTTAACCTAAGCAAATCAAGTAAATGAGAATGCCCGTTATCAATTGCAACTAAAAAAGGTGTTTTCCCATCACTATTAATCGAGTACTTCGAATACGAAGAACATTCTAATAAGAATTCTACAACTTGCCTCCGCCCTTCGGAAGCTGCACAATGTAACGGTGTACAGCCATTATTATCAACACAATCAGTATCACCTCCTTTACTGACACAAAACTTCAAAGCATCTAAATTCCCATGAATTGCCGAAACATGAATGGGTGTTCGACCATATGAATCAACAGAATTAACCAAACACCCAAACTCACAAAACAAACCCATCAAATCTACTCGATTTATCGCTGCTGAATCATGTAAAAACCAATCAGTTGAACCATTAATCTCACAACCAGATTCAATCAAAACCATAACCACATCTATATTACCTGAATTAACAGCTGCAAACAACAAAGATTTCCCATTTGATAAATCCCTAAAATTCACATCACCACCAGCATCAATCAAAGCAGAAACAAACCTAGGGTTTCCCTTACCAACAGCATACCAAAGAAGAGACGTAATCTGAGTTTTGGTACAATTACCAATTGCTTTAGACAAGATAAAATTACTCTCCAAGGTCTGAAAACAAGGTTCAGAAATCAAGAACCTTGCAACAAATTCACCAACAAAAGAGATGGGTAAGTTTGCATCTCTGAAGATATGAGAGGCACCAGGTTTTGTAAAAAATCTGTGGAGATCATCTTGATTAGCTTTACCTGTTGGTAGAATTGTTGTACGAACATGTAAAGAATCAATTGGAGATGAAATTTGCGGGAGTTCTGATGGTAAAGCGAGAAATAGAGTAAAATTTGATGAAGCGAGAGGTGAAAGAACAGAAAAAGGTTGACTGATTGAGAATAAATTAGGATTTGTAGTGGTTACAGAAACTGCAATAGACATGGTATGCATAAGATTTGTTAGCTTGAAACTTGTTGAACATTTTTGGTTTGGTTTGAAAACAAGGTTTAGTTCTTTTGCATCCACTGTTACTAGTCTATCCATAAGTTATTAGAATTGCAGAATTGGAGGAGAAATAATTTGGGTCAAGAACTGAAGATGGAGAAGAAAATTCAAGAAGGGGGATGGAAACAGTTTACTGTTGGAATTTTGGTGGTTAGTTTATCCTTATGTGGGACCTACCTAATTGCTCATATACCGTTGGATTTTGGAAAAACTTGCAAAGAAATTAGAAACCACATCATTATCTACGGTTAAAGTCGACCTTTTTTATTTGAAGGAAAAATAAATTTCATTATTTTGATTTTTTTTCCTTTTTTTTTTCTGTGAAAGAATAGTCCATTTATTTTTTCTAACATTGAACTTCCACGGGGCAAGACATCCCCATCGCATCATTCATTACAATTACATTAAGAAAGTCCGGACATGAGTTGTACCATATACAAGTACATATGTTTTTTTCCTATTTGTAATTGTTGTTGTGTTGCCAGGTCTGCCAATCCATCCGCCGCTTGGTTTGCTTCTCTGTAGATGTGTGCTATAGAGTAGGTCCAATATGTTGAAGATGGAGTCGTATTTCCTGTATCATGTTTCGAATGATCCATGATGCTTGGTTGTTGTCGTTTTCCAGAAGGGATAATGGTGCTTTGGAGTCTGTTTCAAAGACGATGTGAGTCCATCTTTGGTTACTCGCCATTCTTGTTGCCAGTAGGAAGGTCCATGTTTCTGCCACCATTGTTGTAGTTCTTCCTATTGGAGCTGTCATTGCCATAATCACTTCTCCCTGAGGGTTTCGAAAGATCCATCCAGCTCCTGCCATTTCCGTTAGTTCTCCCGGGTTACCTTTGCTAGCTCGATCTGTATTGATCTTTAGCCAATGTGCATGTGGGGGCTCCCATTTAACCCACATGATATTTGAGCTTCTCCCTTCGACGTTGCTCCCTTGTTGTTGTTGTTGGTGTTCTCCCGTGGCGTTTAGTTTGTGCCTTGACGCCCATTGAAATTCTTGTCCAAGCAGTATTGATATGGTACTTGTTTGTTGAGGCGTCTGTGTCCTGTTTTTGTAAACAAGGTCATTCCGAGCTAGCCATATGTTCCAAATTGTGTAGCAGCACACCGTGAAGTCGTCTTTGTTATCCGAAAATTTCATGAAATCTTCAAAGTTACTCGGCACTCTGTAAGAGTTTGTTGCGGATATATTGGACCTTCTTCCTCGACTGTGTTGTTGAGGATCATGTGTATGAGGGTCACCTAGATGATGCTATGACACTGTATTTGGTATTGGATGTGGGGGCAAAATTATTTGTCCAGCAGTGTCTCTCATGTTCAGGTGAGTGCATATAATCCTCCAGGTTTCTCTTGCCTTTATACATTCAAAAAGGCAGTGTTGCACTGTTTCCGTAACTAGTTGGCAAATCGGGCAAATATCAGAGGCAGTGATGTGTCTAATATTAAGGGTTTTGAAGGTCGGTAGACCTCCATGGATGACTTTCCATAAGAAATGTCTGATTTTTTGTGGGCACTTTGCTTTCCAAATTTGTTTGTATGCATAGATACCAAGGGAGTGCGTGTTTTGATGGTGATGGTTGGTGGTGGTGTGGGTGGTTGGTGTTATTAGTACCTAATAACCAGTTTTTGCCGTGTAATGTCCACTCTTCGAGTGGGCCAAACTGGCTTATCCGGTACCGATGGGTTTGGTATGTGGATACATCTAATCGAGTTGGCAACATGTGGCGGGAAAATTTGAAGTACTTGAGGGATGTTCCAGCTGAAAGAATGTGGTTCAATGAGCGTACTTACTAAAAGATCTCCTGCTGGTGATGCTGCTCCCATATTCGGATACATGGGAATCCAGTTATCCTTTATTGTGGTCGATTGTCCATCTCATATTTGTGTTGCATAGTTCCATTGCACAAAAGAGGATACCTTATGTATGTTTTTCCATGTCGGGCTGGCTGACGCCGGTGGTTTGATCGAGTCTGTCAGAATTGACTTTTGTTGCAGTTACTTTGTGCGGTACATTTGATTGCATGTAGTCTCTGGTGATGAATATATATTCCGTACTCTTTTTCCTAGTAATGCAAAATTATGTTTCCTTGTACTTCGAATTCCGAGTCTTCCCTGGCTGATCAGCAGTTGTAGCTTTTCTTTCCCAATTGTGTGCATGTTTCTTTTGTTTTTGTCATGTCCCCAAAAAAAGTTTCTTGCAATCTTGTCAATTTTTTGATGGACATGTGCAGATAGTAGTTGGGTTTTCATGACATGATTCACCATAGGAATTAAGGAAGAGTTGATGAGCATCCACCTTCCCGCCTGGTTGAGACATTTTGCCATCCATCTGTTGGCTTTCCTCTCCATTCTTTGTAAAAGTTGTGCAAAAATCGGTGATGAATTCCTTCCTTGTTTGAACTACACTACTAAATACTTAGGAGGTAAATGAGTGGTTGGAATGTTGAAAGTTGATTTCAGCCAATCAATCATTGGTTGTTGGAGTTTTGGATGATAGATCAATACCGATTTGTGTTTGTTGATCTCCTGGCCTGCTGACTTTGGGAAAGAGTGTATGATGTTGTTGAGTGAATCACATGTGTTTCTGTCTGTCGAGCACGTGATAAGGAGATCATCAGCATACATTAGATGTAGGATAGGTTGCGTCTTGGAAGAGATGCTTATCTCTTTTAGTTTCCCCTGATTTTCCAGTCTTTCCAAATTTGTAGAGAGTATTTCTGCACACATGATAAAAATGTATGGTGATAGGGGGTCTCCTTGTCTGAGCCCCCTCTGCGGTTGAATCTTGCCCTTTGGTGTGCCATTTACGTTTACTGAGTACGTTACCGTAGTTATGCACAACATTACATATTCAATGAATTTCTGTGGGAAACCCTAGGAACATAAGGTATGTCTCACGAATCCCCAGTCGAGACTATCGTAAGCTTTTTTGATATCTAATTTCAGTGCAATTTTTGGATTTTTTGTGGGTTTTGAGGTTCTGATGTGGTGAAAGATTTCCGTTACAATTGAAATGTTATCATGGATGGAACGGTTGGGGTACAGAAGCACTCTGGTAAGGTCTGATCATGAATTGGAGAATAGGTTGTAGTCTGTCAACTAACAATTTCGAGATAACTTTATAGACTACGTTGCATAGTCCAATGGGTCGAAAATCGGCTAGAGATGAGGGGATTTCTGTTTTCAGTATCAGGGTGATGTTTGTGTGATTGAACGTGGCCTCAAGTTCAACTTTTTCAAAAAAATTTGAAACCAAGGCAATGATTTCAGGGTGAGTAACATCCCAATAAACCTTGAAAAACTTACTTGTAAACCCGTCTGATCCCGGCGCCTTGTCTGAGCCAATACTCATTAAAGCTTCGTGGATTTCACCTTTTGTTGGTGGGCGCATCAGTTCTAGGTAATGATGATGTGAAATTCTTGCAGCAAAATTTTTAAACAGTTACATGTCAATAGTAGTTGGTGGTACAGTATATTGTTTTTCAAAATGGGTCACTATCATTGCTTCAAGTCGTCTCTGGTTATTTACCCACAAGTTGTTTTCATCCTTGAGTTGACTTATATGATTGATCCTTCTATTTATAGTTTCTTTGGTGTGGAAAAATTTGGTGTTGAGATCCCCATTATTAAGCCATTCTATTCTCGACCGTTGCTTCCAGTACGTGCCATGACAGTGCTGTAAAATCATGTGAGAGTTTCGAGTATCCCTCTCATGTTGCAACCAAAATAATAGTTCAGCTCCAGTCGAAGTTGCACATTTTGATTGTGCCAGTTGTATTTGGAATTCTGCTTCCTTCATGAGTTGTGGGAGGTGACCGAACGTTCGTTTATGCCATAGTTGGAGAACTTGAGCTGTATTTTGCATTTTTATCTGCAAATTCCTAGCTAGATCAATGGTATCGTGTTGGTGCCAAGTTGTGATAACAATGTCCTTCATATGTGGATGTAAGAACCAAAGGTGCTCAATCCTGAAGTTTTTTGAAGTTTTTCTTGAAATGGCCTTCTCTTGCAGCAAGAGTGGTGCATGATCCGATCCAATTCTTGGTAGGTGTATCATGAGTGCCTATGGGTGTTTATCCAGCCAAAGTTGCGTTGCAAGACCCCTATCTATCCTTTCCATGATGAAATTATTGTCCACTTGTCGATTTGTCCAAGTGTAAGTATCCCCTTGGTATCCTGGATCAATGAGTGCATTTAAATTTATGAAGTTGTTGAAGTGTTTTACCTAATTGCTTGTTACAGGGCGTCCACCTTTTGTTTTCATGTTGTGCTATCACTTCATTAAAATCTCCTATTAGGAGCCAAGGTGACGTTGGTGTTGTTACAAAAAGTTTTTCCACAGGTCTTTTCTTGCTGCTCGTTGTGGGGGACCGTAGATTCCAGTAAAAAAACCACGGTTGAGTATTTTTTTCCTTGAGTAGGCTCGATGTAGGCATGTATCAGACTTTGATTAACAACTAAAATTGAGACATTGAGGTGGGATGTCCATATCATGCAGAGGCCACCTCTATGTCCATTACAAGGAACTGAAAAAGAACTACTAAAACCTAAGCTAATTTGCAAAAAAGACATGTGATCAACAGGTGCTAGAGTTTCTGATAAAAAAAAAATATATAAACTGAATTTGCGTGTAAACTCATGCAATTTCAAAATTGTCAATGGGTTGTGCACCCCTTGACAACTCCAAGCTAAGTAACTCACGGGAGCTGCGAGTGTTGGGCGGTGCCAACATCTCGCGAAATTTCTGAATTACCCGTGTTAACAATCGCCTCATCGAAGGAAAGTTTCCAGGATGGTTTGGTTGCTGGCGTGGTGGTTGGTGGTATGCTAGTCTCTCTCTGTTGCATTGCTTGAGTGTTCAATGATTGGTTGTCGAAATTAATCCTAGTACTTCTCGGCTTCCTAGCTATTGCCGTTAGTATTTCGAAGGCCGGTGCTTCCCTCTTTGTGTGTTGTTCCAGCTGTGCAAGGGATATATATTTTCGCATTTTAGCTTGTGGTGGTTGCGCTGCAAATTCAGGGGTGTTTGGAATTTGAATGTGTTCTGGCAACTTTGTTGGAGTTATGATGGTTCTCCTCTTGTAGGTACGGAGTGGCTTCATTACTTGATATCGCTCTTCTGACCTTGCATTAGTGGTGACAATTACTTCTGGTTTCTCATTAATATTGTGCACCAGAAGATTGACCTTTGCATCTTTGTTCTGCAATACATTTAGTAAATTTGAGTGTAATCAAGATTGAAAAAAGCTAACATTCTGTTAATGCCTGAAATGGATTTTAGGTTTACAGGTAAAGGTGATTTCCGGGCCGGGTATGGATTTGTAGAACCGGATGTTGTCTGTTGGTCCTTAGAAGGTTGGGCTACTGTTTTTCCTTTACTTCCTAGTTGGTGATGAGAAGTCTTAGCCAGGTGTTCTGCCACATGAGATATGAAACTTGTTTTTTTCTTAGCTGGTAGTGCTGATGTGTCACAAGGTGGGTCCTGTTATTTAGTTTGATATCCGACAGAGTTGCTGCAGGTTGGAGTTTTTCCAGGTACTTTTGCATGTACACGATTTTCCGAGATTTGCTTTTGCGGCTCACATTCTTTGCTTGTGGCAGTAACTTTTGCATTGTTTGTATGCTGTTTCACCGGGTTCCAAGTGAGTCCACGACGAGTCATCTCTTCGGACAGATGAGTTGGGAATGTTTGTGGTGCATGTGGACCGGGAACCCTAGTATGAGTTTGGTCTTCCTTTAGAGTATTTCCTTCTCTCCCTGTTGGAACTTTTTTTATTGGGTTGTGGTATTCTTGCTGCTGTTGTTGTTTCTGTTGTTTTAATGGTTCATTTCCATCCATACTGTTAGGTTGTAGTGATGATGTTTCTCCTGGGCAATAGTTAGCCAGTTTTGGTCCTTGCTTGTAGTTCATCTTCTGGGTTTTGGTAAAAGTCGCCTTCATTTTTGCATTGAGTCGCCCATATGGATAGTCTGTGAAAATACTGTTTTTGGTTGCTTGCTTTATCCCCATGAAATTTGTACAATCCTTAAAAACATGTCCTGGAAAACCACACAAGAAACACAAAAGTGGAATGTTTTCATAAGCAAACTGGACCTATTGGCCTTTCCTTATGGGTAGAAATACTCCTGGTACGAAAGGTTTGTTGATGTCCATCATCACATAAACCCGGGGAGTTGATCCTGAGAGATCGACTTGCAGAATTGTACCTGTCTTCGACTGTTCAACAAGATCTTGAACTGAAGTTTCATCGTTGAAAAACCTTGGTAGGTTTAGGACTTAAAGCCAAAACGGAGAAAACTGGAAGCATTTGTTAGGATGTAACAAGAATAAATCCCAGTCCTCGAATAACATTACCTGATTTCTAGCGATCCAAGGTTGATTTGCAAGGATGAAATCTTTGTCCCTCTGATGCTTCAAGGAAAGTTTTATTATATGTGGCATTGAGATTGTCTCCATGTGTTCAAAATGGATCGGGAAAAGTCTGTTAGCGATAGCCTTTTTGAGTTGGAAAAAATCTATTGGGCTTCCTCAAACTTTGATTGCCAGGGAATTTTCATTGTGAGTTTTCAAAAGATTCTGCATCATTTCTGTAAGAAGGAAAATAAGGGTGACTGTATCCTTATCTTGTTTGAGTAGAGCGGCTTTTTGGTTGATAATCGATGGAGATTTTGAAGAGATCGAGTGATTTTCCTTTACGTGGGAATGAATGAGGTGTGAGTTATTTAGTTTAAAGTATTGGGTGTTTTCTTTTTTTCCTTGAGAGAAAGAAGAATCACAGGTCGAAGAGGATTTGGAAGAATGGAAATTTTGTGAAGAGTTTGAAGAAATAACTTTCTTAATCTCTTTTTTTATGGTTGTTTAGGTTCGAGACATCTGAATCTGCAGAGAGTGGGTTTCGTTGTGTATTCCCATATTCCTTTCCAGAGGATGTTTTGTGTAAAGTTTGGTCGAGACAGGGTGCTTCAACGGGTGGTGACATTGTATTGGGTGGTAGAGGAGGTGGCTGAGAGCTCATTGGGGGATAGAGGAGGTTGAGTAGACAGAGAATTAAAAAAAACAGACTTCAGGAATTCAGACACTAAACTGTCTTGGTGAAGATTAAACGAAACTTCTAAGTTGATTCCCGAGACGAAGAGGAAGCTCTATCAATAGAATCGAGAAAGAAAACTATTGGATTGGTTGTATGATCTTTAACCAATGAGTTGATATGAAAGTATATTTTCTTGACCCTAGTCAAAGAAAAACGGCCCTAGAGGGTCGTCAATGGATCCTTCGTGAAAATGAATTAGTTGCACTTCAAGATTATTGTTGTTTGTATTGCGTTTTGTTTTTCCTGAAAACTGCCAAAAATGATACAACCGAATTCTTGACACCTCTCTTATGTTTATTTTTTGAAATTTTAGCAAAAATAAATAAATAAATTTTGAACATCAAGAATGAATTTTCAATGTCAATTGTGATTTCACATATAACCTGAGTACATCAATGAAGAGATTATAATAAAAAGTACACATAATGATAAGATTTCCTAAAATATAAGAACTAATAATGAACATTCAAGTTACATAATACATATATTTCCACGAGGATATTAACGTCTTCCTAATGGTTACTAACTTCATGTTAAACCATTTTGATTTTTGAATCTTTAATTAAGATTCTTTGAACTTAAATGTTGAATCTCCATTGAAAATGAGTAATAGGCTTTGAACATCTTAATTAGCATCATTTCCAGCGGCAATGGATTCAGGACATAGATGTTTGGATCTGTGTCATGCCGGAATGAAGCATTCTTGATGATATAACGTGTATATCTAGGTAAGGGAACAAATCGCCTCAAAGGCTGTTGAAATATGATCAAAAGGAATATAATAATATATCGCAATGGCAATAACAAGCCATTAGACTATCACAAGAAAAATAAATAAGAAAAAGAGAATCAACCCTAAATTTTTGTAGATCAGCAGTTAAGTTTTATTTAGATAATGTATCCTAATGCTACTGTTGCTAAATCTATCACGAATCCTAAGAATCAAAATAGATTTGACAACACAAGATTTATTCAAAGAGAATTTTAGTTTTTGGTAAAAATAATGAAAGAGAAGAAAATGGTTGATGGAGAATTATTGGAAAAAACGGTTAAAGAATTGCAGCGCAAGAGTTTTCACACGATATCCGTTTAAGTAGACTAATAACCTTATGATACCGAAGTTAGAAAACGGGAATAATCACGGAAATCAAGTTTGATTATGATCCAAATCCGGTAGTGCACTATCCATCATAATTACATGGAAAGAAATCAAGCAGCGAACGGATTAGAAAATCTTGTTGCGGATACCAGCCTGTTGGAAAGCTTATTAATATCGATCAGGGATCACACAACTCCATTTTGTATTAATAAAATTGTAATATATGATTCATTGGGTAAAATGTACCCTTGTATGATCACTACTTAGTTCTTACTAAAATTTCATGCTTAAAAAAAACATATGATCCTAACACTTCTGCTTTTAGAAGATCTGTTGAATGATTCGGTTTTTATTCAAAAATCCGACTAGGTGACTCAGAGTAAATCGTTAGAGGTTTCCCTAGACAAGGATATACCTCTAAAGTGCGCCAAAATCAGTAGCCGAGAAAATACATGAATATCAAATTTAAAGGCTTGGGAAAATGTTGGACACGCATATGTTGGCGAAGGAAAAAGAGTACAACGTGATAGGTCCGTGAAACTATAACAAAACTAAAACTACCAAAAGAATATAAAATTATATTTATAATTCTTCAAGGTCATATAAAGTCTTCGTTCTCCAACAATACCCTTTGAGTTGTATTCGCATGTATGTCACAACAAGCAAGTTGTGGAAGTTAAGCTTCTTTTACTCGTGATTAAGCTACCAAAATATGGTCGTCAGCCCTTCTATTAATAACAAGACTAACAGAAGTTTCACAACGGTTTGTACAAGATAAGAAATTTTTTCTTAATATATATATATATATATATATGTATATATATATTTATGAAGAAACACAAGTAGTAGAGTCGCGTTTAATAAAATCGTACCGGGACAAAACATGGCTAACATAATGTTATTTCGCATGAGATGTCATTTTTTCATGAAAAGAAGAACTACACATGTAGAATAAACTAAGTATAGTAAAAACTCCATATATTAGTACACTTAGGAACTCAAAAAATTATCTATATAGGTTATTCAATCTAAGATTTACAAGATGAGATCAAATTTTTTTTATACAAGTGTTATTAATATATGGAGTATTTACTATAGTAGCATTGTAGTACTAACCCCTCTTGTAATCAGTTGGCATATTTTATTGTAGGATTCATCGAATGGTTGTAACTTTCTTTAGAATCTATGGTTGTATCCGTTGTCACTCATTTATCTTTAATGTTGGTTTAGTTGCGATTTTCTGCCATCGTAAGGTCTAGAGATTTAGAAACGGCCTTTAATTATTAATATAATTTAGGGTTTTCTTTAAAATTAAAAAAATATAGGTGAGTATGGGAGCGATCGGATTCATCTTAGTACCGATAGAGATTAAAATAAGGAGTAATGTCTTTTTTGTTTTGTTTTTCAGAAGCGAAAACGCTAAACTTTATTAAACATTAAAATCAAAAGCAATTACAAAAGATCGCCATAAATGAAAGAAGAATTTCCGACTGATAATACACAAGAACTTGGAACGTTATAAAGGTAAAATAGATTTAATTCCAAAAGGAAGTCATTATTTTGTTTTCTTCCTTCTTCTCTCAGATGTTAAACTATTTTGTTCATTCCAACTCACGCAACAAATAACAAATGTGAATTATCTCTAAACATTGTTGTTTTTACCCTTAAAATTTTTTTGACTCCAAGATAATAAGTTTTGAATTAATGAATTCTCAAATACTCACTTAATTTTAAATGCCCTCAAGAAATAATTACAAATCACCCAAGTGAAAGAATGCTAAAAAAAACAAATGGTATACACTTTTATCTTCCCTGTCGCAGAATACATGATTAGAGTTAGAAGCCAACATTCATCTAGCATTGAGCATCTTTAATGTCGAAAGTGGATCTTGTATTGCTGCCTAAAGAGTGAAACTTATTTTTCGATGGGATCGATTTCGACCACCATAAACTTTCATCCAAAACAGTTAAATCATCATTATTCAAGTTATCAGATAAGCACTTGTTATAAACTGAATTTACTTCAAAATATGACGCATCCACTAAATTAAAAAAGCGTAATGCATCCTAACCATCACTGAATGTTAGGACGTTACCCAATAAGGACATAACATTAAACAAATCAGTCTGCTTTGTAACTGACAAGGGATATTTTCAACTCAAAGTCTATTGAATGATAGTGAGCATTTCTCCTTCAATACTACACCATTTAGCCATCGATCATGCCACAACAATGTCAATTTATCTTCCTTGACTAATGTTGTTGTATAGGAAAACCTAAAATAGATAGGGAAAGCTGACTTTTGGTTAGAGAGTTGACTTATAATCTACATATGGAATATAGAACTGTCGGTAATTAAGCTTGATCTTCAATAATTTTCTTAATCCCTTTCTCTCTGTCACCATTAATAATACAAATAGTCATTCCCGAGCCTTGGTCATCTTCGTTGTACAGTAAAAACTCCATATATTAATAGTCTTGGGACTTCAAAAAATTATTAATATATGGAGTTTATTAATACAGGGAGGTATACCAAAAACACTGATTTTTTGCTAATTAAAGTATATATGTAAATGATAGTGTATATAAATGTCTTCATTAATCATCTAAACGAGCAACAAGTTGTATATATTTTATCCAAGAAGAAATCATCGATGGAATTAGACAAGAAGCAAAGGGAGATAATCCTGATGATGATAGTACGGAAATACTAAAAATTTCTTGCCAATAAGCTTTAAAAATGCTCAACAAGTTGGAAATGTTTTGTCTTCAACAAGAAGGTGCTCATAGTAATGAGGTCTTGTGCATCCGCAAATCAAAAGACACCATAACAACCCAAAAAGTTAATACATCATTTTCTCAAACAACTATAGGTAGTTCTCAAATAACTGTAGATAAGTATTTTAATTCATCTTAAATTTCGATGTAACAAGATCTATAAGTTTCCAATGATGACGATTATATTAATATATGGAGGTAAATTCCTTATGGAGGACTAGAAAATTCTATTAATATTAAAATATGGAGGTTAGTACTATTTATAATTGGCCCAAGTTGGGACGATAATTTTTTATTAATATATATAGTTTATTAATATATGGAGTATCAATATGTGGAGTTTTTACTGTACAATTAATATATCTTTGTTTGAAATCGATTATTTCTATCTCTAATTATAAGTGAATAATGAAGATTTAAAAAAAAAACTAATTCATGTGATTAAAATGGTTATGCTAGATTTTGAGTTTAATGTGAGTTTTAATAGATATTAATCGAACCTCATTCCAACGCTCTAGCTTGTTGTCATCGATAAAACATAATCGGAACATCTTACATCTTTTTTGAGTTGCTATTATTGTAGTCGTGTGATGAACTTTTTTGATGAGCTAAAATACTATCATGAGTGGTTAGGTAACATTTCAACTTTAATCATTTTGGTACTTATGTAACAATGGACAAAATTTTGGTAATTATGTAACATTTCAACTTTCTTAGTTTGTGCCATAATATATCTGGATATCAAATATTTAACTAATCAAATAAAATTATCAAGTTAACGTTTTTCAAAAGAGTGTGCACAAAATTAGATAACATATACTATTATTATATTATATAAATAAAAATTATGTGGGTGACATGCCAAAAAGTCAAATTGCTAACACAAAGTGTTAGAGACAGATTTTGGATATCATGTATCGATTTTTCGTGTGATATTATAATATCATCCTTTAATTTAATTTTAGAAACTCTATAATAAAAGATAAGGTTTTAAACACACACGATCATAGGGTCACTCTTTAACTAATTAATTAATCAAATGAAAACTTGTTCGATGGTGATTTTGTAGCGAACGTTAAATTCGTAAAATCACATAGAAAATTATGTATCTCTGACGGCATCAGAAGCATAAGAAAATTGATATTTTCACGTTCCGCAAGAGAAGTGACTTGTCGTTCTATAACCTCATCAAAGCAACAATACATGGCGGCGATGTTAGATCCTCTGAGGCAAGAGCTTTAAATATTTCATGTATTTTATCATTTATGTTCAGCGACTCAGTATCTCTTTCAATGTCCGGAATCATTTGAAATATTTCTCTGGTATTGCAAAACTCATCCCAAAATGATGTTCGTAACAAATATGATGTTGTCATCTCATATCTGAATCGATTAAATGCTCCTAGAAATATTGTCTGCTAGTATAGAGCGACTAATTAATTGAATATAGTGTCATATTCATCAGATAAATTCCTATAAAAAATACACTAATTTACCATAATATTTACTTACTAAGATTCATGGCTTTTCTTAGCCGAATTTCATGGATCAGCAGTGAATATTCACCTTTCCGACATAAGGGCCACCACCGAGTAAGCCCGAGTAAAAGGCATGATCTGATTTCAAGTTGTTGTAGTAATAGATTCGTTGAGACTTGTGAAAGCAAAAGATTTTAGATTTATAAAACTTAAAAATAGAAAACTTATTGCAAAATTGATTTCAAGATATTAAAGTAACCAAGACGCTATTACACATGAATGAACGATACCAAATATGTTTCGAAACTCTAACTATCCTTTAAGTCCTTTATTTCTTAATTCACACATAATCAAACATATTCCCAAATATTAATTGTATTCCCTAAGAATAGAATATCAATCAATTAAACAAAGTATAATCTATCAAATTGAATCACAAGTAATTAAGAAAATTATGTGAACATTTAGAACTCCGCAAAAGCGGCGATTGAATGAATTATAAATTGTAAATTAGAGAAAATAAAATTGTTACCAATCATTCATGCATAGATAGCTTCATCCATTGCCTTGGTTGCGCGAGAATTAGCTCATCATCATGGAAACACGCTCAAAATTCATTTTTATTGCTCAAAGGGTGTTTAGAAAGATGAAATGGGAGAAACAATGATAAAACAGTGATTTTATTTTCTCTCCCAAAACTCTCCCCAAATGTGCTCTCTAGCTCTCTATTTATACACACAAATACACATCACTCAAATATATTCATCCATAACTCCAAAATCTTCTTCTTTTGAATTAAAAATATCTTCAGGAATTTTTCCTTCTCTTTATTCTATATATATCTTTATTAAACCCATGTCTTCTTTAATTCGCAGAATAAAATCCAAGATAAAATCTTCTAAGGATATCTTTCTTGTTTAATACAAGATAACTTCCTTTTTCTTCAAAACTTCATATATGTTTGTAAGGCAAGAAGATATTCTTATCTTAAAGATAATAAATCATTTACCGTTGAAACCAAATTTCCCGTCAATTTTTCTTTTCAAATCAAGGAAGAAGATGGAGCCCCCTTAACCAGTAATGGGGTGCGATTAGCAGTTGGCTCCCTGGGGTGCCCCTTATCAGTTAGGTGCCCCTTATCCAAAACTGAGAGTCCGGATAACATGTGTCCTCCGGGTGCCTATACCAACTTTTCGAGCCAAATTTTCCAAAAATGTTTATTTTCCAAAAATACCTACAAACACATAAAACACCATAATAAGTAGAAAATCGAGTACCAACAATACTGAAAGTTGAGGACAATTCGGTCACAAAAATGTGTCTATCAAGGCATGGGCGTACTTAGTAATAATGCTCAAATGAGCATCCAAAAAATGAATAATCAAATGAGGAAAGGAAGAGAGAGAAAAATGTAACAAAATATATAAAAACCGTATGGGACCGGCTCACCGGCAAGCCATGCCGCCGGTGCCACACCTAGGTTTCCTCTTTCAATCAAAAATTCTTTGATTTTCCATATCTTCTCAAATCTTGCTTCATGGGACATATGGTTTGCAAAGAAAGTGGTCCTACAACCATTATGACTATCTACCATAAAAATACTAAAATAATATTATTTTAATATTTCCAATATCGGTCTTTCAAGCAAAAATCTACTTTATCCTTCGAGCAAAATCAAAAGTTTCAGTCAATATCAAACTCTCCTGAAAATACAAAACAATGCTCGTCAGAAAGCACCAATACTCTCAGGAATGGAACGCGGACACATGATGGCACGAGTACCACCATGGACTGTCTATCAAAGATCAGGTCCCTCCTCATTCGTTGATCAATGACCTAATTAATCCTCTGAAGTCCATACTTGGTTCAAACTCTCTCCAAAGGTAAGTGTACCGGATTTTTTGTTATGTATATGGTTATGTGTACCTGTAGATGGGGAAAAATGGTTTGCTGGTTTTTTAGGAAAGTGAAGAGTTGAGCGTGCGGACGAGACTCCTCGACCGAGCAAACTGCTGAACCTCACGCAGATGCACTACAAAGGGAGTGCTTAGATTCGAGAGATCAATCTGTAGGACTCCGGCTTAAACCAAGTCAATGGCCGTTCCAGAGTCAATTCGGTCGCAAAGAGGGAGATGGGTTGATCTGTAGGAGGGAAGCTGAGAATTGTGTGGGATCAATGATGATCAAGGATTGTGAATGTGTTGAAGGTTTCTGCAAATTGATGAACTGCTGAAGTTGAGTTCTGTGAATAAGTTTTAATGGATTTGTTGATGAATGATGATAATGGTTATGATCGGTTGTCCTCGATTTGGACTTTTTTATATTACAAGAATGATGAACATCCTGATCCCTGTAAGTGTGACGGTTTCTTGAGTGAAAGAGTGGGAAAGTGGAAGATCGTGGTGAAACCAGTTCCATGTCGTGCGGAGACTTGGTTAACCGTACACCCACTACTTTTCTAACTCCTTCAACCATTGCACGACTTACTCACATTCTCATCGTGGATGAATCCACGTGCCGTAGGCCGCCTGACCAAAACCCTAATTGATATCCCCCATGTGTGACGTGATTGATGTCTCACGAATCGTCGAGTCTGCATGACAGACATGTATTTAATTAGTCACGTTGACTGATTTAGACAATGAGTCTAGGTTTTGTTGAATTGCGCGTGAATGACGAATTGCTTAGTGGAACATTCGAGTAACTGAGCAAGTATCGCTCGACGAATTATTGGATATCGATGGTTGGATCAATATTAGAGCAATTGAGCAAGTATTGCGAATTACTGAATATTGATAGTTGGGCAATTGAGCAAGTATTGCTCAATTCGACGAATTACTAAATATTGATAGTTGGATCAATATTCGAGCAACTGAGCAAGTATTACTCAATTCGACGAATTACTGATAAATTAATGAATATTTATAGTTGGATCAATATTCGAGCAACTGAACAAGTATTGCTCAATTCGATGAATTACTGATAAATTACTGAATATCGATAGTGGATCAATATTCGAGCAACTGAGCAGGTATTGCTCAATTCGACGAATTATTTATTTATTGGTGACGTGACCCAGTAAAATATTAAATAAAATATTGGTAGGTTACCGAATATTATATAATTAATCCGCGTGTTTTTTGCTGGATCAACATAAATTTATTCAGTGTATGAACATGCTCAGAATGATGATTTGTTGAGCGTTTGTTCAAAATCCTAGTTTTTGATCAATGGTTCGTTAATTGGTGGACCGCTGAAAATAGGTCAAGTGAGAGAGGACCGAGCACATGGAATTATGGACGTCCATGTGGTGCCCAAGCGCTTGAGTGAGCGTGCACCAGAGTTGGTGAAAGAATGATGATTAAATGTTGGTTTTCATCATTTACTGAAATAGTGCTCGTCTGAGCATTAGGTAATAAAACCTAATTTATGGAGGAGTGGGGGACCGTCCAAGAAGGCATGGAACCGGACCTTGAGGGTGTGGGACCAGCTGATGGTCGACTGAGAAAATCTCAAGTTGGTTGGGAAGATTTTGGACCCAATATGGGCAATTGCGCAAATTAGGTCAAAATTGTGAAAACGTGTGGGACCGCCTCGTTGCAAGCCTTAGAGCCTCCCTTGGTCGGTCAAGGGAGCATGATCGTGTCACCATAATGCCCGTGTCTCGGTCTTGAGAGTTTCGGCATTTTTTGATGTGTGTTTGAGCAATATCTTGGATTTTCAGAAAAGTTCGATCTTTGACTGAAATTCTCGATTTTGCTCGAATGAGCAAGTATGCCCGTTTGATCAATATTTCGTGAATATTAAAATAATAATATTTTAATATATTTTCGTGAGTAGCCTAGTCGGTCATGTGACCATGTTGACTTTGGGCTTTTTCTTGGTTTGCACAATATTTGAGAAAATATGGGGAAACCATGATTTTGCTGAAACGGGGAAGTTTCATGAGATGAGAGAAATAACAATTTATGAAAGGTTGGGGATTGCTAGGTGTGGGACCGTCCACGGCTAGGGCATGGCCGGCCGGCTAAGTTGCTCGGTCCCGCGACACCTTTTCCTATTTTATATTATTATTTTTCATGAAACCACAAAAATATGGAGAAACCATGGGTTTTGCTCAAACAGTGAAAGTTTTAAGAATGGAGGAGTCTTCATGAGTTTATGAAAATAACAAAATAAGGAAAAATAATGGAGGAAGCATGTGATCAGCCACGGCTAAGGCATGGCCGGTCGGATGGTGGGCCCGGCCCATGGGCGTTTTCCCATTATTTTAATGTTATTATTTTCTCTCTCCTGTTTCGTGCGGGATTCCTCGTTTGTCCATATTTTTGGATGCTCGATCGCACAATTGGGTTCTCGTTCGTGCATCATTGTTGAGTACACTTGCACCATTATATGAGACTTACTCAGTGATAGTTCAGATGCCCGATTGTTGAGTATTTATTACTAATTTATGAAATTCAGTGAAGAATGCTTCATGAAATTGAGCAATAAAAGTGAGTAGTTTATTATTATCAATCCATAGGATCAGCAGTGGATTCGACCATGAATTCGGAATAATAACAAAATAGGTATTACCATTTTATGGGATCGTGGATTCGACTACAGAATCGGAGTAATGAAAGTAGTTATTACCATCCCATGAGATCAGCCATGGATTCGATCATGAAATCGGAGTAATGAGATAAAATAGATTATCTTCTAGAAATTCAGTGGTGAATGTCACGGTAGAATTAATCTATTGCAGAAGGGATATTAGCCAGTTAAAGCATCATACCCATTCTGAGGTGCATAGTCAGGAAACAACAAGTGTTGCCGAAGTCCTGAAGACGTTATTGCCCTCAATCTTACAGAGAACCTCCTGGGTCTATACACGGTCTCTCTACATAGTCAGGGAACAGTGAGTGTCACAGACGTCCTGAAGGAGTTATTGCTCTCAATCTTACTGAGAACCGCCCAATAGTTCTTCTATGTAGAGGGGGGTCTCTCTCATGTAGTCAGGGAACAGTGAGTATCACCGACGTTCTGAAGGCGTTAATGCTCTCAATCTTATGGAGAACCGCCCAATTATGTTATTCTACATAGAGGGCATGATGAAATGTCAGGTATCGAACGCTCATCTAGTGGAGGCCTTTCGACATACATGTTCATCATGGCTTCGTAAAATATGAATCGTTGCATGTCTGAAAGCCGTGTCAAAAACATGCATCATGATTTTATGGTTTTGAACTTTATTGAAAATCCACCATCAACAGTACCACAAGCCAATTTCACGAGCAGAACCATTGGGTATGCTTAGTAGGTACGTGTACCAAAAGTCATTGCCAAACTAAAGCCATGCCGGTACGCGTAGTGGGTACGTGTACCACTGGATCCTGAACAAAACCGTCATGTCGATACGTTTACCGTCCGTGTTCAAGAAATTCAGTAGTTCTATTACTCTCTTTTAACCGATTCAGAACATTCCCAAATGACATGAATGACGAATATCATTCGGGTTATTTTCGATTGATTAACTGGAATCATAACTTAGTTCATAAACAATATATTGTTTTTAACTATTGCTTTGAAACAAGACAAGATTGACTCGAAACTTATTTTATGCAATGTTTAAAGTCCACATGTCATACGACTAAGTCTCATAAAGATAGAATGGTGATCATCTGAGTAAATAGAATTGTTCGGTCTTCACATATCTTTTGTTGATGAAGTTCTTTAAATGTATTCGATTGATCTCCATCTTCAATAGGTGATTCAGTGATGTCTGATACTCAACCACACACTTCTAATCCTAGTCTGAGACTTGACTATATGTAGACTAGAAATCAACATATAGTTTTGTACAACTAAATTTGACAACCAACTTGAGATAGTAAAACTTGCAAGTTCGACCGAGCAGTGCTCTAACAGGTACCAATATTTTGTTAAAATTTTAATTAATGTTAAACTAATATTTTATTGACTCAACTATCAATATTGGAGAAGTAATAGTTCATATTGATCCATCTATCAATATTTTACTGGTTCATCGACCAATATTCAGTTGGTTCCTCAGTCAACCGATATTTTAATATTATAATATCTATGTTTGTCATTCGATTTACTCATGACATGTGGATCAAGGATAAACCTTTTATGGTCATTCAACAGTGATCATCGTCATATGACTTCCTGTTAAAATGCTTGACACATCAAAAATACATATTGGTTTATGATCGATCCAATAATCTCATTGAACATATGCTTATCAATCCAAATCATTCGACTATCATCGTTGCTTCAACTAACAAAATGATGTGTCACAATCATGAGTAACCCATTAGACTCAACGTCTATGGTTGTAATGAACTGACCCTCCACCAATACTGTCCCCACTTAACCACTGCGGTTATCCGGCAATGTGGGGTTTTTCTATGGGCACTGCTGCGGAAATACAATAACAACTTTACGGGAGATCACCCATCTCTGGATTGCTCATGCCCGACCACACTTAACTACAGATTTTTCTGCCAACTTTAGAGTTAATTGTGCTAAAAAGTCCTCGGCATAATTGACATGTTCCCTGCCTCCCGTGAGATCAATATCTAGCATAACCGCTCAACATACTCTCCCACCCGAGTAAAGGCGATCCATCCCCAGTTGTATCCTAACTAATACCGATATTGTTCCCACTTACCCACTGCGGTTATCCAGTAGTATGTGATTTTTAACGACATTATTGTGGTCATCTAGCAGCAGCTTCCCAAGAAGTCACCCATCCCGTGGCTACTACTGACCGAGCACACTTAGATGAGAAGTTTTTCCCACAACTCAATCAAGTGAACCCATCAGGACTTGGTGTAAGGAAAGGACAACCCATTACCTATATTATTTTCGGCGAACCCTACCTACCAAATCAGGATATTATAATGGTCCACAAAGCATGTTGCTGTCTCAGCAGGCACTTCATGCTTCATCCTTCATAACCATGGGCTATGAGCTATGTTCAGTTCATCAGTTAGGACTCATAGTCTAACTAGGTCAACGATTTACCACATAAAAATACGTCTACAAGGAATAATTTCACATGAGACGTCAATTCATGTCACATGGGAGAGAATTCACTAGAGTTTTGGTCTGGCGGCCTGCAGGAGACGTAGCAATACCTCCACGATGATAAATGTGAGTAAGTCGTGCTGGCAGTTAAGAAGTAAATGGATAGTAGATGGTTAATCAAACAAGTCTCCCACATAAAATGAAACTAGTTTATACACGGTTTCCCACTTCTCCATTTGCCACTCTCTTCAATTGTCACCACTTACAGGAGATCGATGTGCTGACTACCTCTGCAATAAATAGGTTTCTTGACCTATGATATGAACAACTTAGCAAGAATTGAATTCATCTCATCGGTCATCTGACAACCATATCAAAACACACTAAAGATTCCTCTCGTCTTACACAGAGAAATCTTCTTCAAAGCAGTTCAACACATCACACATCAATTAGTCTCCATTGATCTCTACACATTCTCAGCTTTCCTCCCTATAGACCGACCATTCTCCTTTCTTGTGACCAAATTGAATCCGGAATGGCTAATGTCTTGGTTTAGGCTAGAGTCATACAGATTAGTATCTCGAACTTAAACTACTCCCGTGCGGTACATTTGTTTAAAGGTTTCGACGATATGCTTCATCGAGCACTTTGCATACTCTACCACTTTTACCCAAAAAACCAGTAAACTATTTTTACTCGCAAATAAACTGGAGACCACATTGGGAGACTAATCTCTCAGTTGCAAGTTTAACTTCTCAAATATAGTTAGTATCAGATCTGGTTCATTTACCAATCCCAAACATGATGGTTCAATATCCAACCCTAATTTCAACGCAAGTACTAGTGGTAATACTAACGCCACTCCTCCTATCAACAATGCTGGCATGCCAGGCGTCACTCATCCTCCTCCTAAACCTAGTATTTCGGGCACCACCCATTCTGTCAACATTGCTGGTGACAATACCAACACTTTTAACTATCCTCTCATCGGACGGGATCTTGAAGAAATCAGGAATAATCCACCTACCGTAGCTGATCTTATGCAAACGCAAGAAAGAATTTCTAGAGCTCAAGGTGATATGGCTACAACGTAGAAGGAACTTCTCACCTATATAAATACCTTAATATAAAAATTATCACCTGACCAGCGTCAGTGTCAAAAGGGAAAAGAAAAGAAAACATCCTCAGCAGATGATCCTGAAACCTCAAAGATCCATGTCGTAGAAGACGATGAATTTAGTGATGCCATAAATCATTCATCAGTGAAAGACCAGTCAAGTTTCATCACTCGTGAAGATTTAGAGTGTTTGTTAGAAAAATATGAGAAGGACGGATCATCATCAGTTCACCGCGACCAGCCTCCCTATCCTTCCGATATGTAGAAGGTTCCTCTTCCCAATGGATTCACATCCCCGACCTTCACGCTTTATGATGGAACGGCTAATTCCCGGGAAAAAGTTTCACGGTTTCTGGAATCATTGGGAGAGAATGAATACAATCATGTTGTCCATCTTAAGGAGTTTTCAAAATCCTTTACTGGAAAAGCCTACACATGGTACAATAACATTGCATCAGGGAGTATTGCCAGTTGGGGTGAAATGGTTAACGCATTTTACAGGAAATAATTTTTCGTGTCAGAATAAATTACTCTCTCTGATTTGGGAAGGATGTTCTAAAGGACCAACGAGCATCTGAATGACTATGTGAAAAGGTTAAGAGTTCAAGCCTTGGACTGTCATGATCCGACTGTCACTGAGCAACAACTAGTTGACTTGTGCATTAAGGATGTTCTATATAGCACTATTAGAAAACCTTTGTTTTCAAACCTTCTCGGAGCTTCATGAAGCTGCTAAAAGTTCTGTTTCTGTAACACCTACTTTGTTGGAAAAAGCCAAACCTTTCAACGTCGAGGAATCTCGTGAGCCTCGAAGTAACAAGCGCCTCGTCAATAAGCAATACAATATTCGACCTTCTGTGAATTTTTTGTTGAAGGAGGAAATAGGAAATCCACATCTTCATATGCACAACAACCCAGCGCGCGGCACCACCATCGCCAACTCCAGCACCATAAACACGGATGTCGTTAAGAGAAAATCAAGCCAAAGTGCACCAACACCGATTCAACGTCAACAACAACGACGAGCAGGAGATGCTTAGACATCCCATAACTTCATTTTTCTATGAAAGAGGTAATCATGTTGTTGGAAGTGTAGATTCAATATGGTGCAATCAAGTTACCTCCAGTCAGACTACTCGATTGGAGAGGGCATGAAAGATCCTAAGTACTTTCACTTCCACCAATTCGTCAATCATCCAACAAGTGAACCCAATGTTCTGAAACACATTTTCAAAGAAAAAGTCGAATCTGGTGAACTACACGTGGGGACTTAAGGGGTACACAGAGACCCTCTCCCAGTCAGAGCATGCACTTTATCTGAAGAGTCGATCAATGAAGCATGTTGTTCAGTCCTTGATGGATCACTTATGTGAACTGATGTATCTATCAAGAGCATAACATAAATACATATTCACCTCTCTTAACTATGTTATGTCAGGAAAGCGCTTGTCCTTCCAAGAGGTACCTCATGAACCACCAGTCACAAAAAAAATAAAAAAATATACGACTGGGGACTGTTAACTATAGTCAATCTCAAGGGCGATGAGTTTGGAATGACCCCGATCGATGTGGGTATTACTATCACCATCATCCCTCTCAGGACACTCAGAGCCGCTAGAATTACTCGACAAGAGGCTACTCATGCTCGTATGTCAATCAGGTCCATGAAGGCAACCTCAGGAATGCAAATGGCTACATCAATATGAAGATGAAGATGGGTTATACCTGGACAGAAACTCATTTTTACATAATTAAGGAAGACCCAGATATGGCATGATCCTTGGAAGATCATGGATGCATGCCGACAGAGTAATTGCTGATAAAGCATATCCAGTAACATACTTATCCGAAGAAGAAATCTTGAATACTGAGACCTGGTTAGTAATTCATCATCATGTTGCTTGGAAGAACTTCGAATTCTAATGAAGTTAAAGCAAAAACCTGGAGAAGATGCAACATCGTACCTTAAAAGATTCCGCACTTAGCAAAGTCTTATTCCACCTGCATTCTTTTCATTGAGTTTCCCACACGCTCTTCAAGCACGAGACTCAATTTTGCTAACAAGAACTCTACTGCTATTGCAAGACGTTATGAATGGATAACGTCTCCTACCCAATATTTTTCCAAGTGGATGACTTCGTCTCTTACTCGATATTTTTCCAAGACTTTTTATTTTTATAACCTAATTTATGTTGCCTGGGAAGTGTGTTGAATAGCACACATTAGGCAGTATTATAAACCGAGGTATCTGAAAGAATTTCTCTTATACATGTTCTGAATGTTGATTTTTTATTACTATTTATTTTGAATCCACTCAGTATGTTAGTGATTACTTTAAAGTTATTTATTTCCATTGGGTACCTTTTAGGGATGATGTGCTCACTCGTTCTTACTTCAGTTTCAGTAATCAGAAGAAACGGTGCACGAGAAGATATATGTTTCCTAGCTTAAAGCTTTGATGAAATTAGGAATATTGTGTATCTTTTATTATATATGTTCTTTCTTTGTTCTATAAAACAACACATTAATATATTCATATCACTCGAGAGACTTTCAGTTATACAATATCAGAGAGGTTGGATTTTTCTGTTAGCACTTTATGTAATTATGATCTTAAAATCGATAAACTAGATTTGATGCTTCAATTAGGTTGTAATCTTATTAGCTAAGCGGGTGATTGACTTGGGGCGTCACATAAGCCATCAAGCGGAACAAATACCTTGAGGGAAACTTCAATGATGATATTCAAGAAAGATATGAAGATATCCCAGAAGTATGATTTTATTTTTGTTTCTAGTTAACTCATTGTATGAACTTTATTCTTATTGTTTTAACGAGAAAAACTATCTTTTGGGGTAGCCTATTTATGTATTTAACATTAGTTATTCCAAATATTATCATCTTGCAATGATTAAAGTTTATTTTTTAAAATTTTATTTTTTAAATGATTGCAATACCTAATGTTTATCGATTATTTGTGTATTGCTTATTTTGTGAGATTTATTCTTTGCTTCATAATCCTAGTGATTAGAGAGAATATCTCATATGTTCTCATAGGTTAAGATCTTAACTCTTTGTGTTTATCACTAAAAAAGGAGTAAACTATTTTGAGAATTGCACTACTGATCTTCCCACGATTACACTTTGTGAATATATTAGAGGGACTCCTTAAGATGTTCTTAGTTGTCTCCTTTTCTCCCTAATAATGTGACTGGCAGGGAATAATGTCGAGAACTTTAATCTCTACGCCCGTACATGGCTAGAAAATGTATAATTCTTATGTTGAGCCATATCGCTAAAATTATCCTCTTTGTTCGTAACTGGCCTAGAGAATAGTTTTTGTCGATGATTATTTTTATCACCAAAGTAATGTATCTTAGTGCCTCTAACATTAAGATCATTGGTTTTAACTTCTTTGTTCGTAACTAGCGAGAAGGGAGAAAAATACTTGGGATACAAATATTTTGGGAAAGGTCACTTAAGTTGTTCTTTTGGGAATGACATAAAATGTGGGAAAGTTCAATTTGAACTCGTGCTTAATTGATATATATATTTGTCGGGAGTGTGGCTATGGAATTATAGGAGATGGTTGTACCTTTTTCTCTCCTTGATGTAGACGCTAGGTTCACCTAGTAAAATCGTCAAAATAAAAAGTTGGTATGTTATTTACTCTCGGTAACTCTTTTGTGTAGTTCATTACAATTCCTTGTTTTTCACCTTAACCAAATATGTTGACAAAAAGGGAATAATTATTTGGTAGTACTCTACTATAACATATGGTTTTTCAGAGCATTATATAAGTAAGAGTGGATTATAAGCTATAGGTTTTACCTATTGTGCAAAATAGGTAAGTAAATACTAAGGAGGAGAACTTATCAGCGTAGTATTGCTTCAAAGTTTTGGTACAATTGGACTTTGAGGAAGGAAGCAATATTATGCACCGATATAACAACCATTGAGGTGGGTGACTTTGTCATTCTAGAAAATCTCTAAACAATTATCCTCATAAGTTTTTATCGCTACATATCTTTAACAATAAATGTGTTGAAACGATCATATAAAAAGCCATAGAATAACTCGAAGAACGAATAATTCAGGTCGATGTTGAAGAACCAAAAAGACAAAGCATGATGGATTTTGAGCTGAAAGGTTTATTTATTTTGGATCCATATGCATTGATAGTTTTGTCATTAAAATTGACAAAGGTGGAGGTTGTTAGAGAACTGCACAGTCGAACTCACAAGTTCTTTTATCTCAAGCTCATTGCCAATGTTGGATGAGATGAGAGTAAGGTAGTTGAGTATCAGACATCAATGAATTACCCTCGAAGATAGAGGACTAAAGATCAGACGAAGACATTTCAATAACTTCATCGTCAAAGAGACTATGTTGTATGATTTTAGTAAATTTAATATTGCGAAGAAGAAATTTTGAGTCAATCTTGTCTTGATAAATCTCTCGAAATATGATCAAGCAATGGATGTTATATATCCTTAACAATCTTGGTTAAGAATAATTTATTGTTCATGAACTATTTTTGTTTCAAGTTGATCATTTCGAAATTACGTAAGCAATGATATTTATTATCTATGGCTATAAGGAATGTTTCAAATTGTTTAAAGAGAGTTTTTGGAACTACTTAAATTCTGTACACATGGTAGGTATGCTTACCCAGAACCCGTACCCCAGTGATATGAGTTCTATAATTGGGTAAGTACGAATACTCGATTGGCGAGCCCTAAGGTTCCGAGTTCATGAATTGGAGGTAGGTACGGATACCCAGTACGTGTACCCCAACATCCTAAGTTCATGGAATGGTCCATACGTATGTGCAGGAATACACATACCTACACAACATCGAACCAAGCAGATGCTCATAAACTATTTTCAAAAATACGTTTGGCATTGGTACAAATCTCAGAAACACTTCTAAGACAACTTTATCCACTAAATAATCTTGTGTTTGTGAATCGTGGTTTAAGTCGTAAGTGTTAGTGAACACAATTTATGTTTCTAAGTTCATAAGGCATATTTTCCATGAACTATTATTGTATACGGTTCTAGTACCCTGGACCATGTAGTATGTTTTTATTTATGTAATTCCAATGCGAACTTCTCACACACTTACATGATTTCCTAATAAGAATTTCATCCAAAATGAAAAAGTATTTGCTTGAATCTCAAGTTATCTTAGCTTGAATTCAAATCTATCTAGAGCCTTGATAATATATAAATAGAGAGACTCATTCAACAAGACTTATAAATCCCTGACACCTTTGTGTCCTAGTTGCTTGCGAGAGTCGTCATCTATAAACTTAGGTTTCCTCTGTCAAACATACAACTTAAAGACTTCATTTAGAGATTAGTGAAACTAGGCCCGATTTCTTTTTACATGATAGTTTGTGTATCTTATTCTTGTTCTTATTGATCATTGAGGTTCTTGTAAATCCCCGAACAGGAATGAGATAAAAAGAAATCAAAAAAATTTATTCGTCTTCGACTTTGTGATTCCTAAAAATAGATATCTAAAACTCTTCTTATTAGATTTATTTGGATTTTTTTTGAGACGTAGTTAGTAATTTAGGCTTCTCAGCTAACCTAAGTGTAAGTGTTCTGGAATCGTGAGGTTTGCTGGATTTTGTCTATCGTAAAAATATTTCGAAACCTAGATAACATAGCAGAAGCGTATAACTTGGATCAAAAATCCGGTAAAGATTGAAGCTAGTGTGAGATCAATAGATTCCCAAAAATAATATAAAATAAAGATAATAATAATAATAAGAAAATAAGTTTGATATTAATCGAATAATAATATTGTTTATGGAATTATACTTCTCTACAGTGCTAGGCCTTCTTATATAGGCTTCAATGATTCTAGATATAACTAGAACTAGAAATAAAACTAAACTAGGAAATAAACCAATATTAAGAAAAGAAAACCCTAAATTAAGAAACAAGCTAGAACTACGAAAAGGAAATCCTAATAAGAATTATAATAAGTAATAGATTACTTATGAGTAGAATGTTCTACATCACCGGATCGAAAGACCGAAAGGAAAATTAAATAAGATTATCTATTAGAGGATGATCAATATCAAAAGTATTCATTTAGGTTAAAGAAACTCTTAGACTGTAAATAACGTCATCTAAGGGAATCATTGCGTAGGTCCTTACGAGGTTTAGGAGACGTAAGGAGCAAGACTGAAGCTGAATTGCTTGGATGGTTAATTTCGTCTCAACTATCAAGTATGATAGTATGCTAGTGTATATAACATCTTAATACAGTTTTGTGCTTAAAGTTGGACGAGCAACCGGGGTTTTTCTGCAGGTGCAGTTTTCCTCGTGAACAAAACTTACGGTATCTTATGTTTTTCCTTTTCCGCATTATATTATTTTATTTTAATAATAGGAATAACACAAGTAGTACATAATCAATCTAGGTAGTAATTCCTTATTGATTGTGACAAAACTCGTTCTTGTTGAAATCATATCTTGAAAGATAAATTACAAGCTTCATACTTGTTAGAAATAAGATTCTCTTGATTTGGATACGACTAGATTGATCTTGGATATTGATTTATGAGATCCTCCAAGAACTATTCTACACAATCAGGTTCATGGATCTCTTAGTCTAGACATATTGATTGTGGAAGAAAAAGAGAAAAAACTATAAATACTTATTGTTTAAGCTTGCAATTGTATTTGTCCATATCTATGAAGCACGTACACGGACACGGGACACGACGCGACGAGGATCGGTAATTTCTCAAATTACTAGGACACAGACATGTAAAGATACATACCTTAATTAGGCCGACGAGCGAAGCGAGGGAAGACTCTATATATGGTGACTTTGGGTCAATGTGGGACATGACTTTTTTTTCAATTTGACACAAAAAGATTGAAAATGGTCCTGGCCGAAAAACCAAAAATGCCTCTCTGGATCAAATTTTTCTTTTTTTCCTTTAAACATTTTCGTATAAATCAATGAGGAAGGTTAAATGTTTCAAATGAAAAGGAAGAAAATTCGGGTCATAAAGGTTGCGGGATCGAATCCCGGCCACCTCCAAATTATAGTTTTTCTTTTTTCCCAATAAGAATTTAGGTTTTGAAGCCTAGCTTCCTTTTCAGAGGTATTCCCTTCGAATACAGTTTCTAAGATATCCCACGCATCTTTAGACCGAGTGCACGTAGTCACATGGTGCTGAAGATCCGGGGTAATGGCATGAATTATAGCATTTAAACCGTCAGAATTTTGCTTTGCAGCGAGAATCTCGTTAGGTTCATATCTACCAATATCCTTTGCAATAGAGACACCGTCTGCTGTAACCATTGGAGGATCATAGCCATTAACAACTTAAACCCATGATTGAAAATCACGCGCTTGAAGAAAGGAATAACAATTTTCCACCACAAGTAATTGAGCCATCGAAGACTGATGGTACGTTTACTGAGATAACACTTCTGTCCATAGAGTCAGATCGCTACAAACACAGACTTATAAGGTCTTAAACGTGTTTGCCTGTTCTGATACCAATTGAAAAAGTGGGAGCCTAATAACCTCACCCAATATTTAGTTTAGGCAATCTGTATGGACAAACTCCAATATAATTCCAAGAAAATCAACTAGACAGTCAGACTCAATCAATGGAAATATATCCAAGAGTTATATCTCTGTTTCACAATGTAATCAGCAAATCAAACAGATAGAAATCTATGAGCCTAATTATTATGTGAAACAACTTGAACGGTACCAAAGACCAATGTTCAAGTGTCAATCAATTTATATCAATAACCAAAGGTTGGATTATCTAATAGATTGAACTACGCACAACCTGTGATATTTCAATTATCTAAAAAAATATAATGCGGAAAAGAAATAACACAAACACCTGAAATTTTGTTAAAGAGGAAACCGCAAATGCAGAAAAACCCCGGGACCTAGTCCAGATTTGAACACCACACTGTATTACGCCGCTACATACACTAGCCTACTACAAGTTAATTTCGGACTGGAATGTAGTTGATCCCTAACCAATCTTACACTGATCAAGGTACACCCGCGTTCCTTATGCCTCTGAATCCCAGCAGGATTATGCGCACTTGATTCCCTTAGCGGATATCACCCACAACTAAGACTTGGTACGACCCAAAGTCGAAGACTTAATAAACCAATCTATCTCACACAGAAAAGTCTATTGAATCGATAAATTTGTCTCCCATAGAAATACCTATGAGTTTTGTTCTGTCTTTTGATAAACCAAGGTGAACAGGGACCAACTGATACACCGGTCTTATATTCCCGAAGAACAACCTGGTAATATCAATCACCTCACAATAATCTTAATCTATGGTAGCAAAATAAAATAGTGTGGAATCACAAATGATGAGACGAAGATGTTTGTGACTACTTTTTATCTTGCCTATCAGAGATTAAATCTCGAGCAAATCTTAGATAATATAGTACTCTATACGATAAAAACAGCAAGATCAGAACACGCAACTACAGAGAAAATAGTTGGGTATGGCTTCTCAATCCCAATGAAGTCTTCAAGTCGTTAACCTATAGGGTTTTGTAAAAACCTAAGGTTAAAGGAGAATCGACTCTTGTCGCAACTAGTATCACACAGGAGATGTGGAGATTAGGTTTCCCAGTTGCTAGAGTTCTCCCTTATATATTCTTCAAATCAGGATTTGCAATCAATGCTACCTTGGTAAAAAAGCATTCAATATTCACCGGTAGATGAACCTGATTAGACTCAAGCTAATATCTTTCAACCGTTAGATCAAACTTAGCTTGTTACACACAAATGAAAAGTGACTTCATTTAGGTGTGAGTAAATGTACCTAAATGTGTGCACCTTGTGGCTCAACAATAGTTAACCGAAGTTAGCCATATGAACACTTTCATATCAACCTTATTCATCTTAACCATAACTAGTTCAAATGACTCAAATGAAACTAGTTATAGAGTTGTTCAATTGTTTATATTCTAATATAAGTATGCAAGACACAATTGAAGCAAAATTGATTTTGATTCACTAGAATCAATTCATGAACATTATATCCACGGTTTGCAAAAGATTGCATTCCTTAATATATAAATGTATTAGTTCATGAACAAACCGATTTTAGAACATAACCTACTCAAGTATGCAAATGGGTACGCATACCTAAGTGGCCGGACTAAGTTTGGGTTCGCTAGGATGCAAACGGGTACGCATACCTCCAAACTCCGGACATGAACTTTACGCCAGTACGCATACAAGTATGCATACTAAGTTCCTGGACTTTCATTAACCAACCAGTACGCGTACGAGTATGCATACTATGGTTCCGAACTTGGAATAACATGCAACAGTTTAGCATACAAGTATGCATACCGTGTTATATCAAATCATGGTTAACTGTTCTAAACTCCCATTTCAATCATTGAAACATTCTTAGAAGACGACAATAGCCGTCTCATACAAACTATTAGCTTCAAAGCAATTTTTCAAGTGATCGAATGATCAATACGAAACATTTTGAGTCTACATCAAATGATTGTTTCTTACAAATCATGTAAGATGTTACCAGGCGATTTTCACATGATCATCTTTTGAATTTCATCTAGAATATAAGATGAACTTGGTTGAAGCGAAAGCTTACCAACACATATTTCTAGAAATATGTAAGTGAGTTAAACTCAGCTCGAAATATCAAATGTGTATAATTGAAGTCTATATAGCTATACGACTTTTGTCTCAAATAAGAGATAGAGTAGATAGAATTTTGAGTGACAGATGAGTTCAAGTCATCACATACCTTTTGTTGATGAAGTTCCACAAGCTCCCCTTAGTAGTTCTTCGTCTTTAATCGATGAACGCCGTGAAGTTTAATGGTAAACCATACTTACTATCATAATCTGAGGCTTAGCTATAAGTAGACTAGAAATCAAGACTTATAGTTTTGTCAACTAAACTTGAGAAACAAGCTTGAGATAGCAACGCTTGCGAGTTTGACCGAGCAATGCTCTAACAATCTCTCCCTTTGTCAATTTTAGTGACAAAACTATCAATACATATGGATTACAAAATAAATAAACTTTGTAGCTTCTCATCCAAATGATTGATTTCCTTGGTTCTTCAACATTACTCGAAATCTTCGTCACTTCCAAGTACTCCAGTGATTCTGGACGTGTTCAACTCAGCATCATAGTTGTTGAAGATCCGTAGCTATAACAATATATAAAAACATCTTGTTTTTATATATTGTTATACAGTGTCATAGTATTATTTCACAGCATCAAAGTCCAATTGTATCACAACTTTGACAACAGTATTATGGTGATATGTATCACTCCCCCTTAGTCAATACTTCCTCTCATATGAAAACCGTTCCCCCTTACATAATGATATGCAAACCATATGTATTTAACTACACATTAATTCCCCCCCTTTTGTCAATATAAATTGGGAAAGGTACGAAAACTAGTGGGATTATAATGAAATTCTCATAGAGATTCTTCATGACTAAAACAAAACATATCAACTTTGTTTAGATACAATCATATAGTCGAAACTAAATGCATTCATCAAGAAGTTCATAAAGATACAAGAAAACTCCTACAAAATTCCACTGTCGCACTCCCCACAAAGGTTTGGCAATTAAACACAAGTTCAAATAAGAACTCCCCATAAAATGTCATTCCCGAAAGAACAACAAGAGCGACCTTACTTTTGCAAGAAAATAAGGATTCTTTGGACATTAACAAATTACATGAAACATGAATTTGTATCCAGAAAACTCAATTAAATTAAACACAAGTGAACTTATGATTATTTTAATCGGAAATGCTCAACATAAGAAAACTTCGGAGCCGCACAGTACTTTCACATAGAAGTGGATCAGGGAAAGATCAATACTGCAGAATATTCAAAGATTCATTCTATTTGTATCAATATTTGTAGAATTATATCATAGAGTTAATCTTTGTAATCAAAAGTTCATCCTATCTTCCATCACCATTTGCATAATGACACAACACGCTTAACTTTTGACAAATATGGGACAATCATAGTTCACGGACGCAAATAATATATATATCCCATAATAATTTTTGCAATATATGAAACCAATAAAGATTAATACTGCAAAATCATCTTCCAAATAAACTTTAGAATTTAAATAAATAAATCTAAAAACATTGCAAGATGAAGATCGTTGGCAATAGCTATGTGTACTCACAATAATTGCTATTCCAAACCATAGTTATCCTTCTTAAAACACAAGAATAAATTATCATTAGAAGTTTCCTAGACATCGTAGAGATTTCTTAGAGCATCTACTGAGAATTCCTTCTCATTATTGAAAAACCCATTGATTATGGGATCATTCAATTCCTCCAAATCTTCAGAAATATCAGTTAACTCACTAAGTTCTATTTTTAGTCCACACAAGGTGTTCTTTGTTGGAGACAACATATGTTCATAGTGAGTTATCTTTTCTAAAGAGATCACGATCTGAGATTTTAAATCATTCCTTTTGTTGATGAAATCCTTCACCATGCCTCTAAATTTATTATCGAAATGACAAACAAACAAGAGGCAGTTAGAGGAAGAACATTCTTTATCATTTGTAGATGTCTCCTTCTTCTTCCTTGAGGAAATGATTCCTTCGCAAAAATACACAATAACTGCTTCAACTGCATTTCTTTTTGTGGTACCTCTAGTTATTGGAGCCATGAAACTGTGTCTTTCAAATATAAAGGACGTGCAGGGCATTTTGATCACAAATGAATATAAATAGACCAATGGACAGTCAAACCCTAAAAGAACTTTGAAAAAGTCTTTTACGGTCTTGATCCATTATCTATTTTAAATAAGAAGATACTTTCTTAACAAAAAAAGAATTAACAGTTATACAAGACTTGAGAAACCTTGAAGAAATCATTATTTACTCAAGTTAAAGGATGCAAATGTCACTAGAATTAGATAGTGACAAAGCGATCTGAATGCTCACATCTTTTATCATATAGTGACTTATCAAGGCTTGTTGCATAAATAGACTTCTTACCTCGTCTGAACCTGGTTCTTTTGTATATCTTCTTGTCTTCAGGAGTACCAAGTTGCTTATCCAAGGCCAGATTCATTCTTTGCATGTCATTTTGAAGTTTGGCAATCCTTTTGGTGTTCCTCTTGAATTTATAACACTTATTGTGATCATGATTTTCATTTCCACAAAACGAACAAATCAAGGAGGATTTATTGTCTTGCTTATTTGCCTCATGTTTATCACAACAATCATCATCAATTATTCCAAAACCGCCTGGAACAAAGGAGTTGTTAGTTCTCACAATTTTGCTTTTGAACCCTAAACCATTTGTGTTTCTAAAAGATTTCTGACCGAATAACATTGCTGAGATTTTGTCAGAACTTACAGACAACCTTTGCAGGTCACACTTAAGAGTATTAATCTCTTTTTCCTTCAGAGATAGGGTTCTGGTGAATTCATCATTGAAACAATCTATCTCAAGATTTTTCACTTGAAGTGATGATTCAAGTTTCTCCAACGAAGCATTTAATTGGAGATTTTCTTGGTGAACTGCTGCACACTTATCCAAGAATTCAAAAATCTGAGCGTCAAACTCAAACTCTGAATCAGAATTTGAGTAGGAAGAAGTTTCTGCTGTGAGAGATGAAAATTCATTGCACACATCGGAAACATGCACAATATTGACAATCTGGGATGATTCTTCTTGTATTGAATCATCTAAAGCATTAACCGGAGAGAGACGTTTCTCACATCTTTTGCCTCTTTTAACAATATCCTTGATCTTTTGTGTAATCAGTGATTTATCAAAATCAACATAATTGGAGCAACATTCATCAGCCTAAGACAAGCTGGAAGATTCTCTTGTGTTGGTAACAACATTGAACGCAGATGTTCTGACCGTATTCTGATCAAGATCAAATATTTTTAACTTCCAAACAAGAGTATTTCTGGAAAGCGTATCAAGGTTATTTCCTTTAACGATGGCATGTTTCTTAGAATCATATTTGGCTGGCAACGATCTGAGAAATTTCATCACAATGTCCTTTTCAGGAATAGTCTTACCCATTGTGAAAAATGCATTAACAAGTTCAGAAACTTTGTGATTAAACTCATCAAATGAATCTTCATCATCCATACAAAGGTTTTCCCAATCATAATTTAGGTTTTGAAGCCTAACTTCCTTTTCAGGGGTATTCTCTTCAAAAATAATTTATAAGATATCCGACGCATCTTTGGACCGAGTGCACGTAGTCACATGGTGCTGAAGATCTGGGGTAATGGCATGAATGATATCATTTAAACCGTCAGAATTTTGCTTTGCACCGAGAATCTCGTTAGGTTCATATCTACCAATATCCTTTACAATAGAGACACCGTCTACTGTAACCATTGGAGGATCATAGCCATTAACAACATAAACCCATGATTGAAAATCACGCGCTTGATGAAAGTCACGCATAGCAATTTTCCACCACAAGTAATTTGAGCCATCGAAGACTGGTGGTACGTTTACTGAGATAGCAATTCTGTCCATAGAGTCAGATCGCTGAAAACACATACTTATAAGGTCTTAACGTGTTTGTCTGTTCTGATACCAATTGCAAAAGCGGGAGTCTAATAACCTCACCAATATTTTGTTTAGGCAATCTGTATGGACAAACTCCAATATAATTCCAAGAGAATCACCAAGACATTCAGACTCAATCATGGAAATATATCCAAGAGTTGTATATCTGTTTCACAATGTAATCAGCAAATCAAACAGATAGAAATCCGCGAGCCTGATTATTATGTGAAACGACTTAAACGGTACCAAAGACCAATGTTCAAGTGTCAATCAATTTATATCAACAACCAAAGGTTGGATTATCTAATTGATTGAACTATGCACAACTTGTGATATTTCAATTATGTAAGAAAATATAATACAGAAAAGATATAACACAGACACCAAAATTTTTATTAACGAGGAAACTTGCAAATGCAGAAAAACCCCGGGACCTAGTCCATATTTGAACACCACACTGTATTAAGCCGCTACATACACTAGCCTACTCCAAGTTAATTTCGGACTGGAATGTAGTTGATCCCTAACCAATCTCACACTGATCAAGGTACAGTCTCGTTACTTACGCCTCTGAATCCCAGCAGGACTATGTGCACTCTATTTCCTTAGCTGATCTCACCCACAACTAAGACTTGCTATGACCCAAAGTCGAAGACTTAATAAACCAATCTGTCTCACACAGAAAAGTATATTGAATAGATAAATCTGTCTCCCATATAAATACCTATGAGTTTCGTTCTATCTTTTGATAAATAAAGGTGAACAAGAACCAATTGATACATCGGTCTTATATTCCCGAAGAACAACCTAGTAATTTTAATTACCTTACAATAATCTTAATCGTATGGTAGCGAAATAAGATATTGTGGAATCACAAACGATGAGACGAATATGTTTGTGTCTACTTTTTATCTTGCCTTTCGGAGATTAAATCTCGAGCAAATCTTAGAGAAGATAGTACTCAATACGATAGAAAAAAGCAAGATCATAACACGCAACTACATAAAAAATAGTTGGGTCTGGCTTCACAATCCCAATGAAGTCTTCAAGTCGCTAACGTACAGGGTTTTGGAAAAACCTAAGGTTAAAGGAGATTCGACTCTAGTCGCAACTAGTATCATACAAGAGGTGTGGGGATTAGGTTTCCCAGTTTCTAGAGTTCTCCCTTATATAGTCTTCAAATCAGGGTTTGCAATCAAGGATACCTTGGTAACAAAGCATTAGATATTCACCGTTAGATGAAAACCCGATTAAACTCACGCTAATATCTTTCAACCGTTAGATCGAACCTAGCTTGTTACACAAAAATAGTTAACCGAAGTGTCTTCATGTAGATATGAGTACCCGTACCTGAATGTGGGCACCTTGTTGGCTCAACAATAGTTAACCGAAGTTATCCATATGAACATTTTCATATCAACCTTATTCAGCTAAACCATAACTAGTTCAAATGACTCAAATGAAACTAGTTATAGAGTTGTTCAATTGTTTATATTCTCAGAGAATTATACAAGACATAATTGAAGCAAAATCGATTTTGATTCACTCGAATCAATTTATGAACATTATAGCCACGGTTTGCAAAAGATTGCATTCCTTAATATATAAATGTATTAGTTCATGAACAAACCGATTTTAGAGCATAACCTACTCAAGTATGCAACCGGTACGCATACCTAAGTGGCCGGACTAAGTTTGGGTTCGCTAGTATGAGAACGGAGGTACGCATACCTCCAAACTCAGTTGATTTTTCGGAAATGAAACGCCAGTACACATACGTGTATGCATACAAAGTTCCCGGACTTTCATTAACCAACCAGTACGCATACAGGTATGCATAATATGGTTCCGGACTTGGAATAACATGCAACAGTTTAGCATACTAGTATGCATACTGTGTTATATCAAATCATGGTTAATTGTTTTATACTCCCATTTCAATGGTTGAAACATTCTTATAATACGAAAATAGTTGTCTCACACAAACTATTAGCTTCAAAGCAATTTTCAAGTGATCGAATGATCAATACGAAACATTCCGAGTCTACATCAAATGACTTTCTCACAGAAATAATGTAAGATGTTACCAGACGATTTTCACATGATCATCTTTTGACTTTCCTCAAGAATATAAGATGAACTTGGTTAAAGCGAAAGCTTACCAACACATATTTTGAAAAATATGTAAGCGAGTTAAACTTAGCTCGAAATATCGAATGTGTATAATCGAAGTCTATATAGCTATACAACTTTTGTCTCAAATAGGAGATAGAGTAGATATAATTTTGAGTGATAGATGAATTCAAGTCTTCACATACTTTTTGTCGTCGTGAATTCTAATGCTCAACTACACTTACTATCCTAATCCGAGACTTAGCTATAAGTAGACCAAAAATCAAGACTTATAGTTTTGGAAACTAAACTTGACAAACAAGCTTGAGATAGCAACGTTTGTGAGTTCGACCGAGCAATGCTCTAACAGCCTTTTCCAAGGTGAATTTGGTAACTTAATAAAGCAAACCTTAAAAACCTAAGTAGTAGTAGCGTCAAACTCTTTTTTATCACTTTTCATCCGCCTCTTTCACTGTTCTTTCATTACTCAAAATTACAGTCCATCTTCCATCTACTAAAGATAAATAACAGCAAAGCATCATCAAACCCCTAATTCTTCCATTACATGACGACACTGTTTTTTATTTTCTAGTAAGAACAACAACACAAGATATCAAACTAATCTTCTTGAGGAAACATGTCCCTGAAGAAATCTGCATTTTAGTTGTTACTTTGGTCAATATTCCAATATCCATCGATGCTCATAATTTTATACATGTTCCATCAATGGGTTTTTAGTTTTGAATAATTAGATTTCATATTTTATTTATAAATTAGATTTTTAATGGCAATAAAAATTGCTCAGATGAGTATTAATTTGTGTTTATTTTGGTAAAATGTTAGATCTATGAATTTGTCTCCATGTAATTGTTTGATGAAATTAAAACAAAAAATAAAAATTGAAAAAGATGTGTCCAAAGAGCATCTCAGCAGTGTCCAAAACAAAAGTCATGTGAGATGCGTACGTGACACGTCTGACGCGCGTCATGTCTGTGTCCCACGTGTGTCAAACACGAACACTTTTTCAATTATGACGTGTTAGTGCTTTCCAGGTCTATACAAGTTGCAGAACGAAAAAGTTGGTGGTATACTTGGTACCTTCTGCTTTTCACTTCGCTCATGTGATAAAACTAGGTAATTCATACCACTCCTAGAGTTTGTTAGTCCAACTACTGTTATAATTTCTAAATAGAGTCGTGGTGTGACGAGGTCATCCTCGTGAAAGCTTTTGTAAAGTTTCACCTTTTAACCCTTGGATATGATATTCAATATATATTCACATCTGGAGACAATATTTATAAATCATTTTTATTTTGTATATGTGTTTTTTATTTTCCTTTTTTTCACATCCTTTTATTTAATTTAATCTTGTACTTGGTCCCTCTAACAACTTAATTGTTGTTACTAACTCGACCTTCAAGCATTAGGATAAACAGAGTCTTAATTGTCAGCAGAGTAAAACTAACGAGAGAGAGAGTTGCTTTTATGCACAATGTATGATAAGCGAATTGGGTTGAAAGAGTAATATTTGATTGAAAGAAAACATATAATTAAATCAATCCAACCACAAACCATCTATGAAAAACAAACAAAAAGTATAACATTCCAAGATGGGGCCAATGTTACGAGAGTTACAGAAAAATACGATAAATTGTAAAGGAATTGACTACGATTAATCCTAGTTTACGAGGAGATATGCTAGCGGATTCTCGAAAAGGAGTTAGTTTATTGGTGGGAAGAGAGACTTTTAAACCCATACTTAAGGATGCTTACGAGTTACGAGCGTTCTCGTAATTGGAGGCAGGTAAATACTGATTCATCAGACTCCCACCTAAAAGAGCATGGTTGGTGTGGAAGTTACTCCATGGCAGGATTGCACTAGGAAGACATCATAGAATCAGGTATTACTATCGCTTCTAGATGCTTGCTTTGTACCAATGGTTCACTTTGAAATCAGCATGCATTTGTTTTTTAGGTGCACTTACGCTACTGCTTTGTATATGGATCAGCAACCTAGATTGGTATGAATTCTGAAATGGAGTAATTGGAGGCAGGTAATCAAGTGAAAATTCTGAATTACAACACATGCATTATTTGCAAGAGTCAGAGGTTTTAATTTCTTCAGAGCACAATGTTCAACTGTTAATTAAAATTTATGCCCTTACTATCATTCTTTACATCATGGCTATCCTTTCAAGCTTCTAAATCTACTCACCAAAAGTCCATCATTTTCCTTGAAACAACAAATTGCATTCTCACCCGCCGGTAAGACGTTTAATCGATCAAGTCATCGTAATGTTTTTTTTTCATTCCATTATGTGAACGCTCTGTAGAAATGCTTGTTAAACAACACAATAAATTCAAGAATTACATGATTGTTAGCGCATATTTTTTGGATTTGAAAAGGCGAAGATACTCAAATATACCTCAAGCTAAAACTTATCCTACCTATAAGTTCTTTCTCCTAAAGTGATTGTTTACGGACTGAGTAGAGACAATACAACTAATCGGTTCACACTTTGTGTGATCGTCTATGGATACGTGATCGACACAATACAACAACGAAGTATGTTTACTTGATACAAAGGTTCGGACTTAACCAAACACAAAAGGATTGCTTATCAAGTAAATATGAATTAACGTTTGTGTAATTTATTTCAATTATAATAAAACAGTTATAATGCGAAAATATAAAGTAAATGACATAACAAGATTTTGTTAACGAGGAAACCGCAAATGCAGAAAACCCCCGGAACCTTGTCCAGAATTGAATACTCCCATGATTATGCCGTTATACAAAATTACACCAACTTCGTATAGTTGATACCAAGAAATTAAACCTATAGCTCACCTAGTTCCGTCTGTATTCCCACGCCTCCAACTTATAAATAAGTCACGTACTTGGATCAATTCCTTTGGTTCGTACTCCAAATAGTAAAGGAATAACAAATCTGTTTGGTATCAACCCTCTCAACCAAGATGAGTCGGACAAAGGCTTTTCCGTTTATCTTAACATAAACTCCTTCGTCGGGTCCTTAGATCTATCTTATGTTCAATTACCGAAGTAATCGTCTAAGATAAGCCAACAACACTCTTAATCCAAAGAATTGTGTTGATGCCGATCTACTCAATCAATCAATCCAATCTACCACAAGGATAAGCCGATTATTAATTGGATCCTCGTTTATCGAAAAAAGTATTGTGCACATCAAAGTTTATGAACTCACAAATCATAAATCTTCAATATCTTCTTCGTCTTCAAATCTTCTTAGATCTTCAATATAAATCTGCATACAATCACTTGAATCTCTTGTGATCAATCACGCACAGAACGAAATCTGTTAACAATGGATTATCACAAGATCGTCTTTAAAACTAACAACAGTCTAAAGATCCCTGTCGAAACTCTGAACTAGTTTGAGTGAATCTTATATCATAAGAGAAGATTCTCAAGCATAAAAAAACTAGGTGCAATCATATTTCAACCACCGTTAGTCAATCAAATCAATCGAAAACAAAAGATAAACCACAATTACCTAGTTTCCCACCAGCGGTACACGCTAGAGCTTCTCAATCCCAAATAAGACTTTAAATTGAGCGCCCGTAAGAGATTTCTTCTAATTAGGTTACTCTCCTCTCCGAATAGGCGGCTACACCAGTAACAACAACAAAGAGGAAGTATGTTGTTACGAAGGATTTGTTTGCTATAAAGGCAAACTTCAAGTATTTATAGACAAGGAAGTTTGGACATCAAGGAATTTCCAAAGCCGAAAATATTCTCAAGATATTCATTAAAGCACAAATTCGGTTTCTATAATTCCTGAAAATACTCTGTCCAAAAATAATGATTGAAATCTCTCGGAAAATATAATTAGTAAATGCACATTACTAATTCTTGTATTTCCCTAGAAAAAGAAATTAATAACCTTAATTAAAAGATTCTTAACTTACTTATATTTCGATCCTGGGATTTTCTTCCTTTAACTATTAAGGAATAAATTTGAACAATTAAAGAAATAAACATTCACAGCACGTGTTCAAAGTATGTAGACATCCTTACTTTGTAAGTTCTCTTTCACACTTACAACCTTGAAACCGATTTGCCACACTTCCAAACAAGTTTAGAATTGGTTCCTCTGACTTTCAAGAACTATGCGATTGATCAAACAAACATTCAATCACAATCATGGGTTTATCGGTACTACAAAAACAAGTTTGGTTCTACCTCCATGTGAGTATTGTGCATAGTCAAACTGGCTTTCCAAAATTCGGTTGACTAGGTACTAGGATCGGTTCCCCACATATTTATGGTATCTAACTTATATGTGTTGCACATGCCCATGGAATCAGTTCCCCTTTTCCTAAAAAAGTGTTGCACATGTTCATAGGATTAGTTCCCTTTTCTTCTATAAACCTTGTTGCACCTCATACAAGGATCGGTTACCCTTTGTGATGTACTGCACCTCTTACTAGGATCGGTTACCCTTTTCCAAATTTGGTCATACAAAACACAAACCTGATCATACCATCTCAGGTGATTACTTAAGATCGGTTTCACTAATAAAAGTCATACCAATACATAAGTCAGGCTTTTTTGAATAGTTCTACCAAGAAAACAAACAAGTTGTGAGCAATTATACTCAATCACACATATTGGTTGCTCATAAGATAAGCAATGAATAACAAAACCAATAACACCTGGCAATTTCCTTTTCGGTTCACAAACAAGTTTATGAACTTACTTCCTTAGAACACATGTAAAACATTGTTCCCTATGATGAAATCCTTACCCCATACCCATACATAATCACAATAGCATTCAAATGATTATGGCGATGTCTTATCTACAAAGTTTAATGGTTAAGCAATAAACCTCGTATTGTATTCCTTAATACTATGTCTATCTAGAGTTCAAATATGCTTCGCAGTTTTGTTTTCAATATGCACGACTTGAAAAATACGTTAGGGAATGAAACAATTCAAGTCAAATATCACTAACCACAAGTGGAAGGATGATTGTTGTCGTTGTAGCTCCTTGCTTATTCACATCTTCAAGACTTCGCAATACTTGTAATGTCTCATATCCTAATACTTTCAAGCTAACCTATACGAAGTTGACTCTAGTACATAATCAAGCGACTCTTAACATGAGTTTTGATTCACTAAAATATGACAACCAAACTTAACATACCAACGCTTGGTGGGTTCAACCTATCTATGCTCTAACAATCTCCCCCTTTGAAATTTTAGTGACAAAACTATTACATCATATGGATAAACAAATTACAAGAATTCATTGCACATACGCTTGATTCCAGAATTCAACAGCACAATAAACTGCTTACATTTAATCCTTGAAAATGTCCTTGTTGACATTATAATAACAAAGCAAATACTCCCCCTAAGGAAGATAGGTTGATATTCAATCCACACGTCTTTGTTATACCAATTCATATGACATGTTACTCCCTCTTAGTTTGTTCTTTCACTCTTTCGTTTAGATAAAACGTTTAAGCACCAATGTTCTTTTCCTTAGCGATACCAATCAATATAAAATCAATGCCAGTATCACTTGTTTAATCCATATGATTCTCCCCCTTTTTGTCACAAAATGACAAAGAAACGAAAAAATAAAGGACAACACAAAAAGAATCTTACAAATCCCAAAATAGACTTGCAATCTATAGAGTTAGGCACGAGGGTTCCACACATCATGTTCCGATAACCAATATCAAAACCGAAACTACAAGTATTTTTATTTTGATATGTTACCAAGGAAATAATTGTCCGAAACAATTTTTCCAATTTAGTTTAGCAAAACAAAAATCAACTAAGCACCTTAGTCCCTTTGTTAAACCGATTGTTCAAAAACAACCGCTTAATTCGATAAGACCAAAATAAAGATAACTCTATTTTTCTCATCAGGTTCTAATTATCCATAAACTTAGACCTTTCAATTTTAAACAAGACAAGCACTATGTTAGTTAACTAGCATTTCTTGTTAAGGCATTCAATTAGACTTGAATAACCAAAACCTCACTTCTATAAGTCTAACTAAGATCAAAATTAACTTAGTTTCTCTTATCCGGAATCGAATTGGACTAAATAACTCATACCGTACAACTTTTATTTCGTTAAGCCATAAATAATTCATACAAACCAACATAAATCAACTTGCATAATTATTCACCTCAACCAGAAGCAATTGAAACAACATAGACATTAAAAGCACCGCAATTGCACCGAAACTTTGTAAGCCTAAACAATTGGTACCACACAATAAAGCAAGATAACAATAGTTTTTCTTAACCGGAACCAACTGAATCACACACATCCACACACACATCACGGAATAAACATCAATTGTACCGAAATTTTTTTAAGCAAAAGCAATAAATATATATAATATAAACTCATGCTTTTTTTATACATGAAAACAATTAACTAACAAGATTGTTACTTCAAATTTCGCATCCACTTCTCCAATATGATTGCATCTTCGTCCAGGGAGAATTGATATCGAAATATCATCATGTTGTCATCCTTATGTAAAAACAAAAGAATAACAACAACCAACCTTTACCAGAGAAAGGTTGAAAATCGGTTTTAAAAATTGCAAGCAAAAGTTGAAAACCGTCTAAACACATATGATTTTATTCTAAACCAAAACCGATTCAACATATTGTGACTTTTTCACATATTGTTTCTACCAGAATCCCTCGTGATTCTTTGATAAAGCCTACCAACATGGGCTATAATTTAATACTGCTATACCAAAAAGTCACCCAAACCACAAGGGTTCACAATATATGAGATCGAATATTAAGGTAGTAAAACCTAAATCAAACATCCCATAAACATACATAGCAACAAGATAGAAGCATTATTGCACAAGCTATGTAAATCGAAAACTATCACAAGAAAAATTACCAATCAAATAATTTTATTCATAATAGACCAATACAATCAATGAAAGAAATCAAAAATTGATGTCTATTTTTCTTTTGCAACCTAGTCCTTCATATCAGAACTGAATGAAGGTGGATTACTACTCTTCAACTTTTGAATTTCTTCAAGTAGGAAACCTTGTTGCTTGACCAAAATCTCTTGCAGATGAGAAATTTTCGTGAAGGATTCTGCAAGAGCATGTAATTATGTCTTTGATTGAACACAAAAGTGTGTCAATGCTTCAATACACTGATCTTTCTTCAGAGTATTCTCTCTTTCCTTCTTGCTAAGACAATCTCCCTTTCTGATTTTTCCCTTAATATCAAGACACAATCCAGACTTAGTCTTAAGATGATCTTGCATCTTCTCCAGAGAAACCATTTGATCCAGACCCATAGTTCGGACAAGGAATTATCAAAATAACAAAAAAATATTTTTATATTTTTCATACTACCGAAAATATAATATTCCTAAAAATATGAATATATCACATATCTTCAAATACTAGATATTATTTCCATAATCTACACAAAAGTGCCTTGATTTTTCTTTTTCCTCACTCAAAGAATTGGCATACATGGTGAGCAAAGAATTCTAATACCGATCAAGTGGCATTAGTATGAGATTTTCTCCCATTATGGAATTCTGAACAACCAGGGTGTTCTTGATCTAGTATAGTATGGAGAGATCTCCTTTTGTTACCTCGAACTGACGAAGTATCTTGGGATTGACTGGAATTGCATATGCAACTCTTAGAAATTCTGTTGTTGAGACAGTTTTTGCATCTTGTCTTATTTTTACCTTTACCATTAGGTGATTTAATAACATTGGAAGACATGTTCATTCTTAAAATTGGTAAATCACTAATGGAGGAGGAAGAAATAAGATTGACAACTAATGCAATATTAGTTGTTTCCTCTTCTTCAGAATCGTATGAATCAGAGGTCTCATATAGAGTCACATCCCATGTCTTGCTTCCAGTGTATTTCTTAAGATTGGGACAATCTTTAGAAATATGACCAAACCCTTTACACTTGAAGCATTGCGCCTGATATTCATCATCTTCTTCATGATCCTTTTTGACAGGAACTCGATCATGTGGACGAGAAGATCGATAAGTATCCTTGACGAATATCTTGTTTCTTTTCTTTAAGAGTTATAGAAATTGTCTAGTAATTAATGACAATGATTGTTCAATTTCATCATCAGAATTTTCTGCAATTTGTTCATCTGAATCATCCATCTATCTATTCCTTTCCATTGAAGCTTTCAGAATTCTTGCAGCTTTAAAAGCGATTCCTTTACCTTGAATAGACTGTGATTCATGATCAAAGATCTTTAACTTACCAACGAGTGTGCTTCGTGAGAGAGTTGAAAGATCATTTGCTTTTATGATTGCATGCTTTTTTGAATCATATCTAGATGGCAACGATCTGAGAATCTTGCATACTATATCTTTTTCAGAAATAGTCTTTCCTGACGAGAAATAGGCATTAATTATCTCAGAGAGTTTAATATGAAACTCTTCAAAAGTGTCGTTGTCATCCATTCAAAGATTTTCCCAATCGGAAGTGAGAGTTTGAAGTATAGCTTCTTTCTCTGATCATTTTCATTCGAATACGATGTGAAGATTATCCCAATCTTCTTTCGAAGTTTGACATGTTGATACAAGATGTTGTAAATCACGACTTACAGCATGAATAATAGCATTCAAACCATCTAAATTCTGCTTTGCAAGTGCCTTTTCTTCGTTCGAAAAATCTACTAAGCGTTTAAACTCAGTTTCCGAATTTTCTATCTTTGGACGAATATAACCATCGACGACCAATAGCCAAGTATTAAAGTCTCGTGATTGAAGAAAATATCTCATAGCAGATTTCCACCATATATATTTTGTTCCGTCAAATCTTGGTGGTACGTTAACTGAAGTCGATTCATGAGAACTCGAGTTCATTCTTATAGGTTGGATCGCACCAAACACAGATTGTTAGATCTTTTCGTGTTTTCCTGTTCTGATACCAATTGAAAAGGCGAGGGTACCCAAATAATACCTCAAGCTAAAAATTTTCCTACCTATAAGTCTTTTCTCCGAAAGTGATTGTCTATGGACCGAGTCGAGACAATACAACTAATGGGTTCACACTTCATGTGATCGTCTATGGATACGAGATCGAGACAATACAACAACGAAGTATGTTTACTTGATACAAAGGTTCGGACTTAACTAAACACAATAGAATTGCTTATCAAGTAAATAGGAATTAACGTTTGTGTAATTTACTTTAACTATAATAAAACAATTATAATGCGAAAAAATAAAGTAAATGACACATCAAGATTTTGGTTAACGAGGAAACCGCAAATGCAGAAAAACCCCGGGACCTTGTCCATAATTGAATACTCTTAGGATTAAGCCGCTATACAAAATTACACCAACTTCGTGTAGTTGAGACCAAGCAACTAAACCTATAGTTCACCTAGTTCCGTCTGTATTCCCACGCCTCCAACTTATAAATAAGTCACGTACTTGGATCAATATACCTCAAGCTAAAACTTTTCCTACCTATAAGTTCTTTCTCCGAAAGTGATTGTCTATGGACTGAGCCGAGACAATACAACTAATGGGTTCACACTTCATGTGATCGTCTATCGATACGATATCGAGACAATACAACAACCAAGTATGTTTACTTGATACAAAGGTTCAGACTTAACTAAACACAATAGAATTGCTTATCAAGTAAATAAGAATTAACGTTTGTGTAATTTACTTTAATTATAATAAAACAATTATAATGCGGAAATATAAAGTAAATGACACGACAAGATTTTGTTAACGAGGAAACCGCAAATGCAGAAAAACCCCGGGACCTTGTCCATAATTGAATACTCTTAGGATTAAGCCGCTATACAAAATTACACCAACTTCGTGTAGTTGAGACCAAGAAACTAAACCTATAGTTCACCTAGTTCCGTCTGTATTCCCACGCCTCCAACTTATAAATAAGTCACGTACTTGGATCAATATACCTCAAGCTAAAACTTTTCCTACCTATAAGTTCTTTCTCCGAAAGTGATTGTCTATGGACTGAGCCGAGACAATACAACTAATGGGTTCACACTTCATGTGATCGTCTATCGATACGATATCGAGACAATACAACAACCAAGTATGTTTACTTGATACAAAGGTTCGGACTTAACTAAACACAATAGAATTGCTTATCAAGTAAATAAGAATTAACGTTTGTGTAATTTACTTTAATTATAATAAAACAATTATAATGCGGAAATATAAAGTAAATGACACGACAAGATTTTGTTAACGAGGAAACCGCAAATGCAGAAAAACCCCGGGACCTTGTCCATAATTGAATACTCTCAGGATTAAGCCGCTATACAAAATTACACAAACTTCGTATAGTTGAGACCAAGCAACTAAACCTATAGTCCACCTAGTTCTGTCTGTATTCCCACGCCTCCAACTTATAAATAAGTCACGTACTTGGATCAATTCCTTTGGTTCGTATTCCAAACAGCAAAGGAACAACAAATCTGTTTGGTATCAACTCTCTTCAACCAAGTGATATGAGTCGGACAAAGGCTCTTCTGTTTATCTTAACATAAACTCCTTCTCCAGGTCCTTAGATCTATCTTATGTTCACTTACCGAAGTAATCGTTTAAGATTAAGCCAACAACACTCTTAATCCAAAGAATTGTGTTGATGCCGATCTACTCAATTAATCAATCCAATCTACCACAAGGATAAACCGATTATTAATTGGATCCTCTTTTACCGAAACAAGTATTGTGCACACCAAAGATTATGAACTCACAAATAAGAAATCTTCAATATCTTCTTCGTCTTCGAATAATCTTAGATCTTCAATATAAACCTGCACACAATCACTTGAATCTCTTGTGATCAATCACGCACAGAACGCAGTCTGTTAACAATGGATTATCACAAGATCGTCTTTAGAACTAACAACAGTCTAAAGATCCCTGTCGAAACTCTGAACTAGTTTGAGTGATCTTATATCAGAAGAGAATATTCTCAAGCATAAACAAACTAGGTGAAATCATATTTCAACCACCGTTAGTCAATCAAATCAATCGAAAACAAAAGATAAACTGCAATTATCTAGTTTCCCACCAACGGTACACGCTAGAGCTTCTCAATCCCATATAAGACTTTAAACTGAGCGGTAGTAAGAGATTTCTCCTAATTAGGTTACTCTCCTATCTGAATAGGCGGCTATACCAGTAACAACAACAAAGAGGAAGTCTATATTTATAGCCAAGGAAGTTTGGACACCAAGGAATTTCCAAAACCGAAAATATTCTCAAGATATTCATTAAAGCAAAAATTCGGTTTCCATAATTCCTAGAAATGATTAGTCCAAAAATAATGATCGAAATCTCTCAGAAAATCTAATTAGTAAATGCACATTACTAATTCTTGTATTTACCTACAAAATGAAATCAATAACCTTAATTAAAATATTCTTAACTTACTTATGTTTCGATCATGGGATTTTATTCCTTTAGATATTAAGGAATAACTTTGAACAATTAAAGAAATAAACATTCACAGCACGTGTTCAAAGTATGTCGACATCCTTACTTTGTAAGTTATCTTTCACACTTACAACCTTGAAACCGATTTGCCACACTTCCAAACAAGTTTAGAATTGGTGCATCTGACTTTCAAGAACTATGCGATTGATCAAACAAACATTCAATCATAATCATGGGTTTATCGGTTCTACCAAAACAAGTTTGGTTCTACCTCCATGTGAGTACTGTGCATAGTCACACTAGATTTCCAAAATTCGATTGACTAGGTACTAGGATCGGTTCCCCACATATTTATGGTATCTAACTTATATGTGTTACACATTGTCCATATGATCGGTTCCCCTTTTCCTAAAAACGTGTTGCACATGTTCATAGGATCGGTTCCCTTTTCTGCTATAAACCTTGCTGCACCTCATACAAGGATCGGTTCCCCTTTGTGATGTACTGCACCTCTTACTAGGATCGGTTCCCCTTTCCCAAGTTTGGTCAGACAAAACACAAACCCGATCATACCATCTCAGGTGATTACTTAAGATCGGTTTCACTAATAAAAGTCATACCAATACATAAGTCAGGCATTTGTAAATAGTTTTACCAAGAACACAAACAAGTTGTGAGCGATTATACTCAATCACACATATTGGTTGTTCATAGGATAAGCAATGAATAACAAAACCAATAACACCTAGCAATTTACTTTTCGGTTCACAAACAAGTTTATGAACTTACTTCGTTAGAACACATGTAAAACATTGTTCCCTAAGATGAAATCCTCACCTCATACCCGTACATAATCACAATAACATTCAAATGATTATCACGATGTCTTATCTACAAATTTTAATGGTTAAGCAATAAACCTCGTATTGTATTCCTTGATACTATGTCTACCTAGAGTTCAAATATGCTTCACAGTTTTTTTTTTCAATATGCACAACTTGAAAGATACGTTAGGGAATTAAACAGTTCAAGTCAAATATCACTAACCTCAAGTGGAAGGATGATTGTTGTCGTTGTAGCTCCTTGCTTCTTCACATCTTCAAAACTTCACAATACTTGTAATGTCTCATATCCTAATACTTTCAAGCTAACCTATACGAAGTTGACTCTAGTACATAATCAAGCGACTCTTAACATGAGTTTTGTTTCACTAAAATATGATAACCAAACTTGGCATAACAACGCTTGGTGGGTTCAACCGAGCTATGCTTTAACAAGATTATTAATTTTATTCGATCACAGAGGTATATGATGATCAATTTCATTATTTGTAAAGGGATTGAAAAACAAATATAATTAGTTATAGAGGAGGAATAAATAAGAATTACAGAAAAAAGAAAAAGAAAAAGAAAAAGAAAAAAAAGGGTAAATATATATTTATTTTATAGATTTTGTATTGGGATATGTGCACACCTATGATGGAATATCCAAGGGTCAAAAAGTGCACCCTTACGATAGGTTTCACGAGGGTGACCTCGTCACAGCATGACTCTTCTAAATATACTGACAAAATGTTGTTTGTTCCAACTATTGTTATCATTTCTAAATATACTGACAAGATGAAATTATGGAACACATTTTTATGGAATTTTGCTTAGCTGGAAGTGTTTGCTTTGCATCTTCACCAAATCCTTTTGCTCGTTGGTCTTCATCAATGTTGCTGCAGCAATGTGTCCAAAGTTGGAATTTTAATCCAACATGATGGATAAGGAACTTGAACCTTGGAATGCATTATGCGCAACAATAGTTTGGAACATATAGCTAGCATGATGTGTCAAGGTGTCCAAAGGAACCATAACAATTCCTTACCGCATCTTTACAAAATCCAAACATTTTGGGGAGGATACTTCAAGGTTAGGCATAACAACATATATCTATTCACAATGATCAAAGTCCAAACCTGAGCATCACTTGGCAAAGTCCACCTGCAGAATCTGGCAAGATTAATACTGCAACTAATAACTTGAATTCCAACATAAAGTTTGCTTATTGTGGTATAATTCTAAGAAACTTTGTCGGTCTTTGCAGGGAAGTAAGGATTACATGGAAAAAATACAGAATAAAGATGTGGGAGAAGTGCTAGCAGCAATAAAAGCGTGGAAGTGAGGACTACAACTGGAAGCACCCATAATAATCATAGAAGCTAGCAGCAACAAACTCAACACACTCATTACAGGTTTAGAGAGCAAAATTGGTTAGCAGGCAAAATTAGTTTGGGAAGACAGAACAACTAAATTTTTGAACAATAATTTAGTTTCCAAGATGTTTTCTTTTAATTATGTAACTGAAAAAACTAGTTAGGGAGCAATTACATTGACTCTCAAATCTAATACAAATCCACATAGCTATATTTATAGTATTCTGGTTTATAAACCCTTTGTGTCGGAAATTCTAATTGACCAGATTTAGTCCATTTCCTTTGTTGATAAAAGTAAAGAACGGAGAAAAAAAACTAGTACAAAACTCCAAATCACATACTTGTCTTAGGTTCCCCCGTCTCTAGAGAATAGAGTAGTAACTCGCCGTGCGCATGGAAAATCCATCCATCCCAACTTCATACGGCTCCCCCATCTCTAGAGGGTAGAGTAAAAGGTAGATCGCCGTGCATAAGGCAAATCCAACTAGGGCTGGCAAACAAGCCAAAAACCCGCGCCCAGCTTGGCTGGTTGTCTAAACAAGCCGAGTTACGATTGGAGAAATGTCAGCTTGTGAGAAAATTGGTAAACCTGTCCCGGACCCTAAACCCGCGGCTACAACCCGTATACCCACAGTTCTTATGCTTATGACGTGTGTACAACCTAGTTAGCTGTTTAGCTTATTAACCACAATATACATTTTGTTCAGGAAGTGGTTATTAATATCTTTATTGTTGGACTTGGTGATACAAAATACAAATAATGGTATTACGCGTTTGCGACGGTCTCGAGGGTTATTTTTCCTTTTTTGAAGATGATCATGAATTGATGAAGAGTAGACCAGTAGTACTAATTTCTTTTAAAATTGCAATTCTGCAAATGTTAAGTTTTTGAAAATTAAGTCTTTAAATTTTGATATTAATGTTTTGTTGGTGTTGAATGATTGAATATGTTGATTGATTTGAATTAAATAAATGTTATTATGTGAGCTTGCAGGGAAAGAGTTTTAGATGATCTGAATGTGGTCGGAAATAGACCAAAAAACAGAGGAAACTCTGTCAAAACCGATCCTGGCGAGTTAACTCACCGATTTTGGCGAGTTGGCTTACCAATACAAACTAACCCGTAAGGCCGCAAGCATAACCCGTTCTGGACGCGAGTTGAGAAAGAGAAATTTCCTGTTTAGTCCAAAAAACCCGACCCGGGTTAATCTGTAGTCCAGCGGGAGAATACATTTAATAGCTGGTCCAAAAAATATTTGAAAAAGCTAATATTACTAAGCTAACCTTAACAACACGCGTGTTAGAGTCACAGACAAAAAAAAGCAGAAAAGAAACCACGCGTCAGTTCAGTTTTCTTCTTGTTTTCATCGACAAACAAGAACCCTAACTATTTTCAATTTTCATTTTGCTGCTCCTGCACTTTTTCAATCTTCTCTTCTTTTTTATTTTTTCAATCTTCTTCGGAGAAAACAAAATCTACCAAACAGATCGAAATTGTTTGATCTACAAGCACCGTATCACAAAAGAAATCAAAACCAAACTGATTTCCTACTGAAATTCTCGAAGTATTTTGATCTGAAATTCTCGAAATTAATGGTTAAAAAAGATTGAAAGAAATCGATAAAGGTCATCAACAACAATTACCGAAATTTGAAATCGAAAATCTATCAAAAACAGTTACAGAAAACCTAATTTTCAGACCTAATTTTCATTTCATTCAATTGAAGAGAGAAAATGGTATTAAATAGAAAAATTAATAGGACAATTACAGAAGAAATTACAGAAGAAAACCCTTCTCCAGCAAAAAGAAGAAGAAAAAACGATGATGATTCACCAACAACAAACCCCGAAGAAACCCCCCCTGATGTAGGAGTAACAAGAAGTAAAGTTGTTACTCCTTCACCAATAACAAGAAGTAGGAGTAAAGTTGTTACTCCTTCACCAACAAAGAGGAAGAAACATATCGATCAGAAAATAGGTAAGTTGTTGTCGTTTTTCTTTTTGATTTCTATGCTCAATGGAATCACTACATATTTGTATGTAGTGTCTGGTATACATGTTTTCATATGTTGTATATGTAATTTGAGACAACATATTTCCAAAGCCTAATTTGTGTTGTTTAATGATAGCATCTCAAATTGATATGTGTGTTACATATTATTATCTGCATGTAATATGTAATATGTACAAAACTTTTGGTTTACAAAAACAACAAAAACCAAAGGAAAGAAAGCAGATGCTGCTCCTGAAGCAAAAAGCAAAAGAAAAACAGCAGCGGCAACTACTAAAGCAAAAGGAAAAACAACGACAAAGGCTGCTACTCCTTCACCACCAGCAAAGGTGAACAAAGTACTTGTCCTGAGAGCTGCTACTCCTTCTCCAAAAGGAAAGGGAAAAGCAAAAAGGGGGAAAGCAAAAGCGCTCCTGAAACAAGGTTTGTAATGTTAAAAGTGAAGATAATTCTTAATAACGAGGGGGCGCTGCCCCCTCGACCCCCGTAAATTGTGGTTCATATGTAGTTATAAAATTACCAGTATGTTGTGGTATTTGATATGTAGTTGTTTCATGTTCATGGTAGATACATTAACTACATATTTTATATGGTGTAGGGGAAGAGAAGGGGAAGAAAGCACTTGCCTTGAGAGCTGCTACTCCTTCACCAAAAGCAAAAGGGGGGAAAGCAAATGTAGAAGGTATGTAGTACAACTATATATAAGAACAAAGCGTATGAATAATATGTATCCTTAATAACATATGTTTATGAGTATGTAATTATGCATTGTTGTGCTTGTTTTTGGTATTAAGTGTTTTTACATTTTTACTGTATCAAAGCAGATACATATGCCATACGTATTATTACAAATCGATATGTAGTTAAAATAATACGTAGTGGTATCTACTATTATATATCAATATGCAGAGGTAAATACTTATACTCTCATAACATATTACATATCAATATGTAGAGGTAAATACTTATACTCTCATAACATATTACATATAAATATGTAGAGGTAGATACTTATATTCTCGTATGTACTGTTAATAATACGTAGTTTCAAGACTTGGTAGATATTACAACTACATATTGATGATGTAACTACATATTTGATATACCATATTGATATGTACTGTAATAGTTTTTGGTTCTTGTTATTGTGTAGATGCTAATAAGCGTAAGAAAGGAGATGGAAAACCACGAAGTTTATACCGTGGCGGTTTCAGGGGCTTGTGGGGGATTGCGAAGACTATTAGGACCACTAAGAAGGCTATTGCGAAGTCCACTGAAAACCTTGAGTTGAGTGAGTTGCAGCTGAAGATGATTTCTGAAGCATCATTCGGTAACCTGTTCCTAATGTTCTGGTACACAAGATTTGAGTTGGAACATTGGTTGAAGATTTAAGATGCAATGGCGAAAATGTTACGCTGTTACGTTAGGGGTCAAGATCTAAACAAGCTTAGATTTATCTTTAAAAGGCATGGCCAACCGAATGAGCTAGTATCCACACCAGAAAAAATGACACTTATTTATGGGATGCCGAGAATTCCAAATAGGGAATATCTTGATTATAGGCTTACACAAGTCAATAAAAAAAGTGGATGGCGTGAAACATAATTTTTCAAAAGGACTTTTCCTACTGATATGAAAGCTGTTGATAAAGTGACTAGGCCAATGATTGTGAAGGCAATCTTGAAAATCCTTAAACGAACACCAATTAATCTGAAAAATAAGAAGTCTGATGAAGAGTCTCTGCAAAGCGTGGGTGATCAATCAAATGAAGATTCTAAAGAAGACGAGGAAGACGAGGAAGATGCCGAAGATCTCGTTAGGCTTATCTGCCTGTATATGTGCACTTCATTATTTTTCCTTACAAGTGATGCAAACGCTTTGACTGAAAAATATATTGGTTTCGTTCTTGATCTTGAGAAGGCTAAGAATATTTCATGGCCTGACCTCATCCATTCTCATTTAGAGAAAGAGCTGAATGAAAACGTGGAATCCGTAGAACGCACAAATGGTTGTGCTATTTATTTGTTGGTAAGAATCTATTTATTTGTTTATTCTACTTCAAAATGTTTTTGTTTTATGTGTTTTCTACATTTTGATAGTATATCTAATACTACATATCAATATTTTGAAGCCATGGTTTGCGGAGCATACCCATTTGGTGGCGCCCGAGGATATAGTGACAGAACCTGCAGGAATGTATGTGCCAAGAGTGGCTAGGTGGAATCATACAAATATATGTGCTGAGTTCCTAAAGGATATTGATCTTTCTGAGTATCAGGTAAACTTGCCGTACATATTTTGTCATAATAAAAATATATATTGATAAGTACATGTAGTTCGACATATTGATATGTAGTTATTAGCATATCAATATGTAGTAGTTATTATCATATCAATATGTAGTAGTTATTAGCATATCAATTTGTGGTGATACATATTGATATGTAATTATTAGCATATCAATATGTAGTTCTCCCTGTGTATCTAATAAAGAAAGAACTATGACATGTTTTTTTTGGTAATATCTAATATGTAGTTGCTTTTTTACATTTATTTGATTTGTACCAGTTCCATGTTGATTTCAAAGACGAGATCACACACGAAGAAAGACAAATCCTTAATCGTATTTCAAGAAGGATTCAACAGGAAGAAAATGATGATGCTTTTTGTTTAGATGACAATTCCGAATCGGAAGAAGAGAAAGAAGAAGAGGAAGAAGAGAAGGAAGAAGAGAAGGAAGAAGATGACTCAGTATTGGGGGGAGAAGATTGGAAGATTAAATACGATGATTTGAGGAATACATTATCTGCCAAATGGAGTGAATTCAACACAATGCAGCAAGAGGGCGAACCGGTTGACGCTTCAAAGCTTGAGTTCATGTTGCATGATATTTACCGGAAAGCTTTCCCTTTGCAGAGAGAAGCCAGCCAGGAAGATTATGATAGCTTGGGATGTACACCTACTCCAAGAAACCCCAATGAAGAGCTGAATGTGGACCAAATAGTTGAGACCGAAATACAAGGTTCTCCGGAAGATCAAACAGATGCTAATGTCAACATTCCTGAAGTTGGTTTGTCAACACCGAAAGATCAAACTCATGCTAATGCCACCTCTGAGGTTGAATTGTCAACAACTTCAGTATTGAAGTTCCATGATGTTGAAGTTCCGCGTTCTGAGTTAAAAATTGGGCTAAATCTAATTTGGAGCAAAAAGTCAAAGAGATACAAGAGAAAAAGGGCAAAGAAAACACACAGGTAAGTAGCATATCAGTACGTAGTCTAAGTAGCATATCATTATCTATCTGTTACATATAAATATCTACATATTAATATGTAACAATACATTCTTGTATACCACTATCTATCTGTTACATATCAATATCTATCTGTTACTTATCAATATGTAGTGGTATCTACCATTACATATTGGTATGTAACAGTACATTCTTGTAGTGGAACATATTTATATGTAACAATACATTATTGTGGTGGTAGACATAGCAAAAACTCAAGCTAAGTAGGTTTTTGTTGACAGTTTCAATTGATTTTTGCAGGTTGATCAACTTGAAGTTAGGCAGGAAGCAACAAAGGAGTTTCTTACAACTATGCTAGAAACGAAGTCTTCAGTAGTAGTTAATTCGCAGAAATTTCCAGAGTATAACGCCGGATTGGCGGCGGAAGAGCTTCATTTGCTGGACGTACCTTTGTTTACTATGATGTCGAGTTTGGAACACATTGAAAAGCTGTCTATGCCAGATTTTATAGAAATGACAAACTCTGGCATTGGTGTTTATGTCGAAGAGTTTGCAGACCTCCTTCCAGATAACAACGATGGTCTTTTTGGTATTAACTTACAAGAACAATTTGATAATCTGTTTGGAAGAGATTTGCGGCCTTAACAAATTCCACAAGAAACAACTGAGCAATAAGAACTCATTGAACCGAAAGATGCAGGTGAAGTTACAGGTAAGCAACAAGAATACATACCTACAATCAGTTCAAAAAGTCATTTGGAGGTTGCATCACAAGATCCTTTGGATGTTTCATCACAAGATGTCCTAGATGTCCCCTCGCAAGATGTTTTGGAGGTTCCATCACAGGTGAATGATATGTACTAAAAATCTCATTTCGTGTAGTTAATATTACACTACAAATCACTACATACTTATATGTATATCAGTATGGTAGCATTAGAAATCACTATACCATACAATCATATACCACTACATGCTTTCAAAAATGATTAGGTGATGTAACTATGTTTTATGCAGTATAGATATTTACATATTTTTTTATGTTGATTAAAAATGCAGGAACAGTTTAGCCCAAGCCAAAAAAAAAATGGTAAAAGTGAACAAAAAGCGCGCTCAAAGCCCGAAAAGCAGCAGGTAACAACACCCACCAGACCTGTTACTCGTTCCCATCCTGCAAAGAAGGTAGATGATATATATGAGAGTGGAAGTAAGTTCTCACCATCATATAAAGGACCGAAAGCTGCAGCAGAAGCAATACCACTAAACAAAAAGAGAAAGCTTAAATTGCGCAAGTATTTCCGGAAACTGACTAAATCACCATTCTATAATGACATGAACGATGAACAAAAGAGTACTCTTTCCACATACATCAATAATGCAAAAAATCTTAGGTGAGTTCTCAATTGACACTTTTATATTGATATGTACTATTAGTTTGTGTATGTACTTTTGATATACATACATATTTGTATAAAAAATACTGAGAAAGACATATCAGTATGTACTGTTACACAAAGAATACTAACCTTTACGTCGTTTATTTTCTAGCTCAATTGCTTGGAGAGTGGGAGAAGGTGGTCTTTGTGTAAGTGGAACTACAGTTGATGACTTGGTGCAGAACGATTTATTAGAACAAGATCTTCTCAACTACGCACAATACAAGCTTAACACCAAATTTCAGAATGAGCAACCGATGCACGAAGTATACAGGAAATACTTGCCTGTGTTGCATCTGGATCCGTCCGCTTGGGTAAGTTGTTATCTTACACTGCATATTTACTACTACAACACATATTCAAAAATTAAAAAAGTATGTAGGGGTAGGTACACTACATATCGATATTGCATAAAACAAAATTAGATATAAACTATTTCAAGTACATCCATGTTTTCAGTACAATGTCGAGTTCCCGGATAACCTCAAAGGAGCAGCACATGATTCTGTTTACAAACCAATATTGGCGATGGATGAAAGTATCAAGAAGATTCTTGTACCAATGTGCCACCACAATCTTCATTGGACGCTACTTGAGTATGACTGCGAAAAAATGGTGTTCAACCACTACAATTCTTCTAAGGCTGAATGGGGAGGTATTTGTTATCCACACGCCTGCAAAATGGCAGATTACATGTACGTACCTATCAACGTGTACTTGCTGGAGAAGAACAAAGTAACAATGAAGAATGTAATAGTGAATGAATGTGAAGCACCTCAACAAGGGGGATCGCCAGACTGTCTACTGTTTGTGATGCATTTTATGAAGATGAGTCAAAAAGAAAATATGTGGGAGTGCCTTTGGGAGATGATGAAGAAGTGCAAGCGAAGATTCGTAACAAAAGGGTCCCGTTAGCATGCAAATTGCTGAAAGCATCTCCACCAGAAATCAGTTGGCAGATGACACAAAAATAGTCTTACTTGCTAAAAGTAATCTGACAGTACATATCACTATTTACCTATTTTCTTTTTTTTATTCTTGGTTACATTTCATTTCATGAGTTCAAGAATGTTCAAAAACATATAGTTTCCAAACATGTTTTTTTTGGGTATATCTAATATGTAGTGATTTTTAATTTGAATTTGGGTTTAACTTTAATGTAGTGATATTTCAATTGTGTTACTTAAACATGATTTTGTGTTGTTGATACGAGGGGGCGCTGCCCCCTCGACCCCCTGAAGATGGTGAATCAGCTGGAAAACCACATATCATAATTAAACTAACCACTACATATCAGTAAGTACTGATTGTTTTCTTTAATATGTACTAACCTGATTGAAACCACAAAAGTTTTTGTGGAATTGTAATTATGATATGTTCTAAATAATCTTAGTGGAAGATGGTTAAACACAAACCAGTACATATTTGATTGTTTTCTTGTTACAAACATCTAGTATGGTTACACTACAACCACTACATATCAGTATGTAGTGGTAGATACTAACACTACAATACTGACATGTAATTTCAGTATGTAAATACTTCACTATGGTGATAGATACTGACATTTTGATAGACTTAAAAACATATTTCATTATTCGAAAATAACTACAATAACTACATTTTGATAGACTTATAATGTTTCAAAAACCAAAAGATGTTCTAAGAAACAAAAAAACAGTATTTTCAGTACACTTGTAATGTATGTACTGTAAATGAAATACTTATTAACCAAATTCAGTTGGTACTGACAAAATCAAAAAGAAAAACGGTAGAATAGAACAAGGGCTAGAGGAAAGAATTGTGGAAAAGAATCTGGCAACATCATCGATATAACATTCTGCTGCACGTTCAAGCCTGTGATAAAGAAAGAGAAATCAGAACACTACTTGCTTAAAAGTACATTGTATTGTATCATACTTACTTAATTAAGACATTAATATGTATCTGACTGAAATACATACCTGACACAAAATCATTCTTCAGAAAGTTCATACTGTCGGATAAGATTGCATGTTGCCTTGTTTGATGAGTCTTCAAATTACAGTTTGAACACTTGACAGATTTTACTAGTCTCATATGCAGACTTAATACGTTTCCCCTTTTTCCTGCCTGGTGGAGACCTAATTACTTCTGCTGGGAGAACGATATCGTCTACGTGATACTCATCGGGCCTGTGAGAAAAAAACAGTATCATATAAATGGAATGAACCACAACTACATATGAATATGTACACGGTATATTGTTCCTGAAAAAACAAATATCAAAAAAGTAGTGGTATCTACCATTACATATCAGTATGTAACATCCATATGTAAGTAGGTTTATGTTGACAGTTTCAATTGCTATTACATGTGTAAGTGGTATCTACCATTACATATTGTTATGCAAAATATGAAAATGTACTGATTAAAGACACATACCTGTCGTGGTTAGGAACGGGTCTAATAGCTATTGAATATAGCTTACGAAAAGTGGTAACTTTGAAATAATCTTCAACGTAATCAAGAATCCTTCCTCCAGATCTAGTAATAGCTGCAGTAGCGTGCGAGCATGGAAAACCATAAACGCGCCATCGTTGGCAAGTACAAGTTTTTCTCTCTAGATCTACCATATGAGATCTGCACAGTACATATTCATGTGTTATTTTTCAGTACACCTAATATACACAGTACATATTTATATGTTCTCACAGAAACATGGTACTTAAAAAAAGAAAGAGAAAGTAAATAACATTCAGATGATAGAGATTAGGGGTAAACGCTAACCTTGGAGAATGCACTTCATAACGATTAGCATCTGACTGGCTAACTTTCCAGGGACGGCCAATTTGGATGTGTAGTTCAAGCAAGGCTTGATACGTAGGGGTTAGCAGTTCTGGGTCCATCAAGAGACTCTCTTCACGACGTTCTGACATCATTTCCATCATACGTATCCTACACGACAAGGGAATACAAGTCTATTATACTAAAAATATACGTAGATTAACAGAACATATATGCTAATACTGTTACAAAAAGAAAACTAATATAAGCTTGTACTGTGACTAAGGAAACTGATACAAACCGGATCGAGTCAACGAACGCACACGCAGGTAATTTCTTCTCTTTGTTAATCCAGCTATTGAACGATTCAGCAACGCTAGATGAAGTGTAACCATAACTACAACCCTTGAAGAAAGCACTGGACCACTTTTCTTTTGGAATGTTGCGGCAGTAGTCAGCAACCCAAGGCCTTCCCAATTAACCATTTCTTGAAGACCTTCCTCGTATGTTGCAGGAGAAAGAGCATATGTCGCCTTTCGGAAAGCATCAGTCACTTCCTTATACTTTTCGTCAGACTTTGCGATAGGTAAGTTTTTGTCCAAATGGAAGTAACAATATCTTTGATGAGAATCAGGGAACTCTTTGGGAATATATTTAACCCCTTCACCTCGGTCAGTCATAAAAGTGATTGGGCGATCATCATTCAAAGCCTCCTTCAGTTTCTTGAAAAACCATTCCCAGCTGATATTGTCTTCACCGGGTACTAAAGCAAACGCAAGCGGATAAAATCCTGCAAAAAGGAATTACTAGTTATGTTAAGCAACTAATATTGACACTACATATTGACATGCAGTATGGTTTACCTCTTTGTTGATATGTGAAAACCTGACACTACATAATGACATGTTAAGCAACTGATTGACACTACATTTTCACATGCAGTATGGTTTATCTCATACTCAGTAAGGTCAATATGTATGTAGTATGGTCAATACTCATTGTCAGATAGTGAAGTAAGGTCAATATGAGTGATCTAACTACCAGACACTACATATCAAAAAAAAAAAGAACCAGTTACCTTGATTGCCATTAAGACATGTTGCTGCCATGAGACCTCCTTTAAAAGTTCCAGTGAGAAATGTACAGTCACAGAAAATCATGGGACGACATAGTTTATATCCCTCTATACAAGCTCCAAAGCAAACAAAAAGTCTATTGAATCTTTTTGTAGCATCATTGAAATCGAAATCAATAAATGACCCAGGGTTTGTTTCCCTAACACATTCACCCACCAAGCAAGATCAGTGTACGACTTCACATCATTACCAAAAATTGTTTATGCGACAACTCAATTGCATGATATGCGTGGTGATACTGGATTTCAATGCCACCACCAACTTTAAGATAATCTATGATCTCTGCTGGTGTTATGCGAGGGTTGTGCCTGACCATCTCATGAATTAGACTGTTCATGAGTTTTTTTGTAACTCTTGGATTCTTCAACATATAACCACCGCCACAGGTGTGCCTTCCCACATATTCCTTTATCTTAAAAATCAATAGAACTACCAATGGCAGTTGCGTGAAGCTTCCATGAACAACCTTTCACACTACATACGGCGGTGAATCTCTCAAGGTCATTCTTCTTCTTAATTACCTCATATCCAGTTCTCATGCAGTATTTTTGGCATGCTATACGTACGGCATCAACACCACCATAGAATAATTGATCTGTATCATCAAAAATCTTATCCCAACCATCTGAAAAAAACACTCTTGGGGCTTCTTTACCTTCTTTCAAATAACTATTCTTTGCACTGACAACTAAGTCTGCATTACTGTCAACTTCCATACGCCTAGATGCGCCATTTGAAATTACATCCACGTGCAAATCAAAGAAAGATTGCTTTGAAGAATGTAATGCAGAGATGCCCTGGAGTGTTACATCGGCAAGAATAGGAACTATCGCTTGATTCTGGAAATAGTTAACCAGAATAGTCGATGGAGTCAACCAGCTCCACATATTACAGATGCAAAATTTCAAATCCTCTAAAGTTGAAAACGATGTAACCTCATATGCAAAATGATATTGCTTATGGTATACATGAGAATAGATGGAGAAGTCTGGTTTGGGAGCAACGTCAGACATGTTAACCCTGTAAAAAATGACATGTACTGAGATGAAACAAAAAGAGTCTTTGTATTGACATGCTATAAGCAGTACGTATTGACATGTACTGACTCATATTGATATGTATTGGCATCTACTGCAGGATGAAAAAAGAGCATGCTATATGCAGGACGTATTGACATGTACTGACTCATATTCATATGTATTGGCATCTACTGCAGAATGAAAAGAGAGCACGCTATATGCAGTACGTATTGGTAATACATACTACACGATCTGTCTAATGAAAACTAAACAGAACAACAGCAGAAAAACATAGAAAATACAAAAAATCAGATTACAAAAAACAGAATAGAAATCATAAAAAGAAATCATACCTTGTTCGAATCTGTGATAAACCTAATTCGAAGCTCAAATACCTAATTGAAACACACAAAAATCACGAAAATTACTTAAAAAACGAACGGAAATTACTTCGAAACTGAATTGACATTGTAAATCACCATAAAACAGAAATCATAAAACGAAATCATAAAAAGATAACAATGTACATCATATACAATTATCCTGATAGAAATCGGATCAGAATAAACCTAATTATTCATCAAGATTTCTAGAACAACAGCAGAAGAGGATGATTGAAAGGATAAATACCTTGGTTCGAAGCTCAGATGACCTAATTCGAAACTCAGAAGAACCTAATTCGAAGCTCAGATGGAGATGATTGAAAAACAGTACCAGAAATTGATTCTATCCAAAACGCATAGTGAGAGAAACCGATCTGAGAAGAAAAAAAGAGGAAAGAAACTGACTTGGTTTTATGTTCGTCACTTTGAGTTGCAGAAGGGTATGTTGGGAATATTTGAAAACTTGTCTTGTGTAAACCGCACGTGGATGGACTAAGGGATAAAGTTTCTGGTCCAAAAACATGTTTTTGGACCAGAGGATAAATCAATTCTGGGAGTGGACTAGCCAGTAACCGATTCCCTCATTCCTGGACTAGTCAGTAATTCCTAGGTTGAGAAATGACGGTTTGTGAAGAATAATGGCCCGCAAGCTTGGGCCCGTTTTAACTCGTAACCAGCAGGTTGGGTAACAAGCCAACCCAGCCCGGCCGTTTGCCAACACTAAATCCAACCATCCAACTTCTTCCACATGGCAAACCTTTCGCTAAACCACAAAACAATATCTACACCGCTAACCCAGACAACCTTGGCGCATGCTCCCTTTTATTCCCGTGTAAATTGTCCACCGGAGGAATCATAATATTATTCCCGTGTAAAGGGCTCCGTCTGGCCGTCGAGGGTTTTAGGGTTTTACCAAAATTCAAGAAAATCAGTAATGGGGAGATACAGAAGTAGAAGCAGGAGTTGCAGTCCTCGTCGAAGGAAACGATATGATGATCCTCAAGATAGACGCCGTGATCATCGAGATAGTAGATCATATAGAGGCGGAGGAGATAGAAGATCATCATCTGGCCCAACTGGATTACTTGTTCGCAACATCTCTCTTGATGCAAGGTTTGCACCCTTATATTCCAAGGTTTGTTAATTATTATTATTCTTGATTAAGGGGCACCTCTTATAGTAATTGTTTGTAATTTTCCTTGTAGGGTTGAGGATCTTAGAGTTCCATTTGAAAGGTTTGGTCCAGTGAAGGATGTTTATCTTCCTAAGAATTACTACACTGGGTATGTTGTTGTTAATTTTCCTAAGAATTACTACACTGGGTATGTTGTTGGTTGTTGTTATTATCTTCACATTGTTTGGTGTGAAATGTTGGATATGGCGTTGTTATTTTGTTTGGTTTTCCATGTGTTTGCTTGGTGACGACGAGTTTTCTTTGTTTTGTATTATAATTAGTTTTTTAGTTATGGAAACTGATAGTGGAACTCTAGTTTGTTAGAGAACTTCTGGATGAGGTATATTATTCATCATGAGCTAGGATAAGAGCGTGAAGGGGGGAAAAGTATGATTTGGTTTGGGGGATGGGGAAGCTTAGACAAATTTGCCAGCCAGCTGCCATAGAACCTAATTTGATGCCATAGACCAGTGGAATTGCTCAGCCCACTGGTCTGAAAATCCGTTTAGGGGAGATTATACCACGTCAGTAGTTGGGATACATTAAAAGCTTGATGATGGTTTGTATACTTCGATAAATTGGTTTCTGATGAAGCCATTATCATCTACTCAGTTGGAAGGATGTATGTTATTCTTATGTGATTATAAGGTATAGCAAGATCAATATGCTTACAGTAGAACCTAATTTGATGTTTTGATTAATTGGGTCAAGTTCATGGGTTCTGTTTGCATGGTTGTACTGGTAAGTGCTTTTTAACTATAATTTATAATACAAACTGATAAGCGCTTTTTGGATGGAGGTTTATAGTGAGCCACGGGGCTTTGGATTTGTGAAGTTTCATGACACGGAAGATGCTGCTGAAGCAAAGGAACAGATGGACCATCAAGTAATTGGTGGGCGTGAGATTAGAATTGTTTTTGCTGAAGAAAACAGAAAGACTCCACAAGAAATGCGCATAACTTCACGAGCGAGGTAAAGTGTTTTTTCTTCACTGTACGTTGTTAACACCCCTTTCATTTTTAGTAGGCATCCACTTAAATTGATGTTATTTTGGTTTTTATGCACGCAGTAGTGACCGATATGGAGGAGGACGTAGGAGGAGGAGTCCACCTAGATCCCCAAGACGTCGACATCGCCGTAAGTTTCAGAAGTTCAATTTCTTGTTCATGAATTCAGGACTTAATGCATGATACTGAATACATTGATGTGTTAAAATTTGTTTTTATGTTTATTTTTATATTTTTGGTCATGCTTATGATATTGCTCTGTGACAGCCTATTCACGATCACCTACACCAGCCAGGCGTAGCTCAAGGTATTCTAGATCACCTTCACCAGCCAGGCGCAGTTCAAGGCATTCAAGATCACCTTCACCAGCCAGGCGCAGTTCAAGGTATTCAAGATCACCTTCACCAGCCAAGCGCAGTTCAAGGTATTCAAGATCACCTTCACCAGCCAGGCGCAGTTCAAGGTATTCAAGATCACCTTCACCAGCCAGGTGCAGTTCAAGGTATTCAAGATCACCTTCACCAGCCAGGCGCAGTTCACCCGCACCTTCACCAGCCAGGCGCAGTTCACCCGCACCTTCACCAGCCAGGCGCAGTTCACCCTCAGCTTCACCAGCCAGGCGCAGTTCACCCTCACCTTCACCAGCCAGGCGCAGTTCACCCTCACCTTCACCAGCCAGGCGCAGTTCACCCTCACCTTCACCAGCCAGGCGCAGTTCACCCTCACCTTCACCAATCAGGCATGACTCTGTGAATTCGCCCTCGCCTTCACCAGCCAAGCATGATTCTAGGAATTCGACCTTGCCATCACTAGCCAAGGATGACTCAAGGTATTCACGGTCGCCTTCACCCGTCAAGCATGGCTCGAGCCGTTCACAACCGTCTTCACCAGTCAGGTATTATTCGAACTCAAATTTACTTCAGACATATATTGAGCTCACGTATTTTTGGTGACCTGATATGTGTTTTTGATTTCTAGACTTTTGACCATTTTGTGATTAGTATTTTCTGGAACGGGTTTTATATCTATGCTGTCTTTGGTGGTTTTTCTTTTGTTATTTGACTAGTTGCATCTTTCGTCTCTCCACTCTGAGTTATATAGTATTTCATCTTATTGATAAATGCTCAGAATGGAGGTTGCATAATGACTGTGGTTTTCAACATTTGGTGAAGTTCAAGTTTGGGTTATTGTATCTTGTCCGGCAGCTAAATGTTTTTTTAAGCAGTTAGACAACATCTTTCTGTTCTTATTGATACATGGGGAAATTAAGCATGCTTCGCTATATGTCTAAATACTATCTGGTGGTGGTTTATGTCATGCAGATTATAAAGTGAAAAGAGATACATAAAGAATACCTGGATTAGTAAAGACTAGAGACTAAAGACTAAAGAGACTATACAGATTAAAGACTAAAGTCTAAAGAGACTATACCGTATCTGATTTCTTGCTTGATGATGAGTGCTTGATCATTTGTATAATTATCCCATCAATTTTTAATTGTTAGTTTGTTATTTTGTACAGATTTAATTGTCGTGTGGTTTTGCAGAATTTAGTGTCGGAGGCTCAGTGAACTGTACAAGTGAATTTGCCGTATAAGTTGGTCAAAATCAGACTTTGTCAAGAGCACCTCTTTGTTGCACACATTGCGAGAGCGACACATCAAAATCAAGATGATATCATGTCTACTTTTTTTTTTTGAAAGGATCGTCTCTCTTGATCAATTCTATTCTCCCAAAGATAGAAAATATTTGATGACTTCAAGAAGTTATGACTTTGTAATCAATCTAAATCTGCTTCAGAGTGTGTAGTCATTAAACATAGAATATTACTATATGACCAGTGATTTTGATTTATTTGTGGCTTTGAAATGCAACTTGCAACTGTTATTCTCATGCAGTTTGAAATCAGGTTTATAGTGTTCTCTGGTGTTTGGTCCTTGATTTGGAGACTATTGTCAGGCCGTGCCTTCTAGAACACCAACTTGCAGATGCACTAATCTGTCCAGTGTGATCTTTTGATTGTTCTCTTTTTACCACACTATATGTACAGGACAGGAGTCTATCAATTCAGTGCATATTGCCCTACCAAAGGACACTACAGAAGCGTTTGTTAGAGTTTCTTCTTCAATCTCCTCCAGCCTATCATGGCCATGAACATGAAATACTAGATTTACCCCTTCCTCGATTAAAATTACATCCTTGTCACCTTTCAATCATCTGTTCAGGTTCAGTAACTCTAGATATCCCGGGAGGGGCCCATACAGCCCGCATAAAATAAAGTAAAGTGAAAAATACTAGAACCCCCTACTATATGGGTTCAATATATAGAAGCCCCACAAAATGGATCCTTCACTATCAACTCCATACTTTCACTTTTTAATATTTCTAGGCCCAAAACTTTAGATTTCAGGGTTTGGTAATAAAGTTTAGGGTTTGGGGGAAATTCGTAATACCAAAAATGCCCTTTACTATATATACCTAATGAAATAGGCTATAGGTTTCATTTCCAGATTCATTTTCATTTTCAGTTTCTCCCACTTCTCTCTCGTCTCTACTCTGAAGAAAATTAGGGTTTTTTGACCATGCCGAAAGAAAAAGATTGCAGAGAGCAAGAAAACACTCTCGCTCCATCGATATCCGCTGATGACGTTTAATTCAACGTTTCTTCTAATTTTATTGTATAATTTTGCAGTAGAATAAACGAATCCGAGAGAAGATTTCAATCAACTAATCTGCAGATTCAACTCAGATTCATCAACAAGCTAATTATACAGGTAAGTATCCTCTTCTCTTTGTGATGATGCTTCGGTTTAGAGATTTTAGCTGATTTATTTTGGATTCAAATTTCAGAAAAGTATTTCAAAACCTAAATCTTCAGATGCTTTTCAATCGACTTATCTGAATCGAAATCAGAGCTTAGATTCACAATCATCTACTTACTCTGGTTGTTTTGATGTAGAGTTTTCGAAAAAAAATTGAACAAAAATTTTCGATCTGTTCATCGTCAAAATCGTTGTATACCTCTATTTTTTCTTCGATCTAATAACTGATTTGAGATTCGATATCAGTGAATCATCCTCTCTATTACCCATAGGTTTATTTGAATTTTATTCACTTTTATTTTTGATTTTCATTTATACATGATAAAATACATGAAATGGTGGTAGGAATTTAGTTAAGGCGAAGGATTTAGAGAGGATTTTGAGCTGGTGGTGGTGTTGTTGATGTAGGTAGTATGAGTGGTGAAGAAATAAATAAATTGAATCCAGGCACGATTTTGTTGTTATTGTTGATGTTGTTATTCGTTGTTGTTTACATTTCAATTTGAAAATGTCTGTGAAATGAACTAATAATGCGATTTCAGCAATTCTTTGAGGCGATACAAACTTAAAACCTCTAGTTCAAGTATTTAGATATAAAATCTACTGGTAATATCACAAGATCGGCTTTGATACTTGTTCTGACTCAGATTTCGACTCATTATGCTTGTTAGAAACTCAGTTGAATGAGAAACTGTTCAATGGCGATATTCTTAAGGGATCCGTGGTTCAATTATTTGATTACATGAGTCATACTATTCAGAATCAGAAGTAAGTTTATCTAAATTTCGATCTAATTTTAGGTTTAATTTCAATTTTTTGGTATTGCGAATCTTTGAAATGATTCTCAGTTCAGATTATTAGTAGGTTTAATCTGATATTGGTGTTGGTTAAACTAGAAATTATATTATGTTATTGTGTTTATCAGCTAAGAATCTGATAGATTTTGTGGTATGTGTGCCTGCCGTTTGATATAGATTACTAAGCACTTATATCTATGAATACTATGTTGAATGCTTGGTGAACTATTAAGCAAGTTGGATCCAAACAGTTACAGGGTATCCGTAAAGGTCTACGTGGTGATTCTGTTGTATTGATGGGAAAAAACACTATGATGAAGCGTTCTGTTAGACTTTATGCTGAAAAGACTGGAAACCAGGCTTTCGTTAACCTCATTCCTCTCCTTGTTGTAAGTATCTTTTTGATTCATTAATATGTTTAACAGTGATTTTTGAGATTTAGTTTTGATTTGTTGATTGGGTATGTAGGGAAATGTTGGATTGATCTTCACTAAGGGAGATTTGAAGGAAGTCAGTGAGGAAGTGGCTAAGTACAAGGTTTGTTTACCTGGTTATGTTTTTAGTTTGGATTTGCTGTTTAGATTAGAAATACTCGTTTATGCAGTATTATATGCTTGATGAACTTACATAAACTAGGTACTCTAAAATGATACTGAGCCCATTGGCTCAGCTTATGATCGTTACTTGCGGAGTGGAGGAGTAAGTAAATCACATTACATTACAAAAGAGTGTTTTCTGGATATTCGGTATAGTACTGAGTTGTATGGTTTTGAATTTTCATTCAGCAAGCTCCGTCGTTTAGTGGTGGAGAATCTGGTAGATTTTAGGTGGTGGAGGAATGCTTGGTCATCAGATGGATGATCTACGTATGTTTGGTCTTCGGAGCTTTGATCCATGCATAGTTCCTCCTACGAGCAGGGATATGGGACTTCCAAGCATCAAACAAGAGATTCCACTTCCTCCAGATGCATATAACACTTTATTTGTGGAAGGGTTGCCTGCAAATTGTACACGACTCGAAGTGTCTCGTATCCTTTTATCTGCAGACTATATCTTCATGTATTTCTTTGTTACGTTTTTTTCATCTTGTCGTCAGTTGTTAGACCTTCACTTGGGCTTGCAAATATCTTTCGTCCTTTTGTAGGTTTAAAGAAGTGAGACTTGTGAGCAAGGAGTCTCTTCATGTAAGTGAATCCAGTATCCTTATACATAGTTAAGTTTTTATTTTCGTACTCGTGGTCTCAGGATAATTTTGTTTGTTACAGTCTGGAGGAGATCCACTGTCCTGTGTTTTGTTGATTTTATCAATCCTGCACAGGCAGCAACTGCGTTGGACGCCTTACAAGGTGAACAAAAAAAGCTTACTCTTCTTCTTCTTCACTTTATGTGAAACTTAGCACCATCTGTATACACAAATTCATTTTACCTTGTCTCCTTACTACTTATTATCATGCTACAATAAGCAGTAAATATACTGGATTCATGCCTAAATTATTTTATATACCATTTACCATAAACAACCTATTTGCTGCAATGTGCTTAGTATGGTATGACTGCAAAAGCATTGGAAACAAAGCAATAAATACAACTGAAGCTTCGTCATTTGTGCCTCTGTATGTTGAAAATATTGCAACAAATGTTTTTGACATCCCTGAGTTTTTCTTTCAGCGACCGTGCTCTGCTAATCTCTGTTTCTGCCTTAAGGGGTTTTGATCTAGAAGCTGGGGACTTGCCGGAGTTTAATCAGGTTGGTTACTGTCTTCTTTTGTAAGTTATCTGACTTTTTTTGGATGTGTAACTATTAGTTACACATGCTAATTAGATGTGTAACTTCTAGGTACACAAGCTAAATGGATGTGTAGCTACGAGTTACACATGCTAATTAGATGTGTAACTTATAGATACACATGCTAAGAATGGCTAACAAAGCTTCCAAGGCTTTCAAAGCTGGAGCATCAACCATTAAGAAGAAGGCTAAGAATATCTGCACATCAGTCATATTTCACAGGCCAAATACATTGCAGAAGGCAAGGAATCCCAAGTACCAATATATTAGTGCACTACCAAGGAACAAGCTGGACCATTACCAGATCCTGAAATACCCACTCACCACCGAGTCCGCAATGAAGAAGATTGAAGACAACAAGAAGAAGAAAACAAGGATGCTTTCAAGAAGATGTACAACATCCAGACAGATAAAGTGAACACCGTTATCAAGTAAGCCTTCTTGATTACTTACGACTAGCTACTTCTTTTTCTTGAAAGGTAGTATATGGATATAGGTCTGGAATGGTTTCACTTAACTCATACATCTGTTTAACTGCACATCACACAAGCCATATGCATGACAATTTGCACGTTTAACTAGCATTGGCAGACTATGGATGTGTAACTAGTAGTTACACATGCTAATTAAATATGTAACTTCTAGGTACACAAGCCAAATAAATGTGTATCTACTAGTTACACATGCAAATTAGATGTGTAACTTATAGTTACACATGCTAATTTGATGGGATATGCATATGTAACTTATAGTTACACATGCTAATTTGATGGGATATGTTATAGTGGTTATATTTATGAAATTGAGAAAAGAACATCAAGTCCTAGTAGTAGGGAGTAGTAGTGGATGCAGATTAGACTAATTAGATGCAGGTTATACTTATAGTTACACATAATAATTAGATGTGTAATTTCTAGTTACACATGATGATTGTATGTGTAACTTATGCTAATATGCATGTGTAACTATTGTTTACATGTGTAACTACTGATTACACATGCATTTTGTTTTCCTGGGTTCATATCTATACCCTGCTGAATCAGTTGTGTGATCATTTTTTGCGATATTAATGTGCTAGCACAAGGTTCCCAGGTGTTTGTATTATTCTGCCAGTATAATTACTGTCTGAAGCTTTACTTTCTGTTGCTTAAAATGTCCTTCGTCATCGATAATATGAAAATGGCTTAGGTACATCTAGACTAGCGCTGTAAAACGTCTTTCTGTTAATACAGTGCTAACAACGTCTTTCTGCTGAAGCAGTGATATCTTAATTAAGAGCTTCTCATTCACTTGCAAGGTTAACTGTATTATTTTATGACTGGTAATTGCTTGATAGTCACCTCTCGTTTTTGCTAGTGTTATTCATTTAGAGATGGATTTGCTGATTTTATGTTGACATATCTAAGTCAGATGCATGTGTAACTCCTAGTTACATAATTCAGATGCATGTGTATCTGCAAGTTACACATGTTATTTAGATGTGTAACTTTTACTTACACATACTGATTTTGGGTACACATATCAATATGTATGTGTAACTCCTAGTTACACTAGTCATATGCATGTGTAACTGCTAGCTACACTAGCCAGATGAATGTGTATCTCCTAGTTACACATGTTATATGCATGTGTAACTCTCAGTTACACAATTCAGATGCATGTGTAACCGCTAGCTACACTAGTCAGATGCTTGTGAAACTGAAATATACATTGTTTTATGTACTGTTCATTTTAATCGTATAAATACTGATTGCTTGTTGTTATATTTCAGGTTTTAGATAACTTCATAAAAGCTAATTGCTTAAACGTGGTAATGGTCTCGCTGGAACTGGAGTTGACGCTGAAAACACAAGTCAGATGCATGTGTAACTCTCAGTTACACTAGATAGACACATATGTAACTCTCAATTACACTAAACAGATGCGTGTGTAACTTCTAGTTACACATGCTAAGAAATTATTGTAAATGAATATTAAAGTAATAACTTTTTTTTTGTGTTTTTTTTTGATGTCTATTTATTTGCATATATATACAAGTGTAACTTTGCATTACACATATCATAAGGATGTGTAACTTCTGGTTACACATGCCATATGCATGTGTAACTTCTGTTTACACCTTCGCACTGTATTTTAATAATTTCGGGCCTAGATTTAATAATTTTGGGCCTAGATTTAAATTTTATTTAATTATGGGCCTGACAATATGCATAAGGGTATCAAGGTCTTTTAAAAACTCGGGGCCTAGATTTAAACTTTTTTTAATTAAGGGCCTCATATTATGGGTTATCCATGGGTTGGGCCTGAGCCTAATTTACCTAACACATTCGTATCAACTAAAACCAAACCAAACCAGTTTTCTGTCGACCTCTCTCCGTCTTTCTCTGTGTAGAAATGGATGTACAGTGGATACTGGTCTGCCATGGATGTTTAACTCTACTAGTAATTGTTTCTTTCTTATGTGGCCAATGGCCAATATTTCAAAACACTTTCATTGAAAAAATTCATTACTTCCTCACTGTTGGTGCCTATGATTATTTCCTGTAAGTTCTCTCCCTCTCTCTATAGTCTTAAATTTTTATCACTAGTCCTTTTAATGATTCATTCGATACTAAAAAGTAAACAATTTGATTCTTTTTGTGCAGGAGATTTATGTTATATGCATTTGGTTCTAAAGGCAGAAATGCAATTCTATCTGTCGAATATTTTTGTTGTGATCGACCTAATCCAACCTTACAGGTTTTTGTAACATACCCCTTTTCTCCCTAGATCTTCAATTTGATTTCTCTTTTCATCCAATTTTATGATAATTTTGCTTTTAGATATCGTCTACTAGGTTCAATTTTATGTTTGTAGCTTAATTTTTTTCTTCTTATGTATAAAATTTCGTTGCTTGGTTGTTGGGCAACAGGTATTTAAATGTTTAGGGTTGTTTGGGATTAGTGAGTTGTTCAGTGTGATCGAGTTTATGCAGATGAATATGAATGTATACTTGTGTTCAGGAGAATTGACTGTTCTCATGGGAAATTAAATTCACTGAATAGAAACACATGAATCAAAAAAAAAATTTCTTTGAAGCAAAGCAAAATTTTAATTGAGTTAGAAGACGGTATTTTATTCAAGAAGCATATACGTGATTAATCAGTTTACATTACTTTGAAAAGAGTTCCGATAGGGTACAGAACTACAGTACTTGTACTAAAAAAAGAATTTTCTTTGCGAGTTGGTATATTGGCGGAGTTGAAGATAATACTGTTAAAGAATAACGGTTGAATGTAGTATAAGAAAAAGGAATGAGAACAATAGCATCGGAAGCTTATTCCTTAATCTGTTAATCGCTATTTGTTTCTAGATTTCATGCAGATATTGGGTGTAGCATATATAGGTCTGATGTTCCATTTTTTTTTTTGCAGGCATTTTATTTAGCTATAATTGCAGGAACATATTATGTTATTGCAGTGTCGTCCTTTGACTATATTCCTGGCTATTACCTATCCGAATATCACAGGTACTGCTCAAGATATGTATGCCAAAGTGTCTTGCTTACCACATCTTGTCAATCGGTGAGACTTTAAATGTTCTTGCAGGTACACAAGCTTCTTGGCAGTTGGTGTTGGTGTTGTACTCTTTCTATTGAGTAGCTTTTCTGATCCAGGAACTGTGAATGCTGACAATGTTACTCAATACCTCTCCTCCTACCCTTATGACAATATCATATTTACAGAAAAAGTGTGCACGACTTGCAAGATTCCAAAGTACGTGTTACGATCTTTTTTATTTTGTTTTATTACAGGGTTCTCTCGAGATTTGTTTCTTTTTTAGTAACTGGAGTTATTTCCTGTAACAGGCCTGCTAGATCCAAGCACTGTAGCATATGTGATCGCTGTGTTGCTAGATTTGACCACCACTGCGGATGGATGGTTGGTTTCTTCTGTTATCTATTGTTTTTTACATTTACTTATCTCTTGGAAGGTTCCAACTCAGTAACATACTTGCGTAAATATGTTCTACTTCTAGTTTTCTAACTTGTTAATTATTATATCAGAATAACTGCATAGGGGAAAAGAATACTCGTTATTTCATGGCTTTCCTACTCTGGTGAGTCATAGCTGTTTATGGGTGTTAACATGGGGTTGATTTTGGCAAGGAAACCTATTTCAGTTGGGTCATTTCACTTTCTAATACTGCTTCAAAAAAGTCACGGACACTGAAATACGAATAGTTGTATATCTCAATTTTCTTAAATGTATTGTGTTGGGTTTGTTGCATATACCTTCATATGAGCATTATCATTTTAACAGATGATTCTACAGGCATTTCCTTCTATGCGTGTATGGAACAATTGCCATCGCTTTGATACTTGCTGGTCAATTGAAGGAGTTTAAGGTTATACACATCCTAACAGGTAAGTTGATTTCCCTTTTAATTGGGCGTTTGAATTGCTTAAAATTCCGACTTCTGAATGTTCACCTAATCAGCTGTCTTTATTTATTCTTTGCAGTTTATTATGGCTTTGAAAATTCATTCTATAGCCTAGCTCCCCATGTTGTACAGGTTAGGATTTTTGGCTATATTATTCTATAATTCGTCAAGTCCTTTTAGAACCGTAATCAAGTTGGAAATACGATTCCTTCACTGTGGTATAGTAGTACACCTCAATCGAGGTATAATTTACATATTTTCCTTGCCCAATCTTTTTCACTAAGTGATTTGTTGGTTATAATAGTGGGTGTTGGGCGCATATAACACACAAATACTTCTGATGGTCTTCTTAGCTGTCGTCTCTTTACTACTTGCTGGGTTCTCTGGGTACCATGCCCATCTCTGTCTTACAAACACCACCACAAATGAGGTACGTCATTCTTACCCTTAATTAGATTCTGATGGCTATTGCGACCTTCCCTACCACCATTGTTCGTTTTTTAGTTCGCTGATTTTGGTATAATCATGTAACAATTGATGACAGGATTCTGTGGTTGTTTGCATTTTCCATATTAGCAAAATTCTTCCCCAAAAGTTATAGTGTGACCTTATCTACCCACATTTATTTAACACATTCAGGAAAACTCCACCTGTGTGGTTAGTGGGGACTTGAACAACTTTATTATTCATCTGGCCCTGCGTGTAAGCTACTCATGATCCTACGGTGGTATCAACAAAATTTAACTCCAGTTGTATAACATACTGGGATTGCTGTTATTTTCATGTGGCAGACATTCAAGTGGAAAGACTACATCAGCTTAAAGATGAAAATAAATGAAGCAAAGGTGAGCGCTGCAGCTCTAAAAGCTAGTATCAGTGGGATGACAGGAGAGACAAAACCACCAGAAAGCAAATGGAAGGCCTTTTTCCGTAAGTCTCCATTAGAAGATGTAGAGGTCATTGTTAAAGATAATATTTACGATAAAGGATTCTTTAGTAATCTTAGTGAGATAGTATTTCCATTGTCAACAAGACGATCATTTTTGGCCAGCAAGTCTGACTGACAATATATCCTATTAATGCTTTCGCGAATTTCCCCATACCCTCTGATTTTGTGCATATACAATATTTAGTAAACCAGTCGCCTTTTGTTTTTTTGGTTAGATACTTGGTTGTAGTTTCAATTAGGGTGAATTTGCCTTGTAACTAGTCATATTGCTGTCTACCTTTAGTTATTAAGCTCTCCAGTATTCTTCAATTAGGGTCCGTAGGAAAGGTATCCTGAACTCAATTTATTTTTCATGTTCCGATTGTTGTTCTCCAACAATATCAGCTTTTATTCGTGATATATTGTTGTTACAAGCATTTTGTTGACTTTTTATTGGTTCTACTTTTTAAAGAGTGTTTAACACCTCAACTGGTATGATGTTTTTTATGTTACTGTCACAACTACCAATTGCATCATGAATCTCAAACTGTGAACATTTGTTACTTAATTTATAGAGAAAAAATGATAATCATAGGGTCTAGCAAAGGTGGTGAATATCGTGGAAGGTGTGACAATAGTGGGTAACATCTGCAACTTTTTGCTTCGATTTTCCAAAAACTTGGGATGGTTGCTTCATACACAGTGCCAGATTGTCCTTGGTAGAGCGGTGTAACTGAAACGCGAAGTCGTATTCTTATGGAACAACTGGTTAGAAGCATGAAGAGTCATGCATATTACCTGTAAATTTGGGGATGTTTGTTTTTCATACAGCTGTTCAATGTTAGGGGGTCCAAGCAGAGCAGTTCCAGTTTCACCCTTGAAACTGCAGAAATGATGGCAACCTACTTTAGAAGTTAGAACACCTACAAATGTTGGGTTGTTCAGTTGAAGCGAGAGTTCACAATCCTAAAGTAAGGAAATTTGATTTGGAAACTGTTAGCGGTTAAATGGATTCTTGAATAACTTGATAATTCTTAACCGTTGTGTGGGCATTAATGAAATGCAAAATTCATGAGTGATGGCATAGTATGAGTACACCTATAATTATCTACTTATGAGGTCGGGATAATGATCCCATTACCGAAGAATTCTACGGATGTTACGAATCTTCTTTGTCGTCAAACAGATGGATAGTGAAATATCTCATTCTCCAGCTCCAGAATTAAGTTTCTAGCTTGCCTTATTCTTTTGGAAAAGACTTGTTTTTGTTTTTTTTTGATGGCTTAGTACAGATGTTGGTTACTGACCTCTGAATACTACTAACAATTACTTGCAAGGTCTAGGGGTCGAACCGAAGCATGAGAACTCGAAGAAACTTGTATTTTTACCAAGATATTCTAGCATTTTGTTGGCTATCAATTATCTCATGGATATCCTTTTTCACTATTAAATCATCTAACAAATCTATATCAAGATTAGAAATGATGGAAGCATTTGTAACATCTTTCTCTCATCCACGTTTTCTGATTGCACCAAGGACTATGACCAGAAACGTCCCTAGTACCCACTTTATAACGCCATCTCCTAAAGTAAGCCACCTCTATCCAAATTACAAGTTATTCCTCTCCTTCCAAATTAAAGAATACTAATCCATCTGTTAGGCGCCAGCACCAGTAAATCAAATTCAAGGAGACGCGACTATTTTACTCAGTATTAGACCTAGTCCTAATCCTCCCTTTGTCCTTTCCATATTTCCTCTACTTCCCCATTTTCTTCCTTTTTGATCGCCACATGTTTATCACTTCTTTCAAATGTTTCAGTACCTTGCTCATTTCCCAGCCCATGCCCATCTTTTTTACTACTTCAATCTCCTCAAATTCGCTTTCATAATTCAAAATTCTTCTTTAGGTTTAAATCCTCCTCATCACCAATACTAAAACTAGACTCATCTTAGGGTAGCTTCAAGGTCCAATATTATAACAAAAATTCTATTTGAACAAGGTAAAAAAACAATGGCAAAACCACTATTCACACATTTTCAATAGGCCCTACCATAAGTGGCCCCCCTACTGTCCTCCGGCAGGGTCCATCCGGACCCACCAAAAAAAAAAGTGAGCTTTTTCAAATGTGGTTTTTGCGTTGTTTAGATACTCGGTTCGTTTAAAACCACTGATATTATAATAAGCAGGTTTAAACCCAAGAGGCATTCAACCAGTGAAAGTCTACTATCCATACTGACAAGAACAAACAACTATAAGCCAAAGCTGTTTTTGCATATTTCTCAAAGACCTAATTTGAAATGAAAAGCAAAAGCAATTAAAATTGTATAATCATTGGAAATAACAACACCACAATGCTGCATATGTGCTGCAGATTGCAGCAGACTAAAAGAGTACAGAAACATAAACATTGTCAACAACAATAGCTGCTACAGCATTTATCAAGAGAGATGGTTTTAGGAGGCAGGACTGTTGCCTGTCAGTGAAGGATCAATTCCTGGCAACTCTGATTTCTACAAAAATAAAACCCATTCAAATACGAAGAATCAATTTTTCAAAAGATGGAGTGAGATGGGTAAATCATGTTTTCTCCATGTAGGTTGTTCTCAATATTATTCCACTCAAGTTACAAAAGCGACAAAGACTATTTGTTCCATGGGCAAGCTTTCTCAAATGCCTCCTGCTCTTTGCGGCATAAATCAAACTCATTGGTGTTATAGTACATGCATCCCGCATAAGCATCCATCTCCTTCGTACATGTCTGATGAAGATGCTTTAACCTGTAAGTCAGCAATGAGTCCATAACATAAAACAAGGCGAATTTTATGCAGAAGGAAACTAGGAAGCAACAAATTAATGAAAACTTTCAAGACTGACTAGTTGGAACCTAACATTTAAGACTTTCCAGTGAATCCAAACTAGATTACTTTAGAGAGATATTCTCTTCTGTTAATAGGTTTTCAAGCTCATGAGTATTGCCTTTCTCTGTTGTTGGAAACTAGGATCAGAAGAGGTTTAGTAGGTATACTCTACTGTAGTACTGTTATTGCTGCTAGTTGTGAAACCTAGTTATGGGATCACGAGATTGAGATAATAGCGGGCATATAATAGCACAAAGGCATTATGGCACATTTAGTATTAGCACTGGGCGACTGCCCCACAGACCAGCACGATGTTACATCTAATTCATGACATGTAAATGTTGTAACCAGCTACTGTAAGAGGTATGCAAAACGTTCCACATCTTAAAGAAAGAGAAACAAATAAAAAGAAGTAATTCAATCACAAGTGAAAAATTTCTTCTCTTTAAACGGACTTCCAAGCAAAACTACCTCCATGATCAAGGTTCATGAAGCTACGCCAGTTGAACAACACTAAGAACTACCAAACGAAACGGCACAAGAAAAGACTCGACAATGACCACTTTGTTACAAATAATCATTGATGAGGAATCATGTCAGAAAGTTATAGAGTATACGAAGTTTGTGGGAGTTATCCATCGAATCAAGTCTCTCAGATTCGGGTGAGAATTCATCACCACAACACCATGTTAAATAGATAAATTAGTTTCATTATTCACCCTAGATCAGATGAAACAAAGAGTAATCATCACCAGACCAAGCCCATGATAATTAAATATTAACATACTCTCAAAGCTCATGCGACAAGCTAATATCCCATAAAGTAAGCAAAACAAAGAAACCATAAGTTGCGTATACGTCCACAACCAGGAAAACAAATATAACAAGCATCATATACCATACCACGTCTTTTAAATTCTGCAGATTCACATTACTAGTCTAACTAAAATCATGAATTGCTCTTCCAAATATAAAAATTCACAGTACGTTGGAAATTAGTCTACTTTCACCAATCTCTAGCTCTTTTGAAGCTATGCACCACTTGGATATACCAAAAATGATGAAAATAACTCCAGACTCATCATTAGCAGCAACCAAAACTAAAAGTTTCACCAAAATCGCCTAAACGTTGCAAGCTATCACCATTTCCTACTTTTACGATCAGGTGACCTGCTATTGAAAAGAGCAACCCTTCTCGGCTAATAAATATAGCATCACACATCCTACCCATTTCTTGGAACTGTGAATGGAAATCTGGTCTTCCTGAACCACACATCACTTCATAACAGCATCCACAGTGGTGTGCACCACATTAAATAAAACATTGCTAATTTTCATTTCGGTGAAGCAAGTTGTACAAAAACTTACAGTTGCCTTAACTTTTAAGTAGAGCAAAGACTGAGGCTCGATTTGACACTCTTACTAAATTTACTCAGATTAATGTGACCCTTATAACCAACTTTCATTTCTACTCCGCTAATAGAATTTCTAACTATTTCTAAACTTCACCTCAACAATTTCATCACCATTAGACAAAACCTAATTGATGTTCGATCCAGAAACAAAATAAATATTACAAATTTCATCACGAAAAACCAATAGAAATGAACCCTAATTATAAAATTCATTATGCCTAATATGTTAATACCACTTTAATTAGATTAGGGCAAAGAATTTCTTACATATTGAGAACACAACTAGTAACTTCACGTCCCTTCTCAAGACATTTCTCAGGATTCTGATCTTTCTTCTTACAATTAAGAAATGCCATGTTTTCAGCTCTGCAAAAAGTAGCGATGTGTTTTGATGATGCCATTAACACTGCTGATGTTGCGATTGGTTCTCCAGCTGGATCAACAGTAGGCTCCATTGATCAAATTTGAAGATTAATTCTACTATCAATTACGAAAATCCCCAAATTTATAAGGGTTTAGGTTGGAAGTGAAGAATGAGAGCCAAATCTGGTTTTTCCACGGAGAGTTTTCGGTCTCTGGAACAAAGCTATGGATTTCTTAACTAGGAAAAGGAGGACCAAAAAATTGTTGGACCGGTACGGGTCTTAGGGTATGGTTTTGGTTATGATGTAGGGTATGGGTATATAAGTGGGTAAGTTATTTACACCCCAAGTTTTGCTTTGTTGTCATGAAGTTTGAACTTCAATAAAACAAATACATACTCACATGTGTGGTAGACCGCCAAATCTGAACCCTAAATATATCACCCTGTGTATGTGACTTAGTGTTGATTAGTGCAAACGATTTGCTGTTTTTTTAGGAAAGTGAAGTGACGAGCGTGCGGGTAGAGATTCCTTGATCGGGCAAATTGCTTAAACTTTTTTCAAACAGATGCACTGCACGAGAGTGCTTTGAGTTCAAGAGATCAATCTGTAGGACTCCGGTCTAAACCAAGACAATGGTCGTTTCAGAGTCAATTCGGTCACAAAGAGGGACGAGGGTCGATCTGTAGGAGGGAAGCTGAAAAGTGTGTGAGATCAATGATGATCGAGGATTATGGATGTGTTTGGAGATTTATGCAAGTTTGTGAACGGTTGAGTTCGGATGAGATAAGTTCTGATCGATTGAGTGATAATTTCTTGTGGATCGAAATTGTTGTTCTTCAATCGTGGATTCGGAAACTTATTTATATTGCAAGAATATTAGACACAATGATCCCCAGTAAGTGTGATGGTTGCTGGAGTGAGAGAGTGGGAAAATAGGAAATCGTGGTCAACCAGTTACAGGTGCGTGAGAGAATTGGTTGATTGTCCATCCACTACTTTTCTAACTCCTTCAACTGCTTGCACGACTTACTCACATTTCTCATCGTGTGTGTACACACGTGCCATAAGCCAATAGACCAAAACCCTAGTGAATATCCCTCCATGTGACATGATTGATATCTCACGATTTTGGAGTATGCAAGGCAGACGTTATTTAATTAGTCAGTTGTTGACTTGACTAGACGATGAGTCTTAGCCTTGATGAGTCAAGCATAATGAACGAATGTGGTATGCTCTGAGACTCATGGATTGAGCATAAGGTGTTTGCTGGGACAAAATAATGGAAAGACGTTGAGTCTTGATAAACTGTAATATATCATTTTACCAGTTGAGGTAATAATGATGTTTTGATAACTTGAATCGACGAACGTCCAATGAGATTTCTCGATCATGGACTTTTTGATAGGAAATGTTGTTGAGCACTCGTCTGCACCATGAGTTATCTAAGAAGAAAGATTATAATGGTTAACTGATGAACCAAATATTGGTTGATGAACCAATGAAATATTAATAGATGGATCAGTGGGATTCTCGGATGTTAATAGTTGAATCAACATGAGGAATATTGTTCGATCGAGCAATTAAATATTGATAGTTAAATCAATATTGCTAGAAGTGAGTTCTGAACCCAGATGATGCTAACTTAAGCAATTTAGTGTTGATAGATGAGCAAAGAAAATATTGCTAATTTAAACAAATATTGCTTGTTTGAGCAAATATTGCTCGATTAATGAATTATTGGTAGCGGAAACAAATAAACTATTAATTAAAAATACTGGTAGCTGGACCGAATATTGTATAATTAATTAAAATGCTGATTGCAGGATCAATATAAAATTATTGGTGTTTGAACCTACTCAGAATTATGCTTTCCAGAGCATTTGATTCGAAACCCTAATTTTGATTGATTATTGATCAATGGATGATTTACTGAAAATCAACCATGAGTGAGATATGGACCGGCTAGGTGCGGTCATCTTATTAGTGAGTGGGTCCGGTCCCGTGTGCGCCTCTCTTTTTATTTTTTGTTATTTTTCCTTCCCTATTTTGCATAGGTTTCCTCGTTCGTCCATATTTTGAATTCTTGTTTATGCATTTGGGTGCTCACTTATGCATATTTGGGTGCTCGCTCGTGCATTATTGTTAAGTACACTCGCACCATTTTCTCGGGGCTTACTCGGTGATGGCCTAAATGCCCGAAAAGTGAATATTTATTACTAATCCATGGAATTCAGCTGGGAATAAGCCATGGAACAGAGTAATGAGATAAAATTGATTATTTTCTGGAAATTCAGTTGATGAATGTTTCATTAGAATTAATCTATGAATGACTCTATACTAGCATGCAATATGTCTAGGAGCATTATGTTTATTCAAGAATCGAGGTATGAGATGGTAGAGACATCATACTCGTTATGAATATTAATTATGTATAGTCAGGGAACATTGAGACATCCTGAAGACATTGACGCTCTATACTAGCATGCAATATGTCTAGGAGCCGTCCAATCATTATCGATTTTATACAGAAGTGTTGATGAAATATGCAAAGTATTGACGCTCAGTTGAGAGGCTTTAGGGATCACATATTCATGCATGCTCTAAGAGGGTGTATGCTCAGTCAGAAATTGTGAAATGATCTTTCATGAATACTAAAATATGAGTCTCACATACGTGTCTGGAGTCGTGTCAGAAATATGCAAGATCATGATTTTACGATTTTATCCTTTATTGAAAATCCACCATCAACACTTAGTCACTGCGGACATACAATAATATGGGGTCTTCAACAGACACCACTGCGTTCATAAGGTACCCTCCCATCCTCGACAGGTGATCCTTTGTCGGCTTTGATACCATCTATGATGGATAAATACTCTACCGGAATTGTCAATACTTAGTCACTGAGATCATCCAGTAGTGTAGAGTTTCCAGTATCCGTTGTTGTATTCATCCAATAATAGCTTTCCAAGAGGTTTATGCTTCTCTCCCTATATGCTTAACTGCAGAGTTATTTCAAATATAAAGCTAATTGTGCTAAAAGGCCATGGCGTAAGTCTAGGTATATCATTACTTGTTCTCCATTTAAACAACCACTGCCAAAATCAAAGGTGTTACACTTTGTGAGTGCAAAAAGGAACATTATAAAGGCACGGATAAATCATTGGAATCCTGCAGGAAGACAACATTAAGCCTTAAAAAATTTAACCCTTATTTAAACTAAATTTAACTAACTAACCTAATAAAAATTTTAAGATAGTTATTGTTAGAGAATTGCTCGGTTGAACCCACCAAGCGTTGGTATGTCAATTTTGGTTGTCATAAAACTCATTTAAAGAGTCGCTTGATTATTTGCTAGAGTCAACTTCGTACAGGTTAGCTAGAAAGTTACTAGGATATGAGACTTACAAGTATTACGTGAAGACTTGAAGATTGTGAAGAAGTAAAGAGCTACAACGAAGACATCATCCTTCCACTTGAGGTTAGTAATATTTGACTTGAACTGTTTCATTCCTAACGTATCTTTCAAATCGTGCATATTGAAAACATAACTGCGAAGCTGTGAATGATTATACTCTAGTTAGACATAGTATTAAGGAATCGCAATACGAAGTATAACGTCTATCTTTTGAACTTCGTATATAAGACATCGACATAATCGTATGAACGCTATTGTGATTATGTGCATGGGTATGGGTGAATATTTCGTCCTAGGAAACAATGTTTTACATTCGTTTAAAGGAAGTACAATTCATAAACTTGTTTTATGAATCGAAATGGAAATCGCTAGGCTTATTGGTATTGTTATTCATTGCAAATATTTGGATTACCAATATGTGTGTTTAGTATAGCCGTTCATAACTTGTTTATGTATCTTGGTAAAACTATTCACAATGCCTGACTTTTGTATTGGTATGACTTTTATTAGTGAAACCGATCTTAAGTAATCACCTGAGATGGTATGATCGATATTTTCAATTGGTGTGACCATTCCTAGTCATTGGGTAACCGATCCTAGAACTTGGTTGGGACTAATCACAAGATGTGTAATCAATCCTTGTAGTAGGTTAATAAGTTTCAGTAATTGGTATTGACCGATCTTATAACTTGTGCAACCGATCACAAGTAAGTACCATAAATAAGTGGTAACCGATCCTGGTACTTAGTTAACAATGCTTTTGGAAACTAATGTGACCGATCCTACTAGCCACTTGGAGGTACAACCGAAACTTGTTTTGGTAGAACCGTTAAACCCATGAATGGTGATTGAATGTTTTTGATCAATCACATAGTTCTTGGAAATCAGATAAACCAATTCTAAACTTGTTTGGAAGTGTGGAAAATCGGTTCCAAGATTGTAAATATGAAAAAGGATTTACAAAGTAAAGATGTCGACATACTTTGAACATGTGCAGTAACTCTTATCTTTTATTGTTCAAAGATTAATAACTAAAGGAGAATCCCGGATCGAAATAAATTGAGAATCTTTTAATTAAGGTTTTTAGTTTCATATGCTTTTAATTTCCAACAATTAAAGTGCATTTCTTTAGAAAATAAAAATTGGTAATGTGTATTTACTAATTGGAGATTTTCTACTGAGATTTCGGTCAATATTTGGACAGAGCATTTCAGGAATTATGAAAATCGAATTTGGAAATATATTGCATATCTTGAGAATATTTTCGGTTTTGGAAATTCCTTGGTGTCCAAACTTCCTTGGTCTATAAATATTGAAGTTTGCATCTCAAGCAAACTAATCCTCACAGCCAGCAAAACTACCTAGTTGTGTTTTTACTGGTGGAGCCATCTATTCGGAGAGGAAAGTAACCTAATTAAGCGAAATCTCTTACGACCGCCCATTTTAAAGACTTCTTTGGGATTGGGAAGCTCTACGAGTACCGTTGGTGGGAAACTAGATAATTGCAGTTTATTATTAATTTTCGATTGATTTGATTGACTAAAGGTTGTTGAACTTTGATTGCATCTAGTTTTTTTATGCTTGAGAATCTTTTCTTCTGATATAATATTCACTCAAACTAGATCGAAGTTTCGACGGAGATCTTTAGACTGTTTGTAGATCTAAAAACGTCTTGTGATAATCTATTACTAACGGACTCCGTTCTGTGTGTGATTGATCACAAGAGATTCAAGTTGTTTGTGTGAAGGTGTTTATTGAAGATCTAAGAAGATTTGAAGACAAAGAAGATTTCTTGTTTGAGTTCATAATCTTTGGTGTGCACAAAACTTGATCGGCTTGGGATCCAACTATAATCAGTTTATCTTTGTGATATTCTTGATTGATTAGTTGAGTAGATCGGCATCAATATATTGTCCTTGTGACTAAGAGTATTGATTGCAAAATCTAGACAATTACTTTGGTAGTTGTATTGAGATAGATCTAAGAACCTGACAAAGGAGTTTATTGGGATAAACAGAAGAGCCTTTTGTCAAACTCATATCACTTGTTTGAAAAGAGTTGTTACCGAACAAATTTGTTGTTCCTTTACATTTGGAATACAAACCAAAGTAATTGTTCCAAGTGCGTGACTTATTGCAAGTTGGAGGCACAAGGATACAAGCGAAACTAGGTGAACTATAGGTTTAGTTGCTTGGTCTCAACTATACGAAGTTGGTTTAGATTTTGTATAGCGGTTAAATCCTGAGAGTATTCAATTTTGGACAAGGTCCCGGGGTTTTTCTGCATTTTCAATTTATTCGTTAACAAAATCTTGTTCTGTCTTTTACTTTTCTATTTCCGAAATTATAATTGTTTTTATTACTTATCTATCAATCAGAAGTCTCTTCTATTCTATCTTCTAATGAGACTAAGTCGTATAGATATATAGATTTTTACATTATACACATTTGATATTTCGAGCTGAGTTTATCTCACCTATCTATTTCTCGAAATATGTGTTGGAAGTTTTTTTGCATTTAGCTATGTTCATCATATTCTTGACGAGTTTAGTTGGAAACAATTTATTTATTGGAAACTAAATATTAAGTCAAAAGATGATCATGTGAAAATTACCTTGAACATCTTACATGATTTTTGTGAGAAAGTCATTTGATGTTATCTTGGGAAGTTTCGTATTGATCATTCGATCACTTGAAAATTACTTGAAGCTAATGGTATGTGTGATATTACCATTGTCGTCTTCTAAGGATGTTTCAATGATTGAAAGGAGAGTTTTGAACAATTACCCATGTCTGGATGCAACACGGTATGCATACCTAGTATGCGAACTGTTTTGTAATGATTCAGGTCTGAAATCTTGTTTGTGCACCTAGTATGCAAACGGGTTTACTTGAGTTGGGTCCGAGACGTTTTTTCGCGAATAGGGTTTGCGAACGTCTTGACTAGGCCAAGGTCCGGAGCTGCTGTTCGCGTATCTAGTTGGCGAACTCAGTGGTTAAGTTCTAAAATTAGTTATGTATGATTCTCATACTCATGAACTAAAACATTTATGATTTAAGGAATGCAAATTAACTTTGCAAACCGTGGCTTAATATTCATGAATTGATTCTTGTATAACTACTTTGTACGATTACAAATTAATCTGATTTTGTTTCAATTTGTTCACATATATTTCTATGAAATATGAACAATTGAACAACTCTATCTGAAACAAAATTAGATTCATTTGATTATCTTTCATGATTGATTGATCATCATATTTGATCTAGAAGTGTTAGATGAATATGGTTAAGACAAAAGTATTTATATGGCTAACTTCGGTTAACTGTTATTGAGCCAACTCAATATACACGTTTAGGTACGGTCACCCATATCTAAATATAAGTATATTTCATTTGTGTGTAACAAGCTAAGTTTTGTTACTAATCTATCTTAGCTTTGATTATAAGCAACCCCGATTTGAAATGCTATATAAGGGAGAACTCTAGTAACTGGAAAACCTAATACCGACACTTCCTTGTGTCCCAGTTCCAAACTGGATTCGATTCTCCTTTAACCTAGGTTTTTCCAAAAACATATTAGGTTAACGATTTCAAAACTTCATTTTAGATTCGTGAAGACAGATCCAACTATTTTCTATATAGTTGCGTATTGTGATTTTACTTGTTCTATTTTATTGAGCTTTACTTGTTTCCAACTATTCTCTAGAGATGGGAACTATATAGTATCATTGAGTATTTTTCTAACAATATCAAAAACCTTGTTCAGGAAACTACTCTACAACGCAAAAAGATTAGTATGCTTGAAGATACTGTTAAAAAAGACTCAATTGTAGAAGAACCTTTAATCAAGACTCGTTCATCAGTGTTGAACAACTGTCGTGTTGAAAAAGGATTAGTATGCTTGAGTCAAAAACGGGATTCTTCCCATGTTTCTTATCCACGTACCTGTTCATTCTGCGGGAAAAGGAATCATAATATTCTACATTGTTTTGCTAGAAATAAACAAATTTTTGATCTTCAATATCTACCTCTTTTTAATCGAAAGAGTAATTGTCTGACGATATCTACAATGGATTTCATTCCTGCAGAAAACCAATACTCTCATAAAAAGGGTTTTCAAGGTCACTCATATAGAAATCTCTAAAGGAACCGTGTTCTCCATAATGGTGCAAATTCATACGCCACAAATGTACACGTTCCTAGTATTATATGGGAATAAGTCTGGCAGATCTAAGTCTAGGAGATGGAATTCTAGTGATCTTTATTCTCTAGAACGGATCTTAAGAGGTCCTAGACTTAATCCTCATAAAAATCCTTCTGATGGAAGTTCAAAAAGGTCTATGTCTAATTCTTTTGGTATAATTAAGACATAACCGAAGGAAGGTACGGAATACGAGGCACAAACACTCAGAAGGTATTTACAACTCTTCCCTCAATATTCGTAGTGAGATTACATCTCACTCTTTTACCTAGTTCCAGGTAAATTCATCCTTAAAACTAACCTGAGATTTGCAAGGATGATATTTGTGGGATACTCAAGTCCATTGTATGATATCGTCTGATCTTATGTTTGAAATTAAGTTGTTTTCTTCATATGCGAATGTTGAGTCATATCTTGACTCCTAGTAACTATTGCATCTTGTTGATTTTCTCATGTGCTATTATTCTAAGTGAATCTTCAAATTATCGAGCTATGAAAATCTATATGATATCTGAAAACAAAGTGTATTTCCTTATTTTGGATCCTCGCTGACCCAATAACTTTCCGCAATCGGTCCATGAACGTCCATGTACTCTTATTCCCAAGAGTTTATATAAAGGGTTTCTTTGTAAAGGAATTTACTTTATTTCTCTTGCTTGCAAATATATATTTTCACCATATATTTGTTTATCTCCATCCCTATCTAAAAAAAAATGGAGGACTTGTCAAGATCTCAGGAAGTGGTAAATCTTGACATGGAAGAAGACATCAAAGGATGCAGCTCGGTTAAACATCTTGTTTTCAAGAAAATGCTTGTCAGGAAAGAGTACAACACTTGGATTGCTGAATCTGTCAAGGATTTAATTCATTTTCAGAATGACTAAAAATTCGAATTTTCAAATCTTCAACTGCAAATAAATCATCTCATTGATGATCATACCAAAATCCTTGACAATCAAAAAGTCTTGATACTGAACCAAAAGAAACTCATCTCAGATTGCATCAAGGCCAGACAACTTGCTCGTATTGTTGATCAAAAGGTGAATGTTCTAACTCATGAACATGGAATCTCCAAGGTCAAGAGAATCAAGGATATCAACAATACCTTTCATGATGGAGTCATGGAGATTAGGTATGAAGTTATCAAAGAATCCTGATTTTATTTATGTCTAGGAAACTTCTTATGAGAGTTTATTCTTATATTATAAGAAGAATAACTAGGGTTTGGTATAGCAGTTATTGTGATTACACATAGCTATTTCCAACGATTTTCATCTTGCAATGTTTTTAGATTTATTTATTTAAATTCTAAGTTATTTGGATGATGATTTTTGCAGTATTTAATATTTTTGATTTTATATATTGCAATTGCTTATGAGATGTATGCCTTTACATTCGTGAACTGTGCTTGTATCTCATAAAAGCTCAAAAGTTAAGTCTATTATGTCTTTTTCCAAATATTGATAAAAGATAAAATGAACTTTTGAAAATTCCGCAGTTGTGTTCTTTCCCTGATCCACTTCTATGTGAAAGTACTGTATGGCTCTGTAAGTTTTCTTATGTTGAGCGTTTCTGATTAAATTAATCAATAAGGTCTTCTTGTGGTTAATTTATTCAAGTCCATTGGATAAAAATTCATGTGATTTGTTAATGTCCAAAGAAATCCTTTTTTTCTCGTAAAATAAGGTCGCTCTTGTTTTTCTCTTGGGAATGACATCAAATGTGGGAGAGTTCTTAATTAAACTTGTACTTATTTACCATATCTTTGTGGGGAGGGCGGCTGTGGAATATTGTAGGAGTTATCTTGTATCTTTATAAACTCCTTGATGAATACACTAAGTTTCGACTATGTGAAATTATTGAAACAAAGTTGATATGTTCTCTTTTAGTCATGAATTATCTCTTTGTGAATTTCATTATGATCCCGTAGTTTTCGTACCTTCGCCAATTTATATTGACAAAAAGGGGGATAATTATTTGGTAATTCACACTACATACATATGGTTTACGGATCATTATGTAAAGGGGGGTGGTTTTCACTGTGAGATGGAAGTATTGACTAAGGGGGAACATATCACCATAGTAAGATTTCAAAGTTGTGATGCATTTGGACTTTGATTCTATATAATAATACTATGACACTGTATAATAATGATTGAGAACATATGTTTTCTTATTGTTATGGCTACAGATCTTCAACAACAATGAATCTGAGTTGAACACGTTCAGAATCGCTGGAGTACTTGGAGTATCGAAGAATTCAAGAAATGTTGTAGATCCAAGGAAATCAAGCATGATGGATGAGAAGCTACAAATTTTATTTATTTTGTAATCCACATATATTGATAGTTTTGTCACAAAAATTGAAAAAGGGGGAAATTGTTAGAGCGCTGCTCGGTTGAAATCGCAAGCGTTGCTATCTCAAGCTTGTTTGTCAAGTTTAGTTAATCAAAACTATATACTTCATTTATAGTCTACTTATAACTATGTTTCGGATTAGGATAGAATGTGTAGTTGAGCTTTAAACTTCAAGGCATTCACCAATTGAAGAAGAAGATTTACCGAGGAGCATGGAGGAAATTCATCAACAAAAGGTATGTGAAGACTAAAACTTATCTATCACTCAGAAGTCTATTCCATTCTAACGAGACTAAGTCGTATAAATATATAGACTTTTACATTATACAAATTTAATATTTAGAGCTGAGTTTATCTCGTTTATCTATTTCTCGAAATATGTGTTGGAAGCTTTTTGGCTTTAGCTATATTCATCATATTCTTGACGAGTTTAGTTGGAAACAATTTGTTTGTTGGAAACTAAATATTAAGTTAAAAAACGATCATGTGAAAATTACCTTGAACATCTTACATGATTTGTGTGAGCCAGTCATTTGATGTTAGCTTGGGAAGTTTCATATTGATCATTCGATCACTTGGAAATTACGTGAAGCTAATGGTATGTGTGAGATTACCATTGTCGTCTTCTAAGGATGTTTCAATGATGGAAATGAGAGTTTAGAACAATTACCCATGTCTGGATGCAACACGGTATGCATACCTAGTATGCAAACTGTTTTATAATGGTTCAGGTCCGGAATCTTGTTTGCGTACCTAGTATGCGAACGGGTTTACCTGAGTTGGGACTGAGACGGTTGTTCGCGAACGGCTTGACTAGGCCAAGGTCCGGAGCTGTTGTTCGCGTACCTAGTTGGCAAGCTCAGTGGTTAAGTTCTAAAATCGGTTATTTATGATTCTCATACTCATGAACTAGAATATTTATTATTTAAGGAATGCAAATTAACTTTGCAAACCGTGGATTAATGTTCATGAATTGATTCTTGTATAACTACTTTGTACAATTACGAATTAATCCGATTTTGTTTCAATTTGTTCATATATATTTTTATGAGATAGTGAACAATTGAACAACTCTATCCGAAACCCAATTAGATTCATTTGATCATCTTTCATTATTGATTGATCATCATATTTGATCTAGAAGTGTTAGATGAATATGGTTAAGACAACAATGTTCATATGGCTAACTTCAGTTAACTGTTATTGAGCCAACTAAATATACACATTTAGGTACGGTTACCCATATCTAAATATAAGTATATTTCATATGTGTGTAACAAGTTAAGACCATCTAATGGTGGAGATTAATTGCTTAATTTCTAAGCAGACTTAGCTTGAATCTTAAATTAGGATTTCATCTAACTGTGAATATTGAATGCTTTGTTACTAAGCTATCTTAGCTTTGATTGTAAGCAACCCTGATTTGAAAGGCTATATAAGGGAGAACTCTAGCAACTGGAAAATCTAATCCCGACACTTTCATGTGTCCTATTTGCAAACTAGAGTCGATTCTCCTTTGACCTAGTTTTTTCCAAAACCATATTAGGTTAACGACTTGAAGACTTCATTTGGGATTCGTGAAGCCAGATCCAACTATTTTCTCTGTAGTTACACATTCTGATCTTACTTGTTCTATTGTATTGAGTTTTATCTTCTCTAATATTTACTCGAGATTTATCTCTGATAGGTAAGATACAAAAATTAATCACAACAGTTCTTCATCTCAGAGTCTTGTGATTCCGCAATAACTTTTTATGTTAATCAGTTGGGTTATTGTGACGTGATTGATATTTCTAGGCGGCTCTTCGGGAGTATAAGACCGGATTATCGATTGGTTCCTGTTCACATAGATTTATCGAAAGACGGAACAAAAACCGAATAAAGAATAGACATATCTGTGGGAGGCATATTTGTTTAAGTCTTCGATTTTCGGTCGTTGCAACTCTTACTTGTGGGTGAGATCATCTAAGGGAATCAAGTGCGCAGAATCCGGCGTGGTTCTAGAGGCGTAAGGAACGCGACTGTGCCTTAATCAATGTGAGATTTGGTTAGGGATCAACTACATTTCAGCCCGAAGTTAACTTGTAATAGGATAGTGTTTGTAGCGTCTTAATACAGTGTGGTGTTCAAAGCTGGACTAAGTCCCGAGGGTTTTCTGCATTTGCGGTTTCCTCGTTAACAAAATTTCTGGTGTCTGTGTTATTTCTTTTCCGCGTTATATTTGTATATATATATTGAAATGTCACAGGTTGTGCGTTGTTCAATCAGTTGATAAATATCGACCTTGTTTTTTGGATATAACTTGATTGACACTTGTGAATTGGTCTTTGGTACCGTCCAAGTTATTTATCATCATATCAATCAGGCTCACAGATTTCTATCTTCTCGATTTGCCGATTGTGTTGAGAAATAGAGATAAAACTCTTTGATATATTTCTTGATTGAGTCTCACTTTTAAGTTGGTGCTCTCGGAATTATATTGGAGTTTAGTCCATACAGATTGTCGAACGAATTATTGGGTGTGGTTGTTATACCCCCGTTTTTTCACAACTTTAAAGCAAAAGAGCCAAGAATGGAGTTGGAATGTGACATGGAATGAATTAATTCTTTTACAAATATAATATTTTTGATTATCTACCTTCTAGGGATGAATGCGGACAATTTCTCTATGACCTCATCTAGGAAAGGACTCAACCTCTTAGTAATGATTATAAAACTTACTATAGATTTTACTAGGTTCCGTTAGGAAGTTACACCAATATCAGTTTTGATTTTAGCATTGCCTTATTGGCTCTTGTGTATTAATTCTGTTTTGATAATAGTCAATAACATCATAATTTTGATTGAGCAAAATAATAATAATCAAATATACCTTTCATACACCTAAACATAATTTCACATTTATATATATTAAAGTAAATTTCTTTAATTTTGCTATATCATACGCATGTAATCAATAAATTTCCTAACCTTAGAGATATGCACACAAATTTTTTATAAAAGCCAAGTCATTAAATTGACAAAATAGTTTAACAAATCTTTTTCCTAACATTAAGAAAAATGTCAAAAATTAATTATTTGTAACTACCAATCAATGCACCCATTGTTTCTGTAATTAATTAAGTCCTAATCAATTAATAAATCAAAATAAAAAAAAGATTAATATTTTCAAGATATACTAAAAGGATAATTAATTAATATTTATTATTTAATTTTTTTCGCAAACACCCAATTAGGGGATATTAAAACTAATTTGGGGATAGAGGAAAAAGACAAAAACGGGATTTAAATAGTAAAGCAAGGTCACCCCCTATCCATGTATTTTAACTAATTCCTAATCTTCCCCTCACTAATCATGTTTAATGGTTAATTATAATTAATTAAGTTAATAGGTTCGTTTGATGATGATTAGTATAAATCATTAACGTTGAATTTGTTGATGCAACAACATTAAATCAAGATATTTATGATCATGAAGCTTTAGGTGAAGAACCAACCCAGGAAAGTAAACAAGTTGAACATACAAGTACTCCAATTACCCATGTGTAGGTATTAATGTATTGAAATTTTATTTTTTTTCATTGAATCCGCCATTGTTACGCCTGAAAAACTCAGTGCCGACATGGTCGATTCCCAAATGAACCATGCCGGTTTGAGAACAAAAACATACAGAAAAAATTTGTCTGAAATAGCAAGTATCGGCATGGTATTCATCCTGAATAACCATGACGGAACTCAGTATCGGCATCGTATTCATCCTGAATAACCATGCCGAAACTCAGTATCGACATGGTCTTCATCCTAAATAACCATGCCGTCACTCAGTACCGGCATGGTCTTCATCACTACCGGCATGGTCTTCGTCCCTACCGAATGTAAAAAAAAATAAAAAATTCAAAGTGAGGAGCCGGCAGAGAAGGAAAAGGGAATTTGAAAGGGAGTGAGAAATGTTTCGAATATAAAAGGGAGTAGGGTATTTTTATGTTTGATTTAGCTTTTATTGTTTTAAAGGGTAGTTTCGTATTTTCGCCCCCAAAAAAACCCCTTAACAAACACTATTGGTTGGGGGAAGTAATTTATATCCCCCAATTAGTTTAGGATCCCCCAATCGCGCGTTCAACCATAAGCATACTGATAACTAAATATTTATTCCTTACAAATTAAGCTTTAGATTAAAATCCGAATAAGTAATATGGATAAACGCAAAAATAATGTTAAGAAAATTACGAGGTTTTACACTATTAACCCTTTAAAAAGAATTTCGTCCCGAAATTCAACACCAAAAATATAGGGTGTTACGTATCTAGAAGCTCCTCTTCTTCTAGAACACTCTAAGGTTAAGTATTTTGAACTCATAGTCCAGTCTTTTAAAGCTAGACTTAAAAATTATGTTAGTGTGTCTCTTAATCAAGCAGGTAGGACTACCATGATTAAGTCTGTCCCGAATTCTCTTCCTACTTATCAAATGGGGTGCTTCAAAATTCTTAATACTCTTATTGATAAACTGGATTCTCTACAAGGAATTTCTGGTTGGGGCATACATGTAATAAAGGTATTAAGTTTTTGTTTTGGAAAAATCTTAATAGGCCAAAGGAACTAGGTGGTTTAGGATTTAGAAATTTAAAAGTCTTTAATAGAGCATTTATAAGTAAACTTGTCTGGAAAATTAACTCGTGTTCTGATGATTTATATTTTAAGATCCTAGCAGCTAAATATTTCAGGAATAATAATTTTTTGTACTTAGATAAGCTGAATGAGAATAGCTCTTGGATTTGGAAAGGTATCAATAGATGTACTGATACCATAAAGAATAACAGTTTATAGTTTGTTATATGTCGAACGAAAGTAAAGATATGGTTAGATGGATGGGTTATTGGACTTGAACACCCACATAAACCAGCTATAACTATTAATACTCCTTCAGCTCTTGTTTATCTTAATGATTTTTTTCTCCAGGTGCTATAATCTGGTATGTGCAACTTGTCCAGGATTTTTTTACTATGGATTCTGCTATTAAGGTTTTGGCCATCCGGATTCCTAGATCTGGTATTGATAATCTTGTCTGGTTACATGACAAGCAATTTTACTTTTAAGAGTACCTACAAGGTCCTAAGTGGTAGTCCTGTTGAAAATGCATGTAACTAAGGTACCTTAAAGAAGTTTGGAAAATCATATGGAAATGCAAAATCCCATATAAAATCATGTTGTTTATCTAGAAATGCCTGAAGGAAATTGTACAGACTAGAGATAAGATCTCCAGATATAAGCATGACATTGAAACTCACAGTGTTTATAATGCCACTCTAGAAACAACTGAACATCTCTTCCTGGATTGTCCTTGTGCTAGATCCCTTTGGCGTGGTGTTAATGTTAGTAGCATAATGTCTGTCTATGGTAGCTTGCTGAATTTGACAGTAAGTTGGTTCTCTGCAGGATCTAATCATACAAATATATCCTCAACTGATAATGAGTTTAAACTGCATTTACTTATGGTTACTATGTGGACTATTTGGAAAGATAGATGAACTGTTATATTTTAAAATGTTAAACCCAATAGAATGTTCTCTATAGATAATATATTTTTCGTGGTTGATGATGTGATTTCAAAGTTATTGTAGTGATAGTGGTAAAAAGATTCGTTTTAGACTTGTGAAGGAAATGGAATTTTTAGATTTAATAAAAATATATATACAAACATATTAACAATGGGCGAGAGGTACTGGGACTAAGGATTTGGCCGAATTCACTACACAGGGTTCATTCATATATTCTTTGACAATTTAAAACTCAATAAAATTAACATGGACTCTGATTTTGCCAAGATAGATTCTCAAAACATCGATTGTAAGTCCTAAGCATGATGTATCAAAACACCTAAGCTAAGCATACATCATCAAATTAAATAACAACCAATTAATTCAAATCATATTTCAATTTTAAATTAATGCAAAAGTCATAAAAAGAATAAAATAAATTTACCCGTGTATGAAATTCACCCTCCTCCGTCGTCCCAGTGTTGGGTTTAGCTCATCATGATAAAAACACGCTCAAAATATTTATTTATTGCTCAAATGGTGTTTACAATGAAGAGAAGAAGAGAAAATGGTGTAAACAGCTAATGTGCGACCCACAGGAAGCGTCACAAAAGAACGATAAAAGAGAAGTGCTATTGTCGTTGTGGTTCTAAGACCCACACCTATGACCCACACATGTGAGTCTGTTTCACTGTTGATAAACGACTGTCCCTGCGAGTCTGTTCTTCGTGTTCTTGGTGTTATTCATCATCAGCAGGAGTAGAAACAGAGTTTCATCAACTCTTGATTTCTCGCTCCTGAGCTCTCCTATCGACCCCAAACTCTCGACACCCTTTCTACTCAACCCCAGAAACCTATTTATAGCCAACAGACCCATCGAATCTCGCTCATTCACTCCATATATTTCTCTTTAACTCAGCAGTAAAGAAAATATTTCTGGGAATATTTTCTTTCCTGTTTCATCTTCTCACGCGTTTTCAAGCCTCCAAATTACCATATTTAACTCCTTCACACTCCAACAGGCTGTGAGGGTCTTCCATGCACGCACAAAACACGTTGAATCTTCTCCAAATCACGTGAAACCCGTGATATACACGAACTGCCATGTTTTCAACCCGTGAATTGTTTAGCTGATTCTAGCCAATTCTAGTCGAACCAAACGCCCACAGTGTGTTTAATAGGCCATATCACAACTATCTACCAAAAATCAGCCATTGAATCTCCCTAGAACACATTCAACAATTCGATCAAAAATCTGCAGAAGTGTTCTCCATTTTCCCGCCAAAAACAAAATTCAAATGGAGAAGATGACCTCCCCCTAATCCTGTACTGGGGTGCGAATAGCAGATGCCTTTTGGGGTGACCTGGGGTGCCCCTTAGTAATTGAGGTGCCCCTTATCCAACGGTGATAGTCCGAATAACACGTGTCCTCCGGGGATTTTACCAACTTTTCGAACCGAATTTTCCAAAGGTGCCTACAAACACATAAAACACCAAAATTAGTACAAACTCGAGTGCCAACAATATATAGTATTGAGATCAAATTAAACACAAAAATGTGTCTATCAGTTGACAATTGTAAGATTATGAGATCTAATACTATTAACACCAACAATATTTTGCAGGTGCAGGTTCAGAACCGGGATCCTCCAGATAGGGATTATATTGAAATAATCATTGACGCATTTTTTTCCAGCAACTCTAATAGGAGGAGCATGACTGATTGTGAGGGATTTTGCAGGGCAATGTTATGGAACTAAAGAGAAGTATTTTAATGGAGGAATGATCTTGGATTAGGAAGTGGAGCAAATGGAATGTCTTGCCATAAGGGATGCGGTTGAATGGGAAATTTCAAGGAGTTCTGTTAAAGTCGTTTTTAAGTCAAATAGTGAAGTCTTAGTTAAGTTAATAAATGAACAAACTTCATATGTTCATTGGATGAACCAAGGAACTATTCTTGATATCAAATTTTCTATTAGAAAGTCATGAATTACATGTTCGTCAGTCAGTTAATAGGCTTAAGAATGGAGTAGGTGATTCTATAAATAGGAAAGATAGAAGCATTTGTATAAACTTTGAGGATGTTGATAACTTTCCTCCTAACATTACATAATGGGTAAGGAAAGATATCATCAATTGTAATCAATAAGAGCAATTCTTATGGTGGAATCCAACCTATTCCAAGTGTGGAAAATTGTGGAATGTCAAGTCTAGTGGCTTCCAAGTTGGGGTCTTCCACAGTTTTTCTAAGCTATGTTCCATGATATCGTGGGATGGTCCATGGAATCCATGGAAACGCTAATCAGATTAGCGTAAAATGCTATTTATAATAACGCGCTAGAAGACGGAAAACGCCAATAAAAATAGCGCACAACGCTAATTTTAATTGCCTAAAGCGCTATTCAGAATAACGTTTTTTTTTTAATCCGTAAACTTAAAACGAGCCGTTGAAAATATAATGGCTGAGAAAAAAAAGCGCTATTCTGAAAAGCGTTTTTCTAACGTTATTCTTATTAGCGTAAAACGCTATCTGTTCCACCACTAAACTTGAACTTCCATACATAATTCCAAATGTTGAGGTCGCGTGGAAGATAGAACTTTTCCACCATAAGACTTGCTATAAAGGGGGAGGATCCTTCACACTCTTATATTCACATTATTTTACACTTTGAGCGACATTTTTCTTAAAAAATTTCAACGGTGATGAATTTGAAGCTAATATTTCGAGAATATGTTCCTCTTACAAGGATTTACATACCCACAAAAAATGGGCACGTTCCAAAATACCAAACCTTACTATCTATCAATCTTAATTTCAACGGTTGAGAATTCCCTAATTTTCGACGATTGATTTTTCAATGTAGCAGATGATGATGTTATAAGTATCGGAACGTGATCATTTTTGGTGGGAACATATATCTTTTTAATAGAAACATACCCCTAAAATATTAGTTTTGAATTGGTTACTATTAGTTTTATTGAGAAAATTATCTCCCAAAATGTGAGATAATGTGAATATAACCATCTGAGTGGATCCTCCCCTCATCAATAAAACCTGACTTAGAATTAAAAAATAAAAACAAGTGAAAAAACAGAGAGTAAGCTTTTATTATTTTACTTCATTTTTCGTGATCCTACGGTCTAAACTATAAGAGAGATCTGATTAATTGGTCAGTTTCAATAACCACCAACTATAATTTAATATTCTGTTTTTGATGATGGATAATGGTTAGGGTTGAGAATTTTAGATACCTCATATCATCACTACCTTTGCTTCTTGATACTTTTGAATCTTCCATCAACTCTTGATTTGTTGCGGGTCCCTAAATCAGTTAGTTATATTATAGGGAAACTCAAAGTGAAGATCCTCTTTCAAGACTAGTTAGTGGTTGAATTACTGGGTTTTTTATTCCTCTCTTCACCTCCATAAACGCCAATGAATCAACAAACACCTCCCACCACCACCAATCCGAGCTTGCACACTTGAGCAGCTCAACTGCCACATACATTGTTTCACTATATCAACTCTGAAAAGCTTCATGGATTTCCGCAAAACTCTCCATGCGTGTCTCCCATTAATGAATTGATCTCGTTTAAAGACAATCAAAAGAAGAAGATAGAAACCTTTCTGAAGATTCACAGAAGACCTTTTTTTCTTTTACATCCACATCTGTTTCGAGCAACTCAGAAAACCTTTCACCAAAGAAAAATAAAAAAATCATAGCTTTACATCCAAAAGCTCAACAAACCATCATTTGAGAAAAGATAGCAACCTTTTGAATAATCAGATCCACCAAAAAGACTCAGGAAAAAAGCCATCTTTACCAAAAAAACTAAAAGATCTCCATATCCTTATTTTTCTGCTAAATGATAGGATGCAAAACCTGATGCAGTCCCACAATGAACACAGCCTGGCACTAAAATTGGTTGGAGGGTTTGAGGATTTTTCGACGTTCAAAAGAGCTTGGAGTAACAGGATTTTCCCGATACGGATCCACCATATTGAGACTAATGCAACGTTTCAGGTAATTCAATTGTCTCTGAAGCACAAAACTGATAAAGAGTTTATACTTGCAAACCAACCATGGATAGCGGGTCCACATGTAATACTTTGTGAGGATTGGAACTTTTTTGTACAACACCCCCTTAACTGTTTCAAGTTTGCTCCGTTTTGGCTACATGTGCTTAATTTACCTAGACTCTTCATGGATGAAGGGGCAATTAAAGACATCATTGAGCGTTCAGGAACAAGAACTGTGCTACAAATTGATTTAGAGAGTTCTCCACCTAGAGCTTTAGTCATGATGGACCTGAATAAACCCTTCATGCCAGGTGTAATGCTAAGTTTAGTTAAAGGGGTTTGGGTGCAGGTTGCTTATGAAGGGATACCTGTGTTATGCTTTGTCTGTGGTTTCCCGGGTCATGTCTTTAGAGAGTGCCACAACTCCAATGGATTGAACCAACCTTTGCAACATAGGAAGTTCTCAGACATTCCATATTCAAAACTTAATACAAGAATGAAGGCTTCAACTTCAAGAGGAACAAGATTCAACTGCATGCAGGAATACTGCACTACTCAGACACTAATGGGAGAATCATCTGCCACAAGAGCGGAAAAGAAAAAGGAACCAAGTTTGGATGCTCGTAAGGATGCTGAAAAAACACAACAAAGCACTATTGAGGCAGGCCAAACAGTACCAAAGGAGGTGACTCAAGAAACTAGGGTATCTGAGCCGGCAAAATCACACAACACAGCTTCATTCCCAGAACAGTTATCGGAAGAAATGACTCGGCGAGGGCTTGCATGGAACCCGATAAACCAACAAAAGAAACCTGACACTTCCACTGCCACAAGCCAGACAAACTAAGCCGACACAAGGTAGCAATAAAGACTCTTCCCGTGCAAATTCCTCTGAAAAATCACCAGAGAAGATAAAGAATGTCGGGACAAGTACCGAGGAGAAGGACCCATTGTTGGCCACGTCAGCCCTACCTTCCACGTCAGCCTTTCCTGCCAGGTCAGCCCAAGCTGCCACGTCAGCCCAGCATGCGACATCGGCCCGGCCTGCCACGTTAGGAATGCCTATAACGTTTGCCACGTTGGCCGTGCCAGCTCAACTGCGCCCTGGATCGCCATCATAGAGGAAGAATAACTAGCAACATGACCATTCTATGGTCAAGGCAAAACCCATTAACATAGGAAAAGGAATAGCATCTTCAGAAGAAGCCCAGACCATTGAATCTGGATCGGTGGATCTGATACTACATCCACACCCAGAACCTTCTCTGCAACCTAAATCAGAACCTGGTATCAATAGAATGTTAACTTTCTTTAATCCTGAATATACTAAAGTTCTTTTGAATGAAGTATAAAACAAGGGCATGCATGTGAACTTGCTAGTTCACATGGAGAAAGGCAAGCCGGAGGTCACAGTTACAACCTCTCCTGCACTAGTCTTGAGGACTTACAAAAGAAGGACAATTCGAACACCTACAAGATTACCAGAACATTTGATGCTACCTAACACTCCTGAATTTGCGGCTCAACCACCTCCAGCCAAAGTCCGCAAATTTATCTCCATTGCACAATTGGAACTGCAACAGACCACTAAACCAAAACACCAGATTTTGAAATACCAACTGAGAGACAAAGAAAGCCAAGGAGTTCAAGGAACATCTTTCAACAAGCAACTGCTGCTGATTAAACAACACTCCCCAAGAATAACTCGCAGGTGGAGCGAAACAAAGGAAAAGGCAATAGAGTTGGTTCAACCTCAGTCAATCCATCTTGGAGATTATCCTTGGATGCAAGGACTATCGCTGAAGCAGAAGACAAAATTGCGCGTGGTGTTGGTCTGAACCAACACAAGCTTAGTCCATGAGTTACCTGGCTTGGAACTGTCAAGGCATTCACAATGCCTTGACGGTTTCTAAGTTACGTGATTACACACGTAAATTTAGACCTTCTTTGTTGTTCTTATCTGAAACTTTAGCGACTGTGTCGCACATGACTTTTTTGTGTACTTCGTGAGGTTTTTTTGGTTGTTTCTATGTTCCTTGTGTAGGACATAAAGGTGGCCTTTGCTTGATGTGGACATCCCACCTTAATGTCTCAGTTTTAGTTTCTAATCAGAATTTTATCCATGCCTACATCACTCCAACTCAACCTCAGCTCGCAGCACCTTGGATGTTCACTGGTGTCTATGGACCTCCACAACCTACTCTAAGAACTGCAATGTGGAAATTTTTTGACAACATGATTACTCCACCAACCATCCCATGGCTCCTTATGGGAGATTTCAACGAAATTATTGATCAACAAGAAAAGAAAGGAGGGAGGCCTGTTACTAATGGTCAGGTCAGAATGTTCAATAATTTCATAAACTCACATGGCCTTATAGATCTAGGATTTCAGGGAGACACTTTCACCTGGACCAACAATCAAACTGATGGAAACTTCATCATGGAGAGACTAGACAGAGGCCTTGCAGCACAACAATGGCTAGATATTCACCCACAATCACTGCTCAGACATTTACCCAGAATAAGATCAGATCATGCTCCACTTCTGCTAAATGAAAAAGCATTTCCAAGAAGCCATACAAAAAATTTCCGAGTTGAACACTTGTGGTTTCTCCATCCACAAATGAAAGACGTTGTGACCACAGCGTGGCAACAACACTTTGTGCATGAGGAAGCAGCTTCGGTGGGGCAGAAATTACTTACAAGAATGAAAGAAACTGCCATAGCCATACAACATTGGCACAAGCAAACTTTTGGTCACCTACCAAATCTCCTCAAAGAAGCGGAATTTCAAATACAATTGGCTCAATCAAAATGTGCAACAACCACATGCACTGAATTGATGTTTTGGTTACAACAAGAAAGGAGACTAGAAATTCACACCTAGTGCTCTTGTACTGTCATGATGAATACTGGAAACAAAGAGCCATAGTTGAGTGGTTGAATACTGGCGATCTCAATACCATATTCTTCCATACAAAGGCTACAATAAACAACATAATCAACCATATCCACCAGCTCCAGGATGCAAACCAAAGATGGGTGTACAACCAAAGACAAATAGTTACAATGATGACACATCACTACAAACAACAATACATAGCAGAACCAACAAGAACAAACATGGAGCTATTTTCCAATGTGACACCAAGAATCTCTCATTTTCACCGAGAACAGCTCATGAAGCCTCCAACCAGTGAGGAAATACACAAAGCACTTCAAAGTATTGGATCTGAAAAAGCTCCTGGGCCAGATGGATTTCTAAGTAAGTTTTTCAAGACATTTTGGGACACAACCAATTCTCAAATTATAGACCTAGTGACCAATTTTTTTTGAAAAAGTGGAACTTGAAAACCCACTGAACCACACAAATATTACTCTCATACCAAAATCTGATAATATTCGGTGAATGAGTATAGACCTATTGGCTTATGCAATGTGGTTTATAAGATTATCTCCAAACTTTTGGTAGATAGATTGAGACCAATCCTACAATTCATGATCAGTCCATACCAGAGTGCTTATGTACCTAATAGAGCAATCCAGAACAACATAGCCATTGCCACTGAGTTATTTCATCATATCCGTTCCACACCACCAACAAAAAATCCAAAAATTGCCATGAAATTAGATATCAAGAAAGCATATGACAACCTTGATTGGGGATTTATCAGGCAAACACTATGCTCTCTGGGTTTTCCAGTCAAGTTTGTGGAATATATCATGCTTTGTATAACTTCAGTGACGCTTGCTATCAACATCAATGGAACTCCACAAGGCCACATCAAGCCAACAAGAGGACTCAGGCAGGGAGACCCCTTGTCCCCTTACATCTTCATCATGTGTGCTGAAATTCAATCCACCAACTTGGCAATTTTGGAAAATGAAGGCAAATTGAAAGGTTTAAGCATTTCGACGAACAGTCCGCCAATACTTCACTTGATGTATGCAGATGACCTGCTTATTACCTGTACGACAAACAAGGAAACTTGTGACAACTTGAACAAAGTTTTGTACAGCTACTCCAATTCAGCAGGACATGCAATAAACTTACAGAAATCGGTAATCATACATCACCCGAACACATCTCCAAGTGTTCAACATTGGCTGACCCAGATGTTCAACATACCAACAACTGCAAACCCACCTAAATACTTAGTGGTGGTTTTCAAGATTGGAAGAAACTCATCCCTAATTTTTGCTCAGCTGCTCCAAAGACTGGAAAGGAAAGCCAAAGGGTGGATGGAAAAATGTCTCAACCAGGCGGGAAGATGGCTACTCATAAACACAAGCCTGATCCCTACAGCTAATCACATTATGCAGACCCAGCTACTACCGGTCCATGTTCACCAAAAAATAGACAAGATTTCCAGGATTTTTTTTTTTTGGGACATGATAAGGCAACCAGAAAACTGCATATGGTTGGCAAAGAGAAGCTACACTTACCAATAAAACAAGGAGGACTGGGAATCAGAAATGCAAGGAAACACAATTTTGCACTGTTAGGAAAACAGGTTTGGCAAATACATGACAAACCAAACACAATCTGCAACACAATCTACAGAACCAAATACATGGGCCCGTACTCGATCCTGAGAAGAATTCCAACTCTATCAGTAGCAGCCAGCCCTGCATGTAAAAATATAACCAAAATTGCTCACTTTGTGCAGGAAAACTATGTGATCCAGATTGGAGATGGAAACTCTACCACTTTCAAGGAAAAGTGGATATCCATGCATGCACGGTTTCCAAGCTTGGGAAATATGGACGATAATTTAGTAAGTTCTCTAATGGTGCCACACTTTTTTAACTGGAACACTGAATTGTTGGATCAGATTTTCCCTACAAGCATTAGCAGTGCGATTCGAGCCATCCATATTCCAAACCCTTCTTCTCCCGATAAACCAATTTGGCCTAATGCCAAAAAGGGGCAGTACACGGTTAAAAGCGGCTATGAGATGCTTCTACAGACTACAACCTCAACAATCAACCAAAACCCACATATGAGTACATCCAACATGGAAAAAAGGTACAAAACTCTTTGGAAAGCGGACTGCCCCCAAAAAATCAGACTTTTCCTCTGGAAAGTCAGCCAAAATGGACTCCTAACGTTCAAAGCCTTGAACTATAAACACATAACCTCCACAAACATGTGTCCTATATGCAATCAACAATCAGAAACGGTACAACACTGTCTTTTTGATTGCCCAAGAGCGAAGACGACTTGGGAGATGATGTGTAGACATGCCAACAGCAATGCAAACCAACATAATGTTTACAACAACATAGTTCTACCGCCTCATCCACTGCCAACACGCATTTCCCAGCAACAACATCACATAGGAAGACCATCGGGAAATCACAGGTTGGATCGAAATACAACTTCTTCCCGTATGCTTCAGCCACCTTTAGACTTTGAGTCTTTTTTGGAGATGCACACACGGAAGGAGGATTTCACACTAGCCTGTTATACGATGTGGAATATCTGGCTAGCCATAAACGCCAAGGTTTACAACAACATCGCACAAACACCGAAGCAAACATTTCATATTTCCCTACTTCTTAGCCAAGAATACAGATGGGCGACCCAACATAATATACGCATACAAAATACTCCACAACAGCAACAGAGGAGGAATTCGACAACAATATGGATACAATGGAATGCACCACAACACCAATGGCTGAAAATCAACACTGATGGAGCAAGCAAATTGAACGCTCAAGGGGAACCGGAGACGGCAGGCGCCGACTGGATTTGTAGAAACGAACACGGTGCTGTGATTATGGCCATGACAACACCTCTTGGAAAAACCACAACAATCGTGGCGGAAACTTGGGCACTACTCCTAGCTGTAAGGATGGCAGCTACCAAAGAATGGAACAAAATCCATTTCGAAAAGGACTCAAAAGCACTGTTAACTCTAGTTTCGAAAGACCACTCTGAGGCACCATGGATCATCCAAAATATGCTACAAGAAATACAACAACATCTTCGACTGCTACATGCATATATGATAACACACATATACAGGGAAGCGAACCAAACGGCAGATGGACTTGCAGACTTTGCAGCAAAAAAACAACTACAACACGGAAATGGAATCAGCAACAGCACCTCAACTCACATTTGGGATCACGCACACCCTGATTTCCTTAATGTAATTATTATGAATGACGGGGACTCATTACCCAAGAGAAGTTCATGTTTTTTAATAGTAAAACTTCTTCTTTTCAAAAAAAAAAAAAAATTAATACTCTAGCCATCTATATAATCTTAAACGCGTAATATGATAGGGCCTCAGTGACGACATACTTTCTGGGGGCCAAGTTCCCTCATTGTATATATGCTCTACACCCGACTGATAAAATTCTTCAACCAAAGTTTGTGCATTTTTCGGCAATTATATTATCTTTTCGTTATCAAATTGGATTTCTTTACTTGGATTGTCATGGTAGGTATGATAAGTACAATATTACCTGAAGTATTATATCTAGAGATTTTAATTCGTTATCCACTGCAGATTCTGTGTGACGTGGTCCAATCAATGTTGCCATCCTTTTTTTCAGCTGTCCAAAAAGAGTATGGGAATTGAAAAGACCAGAAATGAAGTCAGTGTGCCCTTGTGCACCAATTATCACCACACACCTCTTCTATAATGCCATTTCCACTTTCTCTATCTAAATTCACCACTATTAGCAGTGAAGACACATCCAACTAGTAGTAGTAGTTTTTGTTTCTTGGATTCTTGTTGTGTTGATTCATTTTTATATACTTTACACTTTTTCAAGTTCTCATCTTTTTTTCATTCCTTACTTGGTTTTTTTAGGTATCTACCCTTAATGGCTCTTTCAGCATTCTCTTTGTTTCCTACTCATTTATCATCAAAAACACTACCTTTAGACTCTTCACATAAACAAGGTTCTTTATTAACTCATTTGTTTTGGGGAGTAGATCTGAAAGACCAACACCCGCAGCTTCAGGTTAGTTCAACTCATTTCTGTTTTCTGTTTACTATAAATTTCATTATCACAATACCCATGTTGTTAAACTGAACTGAACTAGTACAAAAAGATTGGGGTCTTGTTCATTTTCTATGATTTTGATTTCTTATTCACTGCTAATGTACAAGGAATGAAATTTAGGAAAAACCCATTGTGAAAATTTAAGGAATTGAGTTACTTCAAGAATCAATATATGATGAAAATCAGTGAACTTGTTACAGGTGAAGAAGAAGCCATGTGGGGTTTGGGCATCACTAACAGAAACTGGAGAGTATTTTTCACAAAGACCACCAACTCCTTTATTGGATACAATCAATTATCCAATTCATATGAAGAATTTATCTGTGAAAGTAATCTTTTATTGCAATTACAGTTGATAAAAAGAAAAGTTGATTGAATTTAAATATGTCAAGAGATACTATTAAATGTTGATTTTGGTAAATTTGTTGGTGTAGGAATTGAAACAACTGGCTGATGAACTCCGCTCCGATGTTATCTTCAATGTTTCTAAGACCGGAGGTCATCTTGGTTCGAGCCTTGGCGTGGTTGAGCTTACTGTAGCACTCCATTATGTCTTTAATACTCCACAAGATAAGATACTATGGGACGTTGGTCACCAGGTTAACTACTACTTTCAGTTATATGTAAGTATTGGTACTACTAAAATTCCATAAATTTGAAGCTTTAATATGTTTTTATTAATTTTTCTGCAGTCTTATCCTCATAAAATTCTTACTGGGAGAAGAGATAAAATGTCAACGATGAGACAAACAAATGGATTATCGGGATTCACTAAACGTGCTGAGAGTGAATATGATTCCTTTGGCACTGGTCACAGCTCTACCAGTATCTCGGCCGCGTTGGGTACTATATCCTAAATCCTATTTCGAACTGTCACGAGTCAACTAGGATTAGTTGTTAAGTTCAAAATATTCAGGATGTATTAGATTTTGAGCTTTTGAGGATTTCTATGAACAGGAATGGCTGTGGGAAGAGACTTGAAGGGAAAAGATAACAATGTCATCGCCGTTATTGGTGATGGTGCCATGACAGCAGGGCAAGCTTACGAGGCAATGAACAATGCTGGATACCTTGACTCTGATATGATTGTTATCCTCAATGACAACAAACAAGTTTCTCTACCGACTGCAAATCTTGACGGTCCCATACCACCTGTAGGAGCTCTTAGTAGTGCTCTTAGTAGGCTGCAGTCCAGCAGACCCCTTAGAGAACTAAGGGAGGTGGCCAAGGTAAATTCGTATGAACAACCCCAAGATTCATGGACCAGACTAGTGAATTTTAAAAATATGGAACTAATTATAGCTTCCGTGAGATTATTGTAGGGAGTCACAAAGCAGATTGGTGGACCAATGCATGAGCTTGCTGCAAAAGTTGATGAGTACGCACGTGGAATGATTAGTGGATCTGGTTCATCACTCTTCGAAGAGCTTGGTCTCTATTATATTGGTCCAGTGGATGGCCATAGCATAGATGATCTTGTTGCCATTCTCAAAGAGGTCAAGTGTACCCATACAACAGGGCCCGTCCTCATCCATGTCATAACTGAGAAAGGTCGAGGATACCCATATGCGGAGAAAGCTGCTGACAAATATCATGGTAAAAAATTACTTATATCTGGTCAACTAAATTATGTTTTACAAGGAACCGCAGTACTAATTGTATTACGTTTCTTTGTCCAGGTGTTTCAAAATTTGATCCAGCCACTGGAAAGCAATCTAAGTCGAATGCTCCAACTCAATCGTACACAACCTATTTTGCAGAAGCTTTGATAGCTGAAGCAGAAGTTGACAATAACATTGTTGCTATTCACGCTGCAATGGGTGGAGGAACTGGGATGAACCTTTTCCTTCGTCGCTTTCCTACACGGTGTTTTGATGTGGGAATTGCAGAGCAGCATGCAGTTACCTTTGCTGCAGGCTTGGCTTGCGAAGGCCTAAAACCATTCTGTGCAATCTATTCTTCCTTCTTACAGAGAGCTTATGATCAGGTAAGTCTAAAGTCACTTCTCTTTCTTCTTTCGTTCTAATGATTCAGATACTAGCTATTACATGCTTATTAGACTAAAAGTCTTCAACCAAATTTGAATCCCTGTAAACGATATAAGATATGGGTTATCACATTGCAGGTGATACATGATGTAGATTTGCAGAAATTGCCTGTGAGGTTTGCAATGGATAGGGCAGGGCTTGTTGGAGCTGATGGTCCTACACATTCTGGATCATTTGATGTCACTTACATGGCATGCTTACCAAACATGGTTGTGATGGCTCCTTCAGATGAGGCTGAACTCTTTCACATGGTTGCTACCGCTGCTGCAATCGACGACCGTCCTTCTTGTTTCCGGTATCCTAGAGGAAACGGGATCGGTGTTGAGCTTCCTGCAGGGAACAAAGGCATTCCACTGGAGGTAAAGTAGAGCTAAAAAAACATGTTTTCCTTCCAACCCCTGGGAACTATTGTTGGAAGCTTAAACAATCTATTTACAGGTGGGAAAAGGCAGAATTTTAATCGAGGGAGAAAGAGTAGCACTCTTAGGTTATGGATCAGCAGTTCAAAGCTGTGTTGCTGCAGCTTCTTTACTAGAAGCCCATGGCTTGAGGTTAACAGTTGCGGATGCACGATTCTGCAAACCACTTGATCAAGCCCTTGTACGTAAACTAGCTAAATCACATGAGATAGTTGTCACGGTCGAAGAGGGTTCTATAGGGGGATTCGGTTCTCATGTTGCTCAATTCATGGCCCTCGACGGTCTTCTTGATGGCACAACCAAGGTACAGTCGGTCTCATTTCTGGTCTGTCAGTGTTTATTTGAATTACACGCACAAGTAGCTTACGTAATGGCTTAAATTCCTGTGCAGTGGAGACCATTGGTTCTTCCTGATCGTTACATCGAGCATGGATCACCTGCCGATCAAATGGTTGATGCTGGCTTGACCCCATCTCACATTGCAGCAACTGTTTTTAACATTCTTGGACGAACAAGAGAAGCTCTCAAGGTCATGTCATAGTCGAATATTGCAAATAAAATTATGGGGAGTTTTCTCCCTCACAGTGTAAAAAGGAAATTTGTTGTAAGAGTTGAGCTTTCCATAGGCCACAAATATCATAGTTAACTAATAACAAGAAAGAATAGGAACCAACAAGCCATAAGTTTCACTCGATCATCCAATAAACACTTTAGATGAATCAAATCATCCCATTTCAAATTTTCAACGGTATTTAATCTCTACTGTCCCAATAGCAGTGGCTGAAACCCATTTTTCTATCGGTTTGTTTTGTTTGGTGAAGGCAATGCCCCTTCGAAGTCCTTACCAACTCCTCACTTTGTACTTTACCCGACATTCTGGAAATGGTAACAGCTCTATAAGTAAATGAGGACAGTGTTTGTGCATTTCTTTAGGGAGAGAAATCTCATGAACCCTTTTTGGGCAAGTGGTTAAATCTCACACAAAAATCATTAGACCGTGGATCCAAGTTTATAACTTCCAAACCAAAAATCTAACCACCGGATTTCCCACGGTTTAGAATTATGGATTGCTAAATATAATTTGGCAGTTATGTGAACACCTCCAATTTGTTGTTTGGACTTAAAGTTCCGGCTATTGGCTTGTCATGTCTTGTTCACATTACATGCACGCGAACAAGAGAAATACCGTTAATATAGCCGTTGTATGACTCCATGTAAAAGGCCATTAAAATAAAGTGAAAGTAGAAAAGTTAGTGTTTTGAAGGTCAGTTCTACGGATCTTTTATCCAAATTCAAAACAGTGTCTTTTTCCTCTTTGTAAGAAGAACAAGGGTAAAAAGAAGTCCTCGGAAAAATTGAAAAACACATGGGACCCACATAAATTATATCATTGGTTTTTGCCTGCCACGATTAAATTGCTCGTTTTCCAAATTTCCAAATCAGATTTGATTAAAATACGGGTGGGGTTGTGTGATACCTTCAGGGAAATATTAAACACATTGGCTCCTCTTGATTTCCGCCACTACAAAACCTTCATTTCCCTGTTTATTTGTCATGACTCTGTACTCTAATAGTACTCCACCATCTTGGCTTTTCACTGTCCCGACAGCACTCACCTACCTATATAATCGAAGCGCTACAGCTGGGACAATAGGGCTCCGATTGATATGGGACAAAATGTGACGTCCCTGGGATCGTGGATTGTTGGAAGTTTAACCAAGATATGGTGATTTGGTTTTGCATCAACAACTATAGTTGAAGCAGTCAAGATAGATCAACAAAAACAGTTGACACAACGCTGTCATATTTGGAAAGTTGAGTTAACTTGAGATACAAGTTGTTTTGGTTCTGGAAGAGTTCTATGTTTAGAATATTACTATGTTTAGAAGTTCTTTGTGTTTTTAGAAGTGTCCTTTATTTAGAGTCTGATTTTGTTAGGAAAGTGATTTGAGTGGTCGTCAAGATTGTGAACAATATAAATAAGTTGTTGAGCCATAAGAGTCGTACACCGAATTGATTATCAATGTAGTCGTTCATTGCTTCTACATGTGCTCGATCCTACATGGATTAATAAGAGTGTTTTTGTTTGCCGCTATGAATGGGTGTCACATCGCTTTCTGTCATTTTTTTCCTGTCCCATATTGGGATCATTTTTTTTTGCCTTTTATTTTGTCCCATATTGGGATCATTTTTTTTTGCCTTTTATTTTGTCCCAGCTTTAGCATTTTTTTCTATATAATACGCTGATGTTTTAGCTAGAAGGAAAAAGCGTATGAATCAGGTGAAATCTGGGACGTGCCAGCATGTTTATAAGCACGTCATGCTAAAATTTAAGCACAACATGGCACAGTATGCGACCTAATATAAAACGTCACAACATAATAGCTTCGTATGTGGGGTTGCGCCTGGATTCGGCACACTGGTATGGCAGAACACGTGACGCAGAATAAGTACGAAACACGACACGACACGCTATGAAAGCTTGTTATAACATGCATAAAGCACTATACAAACACAACATAATACATCACATTTTATATATATTAATTTCTCAAAAGAGTCTTTATCCTACCAAACTTTGGAATTTCGATATTTTTTCATTTTTTGGGGACAATCAACATATTTCAGTTCATTCAAATCAAAATCGTGATTGCATGTTCGCTTACAAGAACAACAAGAACATCAAAATACAAAATAATCAAAACCCTATTACAAATAAGGACATCAATTACAAGTAGATCACAAAGAGAAAGAGCGATAAACATCAAAGATATCCAAAAGAATTTTATGTATAAGGGAGAGATGATGGTATATCCGGAAATAAAATCCGACCATTTAATTTGATTGTATCCTTCTACGATAAGAGATGTTCCTAATACAAAGGAGTACTTTGTCCATAAATTTGTCGATCCACACAAACACGGATGCCGATTCAAAGGGATGTCGTGATGAATCGTTGATGTTTTTGAACCGAGAATAGCAAGCCACGAACCAATCATTAAAATTTGAAGAATATATAATATTAAAATTTCTATGACAATATATACATATAATATCAAAATATCTGAAAATATTTACTTTGGAAAGCATAAAATAAGTGCGATGGCACAACACAACACGATTATTTTTCTGGCACAACATGTCCTCTAGCATGGCACAACATATCACGGCTTAATGTCCGACACAACACAATATGACATTGACCAGTCTAACGGAAATGATAGGCAAATTAGGTGGTAGACTCACTTGCCAAAGAGACTAGGTATAGACATAGTTTTTTGGGAAAATTACTTATTTGTTTGGTTGCCATTAGGGAAAAAAAAGAAGAAGGGGAGGATTCATGGATAATCTTGTATGTATACTATCCACACAAGTTTGAACCACTGTTTGGTTGCCATTAGAAAAAAAAAGGGAAGGATTCATGGATAATATTGTATGTACATTATCCATACGCGATTGAACCAAATTTGAACAATTAATTTGAAACTCAAATCTTGATGATATATTCCTTTTATTGAAAAATTTCCATTGAAAATAAGGGTCTACAAGTAACTAGATGGAAGTCTAGCGATAAGCTGAGCTCCAACACTTTTTTGTATGACTATTCCTAATCTAGAAAGAAATAGTTACATTTCCTAGCATTTACATTAAATTTAGATAAATAATTATTAAGCCTTTTTACGAAATCCACCGTTTCTTTTTATTGAACTTTAGATTTCTAAGTGAAATGATCACAGTTCGATTTTGTTTAGTTTGATTAGTTTTGATTATTTTTTTTATTAAAACACGAAAAAAATAAAGCTTCGCTTTTCAATATGTAAAGACTGCGAGCATGAAAGTCTTATCATCACTATATCTATAATTAAATTGTGTATTTATCATCACAATGCATAATTAAACTGTTTACTTAAGTGGTTCACACTGTATAGTTTGACCTCTACAGCCTTTGCCCAAAAGCCAAAAGGGCCTTTTTCAAACGGTAACTTAAATTCTTACCTACCCCACCCCCAAAAGATCCAAGGCATCGTCGTATTCAGCAAATCCGGATATATGATTTTGTTTCGAAAAATGGATCATTTGTCTAAATATTTTTAAAACATGATTCAAATGTACGAGTAAAAATTAGTATGGGTGAAATAGACACCAAAAAAATAGCAAAAATGAAACTAGATTCATCCTGGCTTAAACTTAAAAAAAAGCGAGGATGAAACTGGATGCATCCTGATGTAAATTAAAAATAAGAAAAAATATTTGAAAATGGGTAGGATGAAACTGTTTACATCCTCGCTATTTTTACATTCTCGTCCATTTAAACAGTATCAAATTTTACATGTCTTTTTCACCCAGGAATTGTTGATTTTGGTCTTTTTAACCAATTTTGCGATTTTGTTCTCTCAACTCAACTTAGTTTCTGTTGGAACAATTGCTGAAAATAGCCTGCAAAACAATCATAAACCAAACAGAAAAAAAATGTTATGGCTGAGTCACGACCAGGTCGCTCTCTTTAAGACGTTTCACGGCTCTACCCAAGATTGTGCAAGCAGTTCTTCCATGTCGCGTCGTCCCCAAGATAAAACAGCCGAGTAGAATCTCTTTCACAATCACTCTTGCACTTTGAAAGTATGTGATAGTTGTACACTTCTATTCTTGCTCGGAATCAAACTTTTAGAAAACATGCGATGAACACACAATAGTTTTCTTTCTCTGAAAATTTCTTATTTTTTCTTTAGAACTCCGAAAACATTAAAAATGAAAAACTCTTTCTACATTTTCCTACCAAAATCTAATTTTTTGTACTAAAGAAATTAAATAGTTAATGACACTTTATTACCACAATTAATACCATTAACTTCCTCTAAATAAAACGGTCAAAAGATTAATAACAGAAATAAATTTATTTTATGAAGATTATTAAGATTACTAAAAACAAATTTAACAAAAACAATAAATGAAAATTAATTTTGTTTTAAAACATATATTTCCAACAATCCCCCACTTATATTTTTAAAACATTAAGCAAGATCTATATAGTGATGTGCATAAGTAAAAGTATCTTTCGATTTTGAACCTTTACATAGTGTTAGGCTCTCAAAAAAATCTAACCATAGAGTGAACGTAAGTCTTTGAACTCTAGGAGATAAGAAGATTGTCTAACACACACAAAACTATACTAGTGTGAAATCTAAAGCCAGCACATTACGGCCCTGTGCTTGAATCCCGGTTTAATGAATGATCTAGAGAACTGCCCATATTCTCGTAGAAAGCGGTCACACTTTCACATTCATATAGGTGAGTCTATCAAGAGTACTCCTGTAGCTAAGTACCCTACTCTAAGTAGAGATATAGACATCATTAAGAGTTTTAGAAACAAAAACTCAACCTTAACTCGCTTCAAGATATCATGCGTGGGATGAATTCTCAAAAGCATGATTCTGTGTCTACATATTATCCGTGACTTAGTCCCATTTGAACCTATATTTTTGGATTTCCATTCATAGGTAGGGATTTCCTTTTGCACCTACTTCTGGAATCTTGAGTTATAGGCTGGGTGTCAATCACGAACAACTATGTCCACATCATTTGTGAATTTTTAATCCCTTTGAACCTATTTCTAAGTGGGTATCTATCACAAACGACTCAATTCTCAATGGGCATCAACATCATCCCATAAGATGTATTCACAACTTCTTATTAATCCTTTTGTCAAAGGATCAACGTCAACTCTTTTCAGACCATATATAATCCACTCTCATAGCATAAAAAATGCTTTCTATCACCTTATATGTCGACTCTACCGTTGTAATTAACGGTTCTCAACTCTTGCAATATCCGCGGTACGATCGCATTGGATTAATATGTCTGTTCTTCCTCTATCTAGTAGAGGACTGAATCACTCCATCCCTTAGAGGATTCATTTTAGAGGACATCTCAATCAGCATCGCAATAATATCCTTAAAGAATTGCGGTAAATTTTTTTAGATAGTGTATTTCTAGGCTTAAGGTTCTTTTCAGACACTTCATAACCTTCTCAATGTTTTACTAATTATCCATACATGGATTATTAGTAAATCTACATATATGTAACCTTCACTACAAAGTAATATACATATAGTCTATCACGTAGCAAGAAGCAATGCCATGCTACCATACTCATTTTTAGTGCAATCATACACAATCTCAAAAAATTTGGTACTAAATAAAATGAGTGAAAACTAGTTTACAGTTAGACTATATATATTTCTATTTCTTTCCATTGTATTAAATATATTCAAGAGAAGAACAAATTCAATTCAAACATATACACTATCTTCCGTCAAGTCTTTTATGTCAAATAGTAAACTAAGCATGTTCTCATTTTCATTAGCATCATATAAGTTAGAATTTAAATTCCACAAATCACTTATGCATATGCAACAACGAGCGTTATGCATTTCATTTTCAAAAGTTATGAAATTATTCAAACTAATCAAAAAATTAATTTTGTCTCATTCAATTGTTTCAAAGTTTGTTTCAGAATCTATATGATGATGACTTATCTAACTTATATTCATTCTGTTCTTGTAGAAACTACACAATTTTCCATGTTTGGTCTACATAGATTCTCATCTTTTATACATTCCATATATTTTTCTACATATGATACACAACAAATCATGCATCGTAGAAACAACATCACCAATCAAGAATGTAAATCAAGCGACACGAAAGCAAGTATTGAAATTAATTACCCTCTCTTTATTTTTCAAACTAAAAAATTTGGTTCTTAAAACCTTTTTCCAAATATTAAAATTATGAGGAGCTAATTATCTCAAACAAGATAATAATTATGACTAAAGTTTGTTTTAGTCTTACTACTTACACATCAATTCTTAATGATCTTGTGATCTTCATTTCTAGCTAGCTCTTTAATCTAAGTTTGGCATTCAAACATACATAGGGTAGAGAACCCCCACTATTTCTCGACCAAAGTAAACTTCAAATCAACACCAAAATATAAAATTGAGAATTTACTTATGCAAATTGCATTTCTAGCCACGTTCATTCAAAAATTTCTATAGACTTCGTTAGCCGCCATATTTCGGTGTTTAAAACCAATTCAAAAACTAGAAAGTTTCCTCATTCATACAAAAATTAGAAATAATTTTTTTAAGTGCAAATAATTTCTCTAATTTCATATTTGACGCATTATGTGTTCTTTCTCATTACTAATAAAGTAATTATCCAATTTCAAAATCCTTTTGGTACAATATAGAGGACGATCAAACAAATATTTTTCATGAAGACATCATTTCATTATTTACTACTCCACAGGTCAATTTTAGTCACCAATTTAGACTTCGTTAAACACCAAAAATATCTTATAAAATTCTCAAACATTTTATTTCATCCGATGCTTTTGTAAACTAGTAAGATTGGGAGTTTACATGCTTTGAAGACTTGGGTAAAATTTGATACAAGTCACTTAAAAATTTCTTAGAAATTTTAGAGGAAAACACAGCATGCTCACTAACTCAAAAAATTTCATAGAAGCAAGATAAAATCACATACTTCAAGCACTCCAAAGCTTCAATCATATCAGATAAATAATACAATATTTGGTTCAAACATTCCATTGATAACATATTTATTGTAGTAGTGCAATGATCAAGTTCAACAAAATTTTTAATTTCAATCTTGTTAAAAACAAGATAGGCGGAAACTAGATTCTTTCTCATTTTGATGGTATGAACATCTTTAACAAGATAGTTCTACCGGAAGCAAACTTTTCAGACCATACCAATACCAAGAACCCTAGAGATGTGAGTATAACTCAACAACACTTTCTTTCAAACGATTTCGTTCAACTTTTGAACCATAACCTATCAAAACAAACATGGTGTAAAACACCAATATATACCAACCTCTCACCGTATCCACAATTCACATTAACTTAGCTTGAAAAGCATTGTTAATTATATTTGATATTCTTGCAATGCCGTGTCGTAAGACTTGGTCTAATCAAGCGTAACAAATAAATTCATAATTAAAATTATGTTCATTTCTTGGTGAGATTTGGTATTCATATTTGTTTTGACTAGGTTTCTCATTCTTTCGGTTTTGGTTTGGTATCATGTTTTATCTCATAAGTTCCAAACTGGTATGAGTCACTCATTTATTGTCATAAACAATAATTCTCAATATCTAGTTTCCGTACAACTCATTCTAACATTGAAGAATCAATTCATTTTCAATGTAGAATGCAACTATTTGATCACTACAATAGCTACAAATTGTTCATCAAACATACCTAATTTGCTTTGAAATCTCAACTGGTCATAAACCAATGTCCACTCTTTCCACACAACCAAATAAATCAGCAAACCATTGCTCCATACGTCGATTAATCTCTAGTATTTACTCACAATTTTTTTTTTCATTGGGAAACAAAAACTTGCTCAAGTAAGTGAAACTATCACCTGTCACAATCATTTAAATGTGAGCATTTGTAACCCAGAATAAGTAAGGTATGCACTTATGTAAGTAAAAAATCAAATGAAAGTTAGAACTCCAAGTATCAAACAAAGTAAAGTTTTATAGTTATAACGTCATAGATTATAACTTTCTACTAAGCATATTATCAAACATTTGTCGCGCACTAGTTTGATTTCCAATAATGATCTTATATTTTCATTCCCAAAACAAAAGTAAAGTAATAAAATCAAACATGATTTTTATTATAAGTTCTTACATCTCTAATCTCTAAACTCAAGCATCACATCTCATAATTTTTAGACAAACAACGATTTTGAAATCACCACATCTCTCAAACCGAAAATCCAAATAGAAAATTTCAAAAATGGGTTTTCAATATAAGTTCATTATCTACAATTTTTATGTTATACCCGAATTCAAAATAACAACACAAAGATCAGAAAAACCAAAATATGCGGGACTAAATTTCTACTCGTCAGAAATTTTCAGCATTGTTATGTGGTTTGTTAAAATACCTTAAAAATACTTTTCAGACTCCAAAAATTCTGAAATTTTAAAGGGATGATCCTCAAGATATCTAATATATATAGTATAAATTTCAAGTCCAAATTCGTTAAATTTAAGAGATACACAGAAAACTCTATAACATGTTACAACTATGGTCCATTAAGAATATACATCAAAATTAAATTTTAGTTATGAAGAAACTAAAAATCCAAGCATCAAGATAATTTGTTAATAAAGAATTATACCTTAATAATTTGATAAAAATAAATAAACAATGATACTTATCGTGTTTCAGCAATAGTTTCTCATTTAATCTCCCTGGAAGAAGAAAACGTCTTAAAATTGTTGGAACAATTGCTAAAAATAGCCTGCAAAACAATCATAAACCAAACAGGAAAAAAATGTTATGGCTGAGTCACGACCAGGTCGCTCTCTTTAAGACGTTTCGCGGCTCTGCCCAAGATTGTGCAAGCAGTTCTTCCATGTCGCGTCGTCCCCAGGATAAAACAGCCGAGTAGAATCTCTTTCATGATCACTCTTGCACTTTGAGAGTATGTGATACTTGTAGACTTCTATTCTTGCTCAGATCAAACTTTTAGAAAACATGTGATGAACACACAATAGTTTTCTTTCTCTCAAAATTTCTTATTTTTCCTTTAGAACTCCAAAAACATTAAAAATGAAAAACTCTTTTTACATTTTCCTACCAAAATCTGATTTTTTGTATTAAAAAAATTCAATAGTTAATGACACTTTATTACCACAATTAATACCATTAACTTCCTCTAAATAAAACGGTCAAAGGATTAATAACAGAAATAAATCTATTTTATGAAGATCATTAAGATTGCTAGAAAAAAATTTAACAAAAATAATAAATGAAATTTAATTTTGTTTTAAAACATATATTTCCAACAGTTTCCTTTCATCATAGGTTTTTCATTGGAACATGACTATAGTGTATTATTGATCATGGCTTTGGACAAACTTATTTGGGTCTCATGCAATAGAAAGATTTCTGTTTAGTCCCATATTTAGAGAGATTTGGTTACTCAAGGGTTATAATCTCTATTGGTCATATTAAACTTGAAATGAGTATAAAATACAGACTAACTTTGATAAATGAATACACTTACGTCCATAGTCAATTGGGATTTTTAAAGATATCAAGATAATTTTTTTTCAAGAAATTTGGGGAGACTTTTTGTAAATCTATTGATTTTGGGAGACTCTCTGAGTGATTTTTAGGAAATCTCATTAATATAGGAATTTTACCTTACATACATCGATAAGAAGAAGAAAAATTCAAAATTATTTTATAAAATTAATATATAAAAACTAAATCATAGACTTAATACAAAAAAAGGAAGAATACAATCAATGAAAAATTATAAATTTACATTGCCTAATAGAAATTGTGGCTATTTTGCCAACTGAAAATTATACCAAATTGAACACATAATTCATGGGTTGAGATCTCGCATAATGTGAAGTTTTTGGAAAATAATAGTTTTTTTATATATGCATGCAATTTGTTATAGCTTATTTGGTTTATTATTATTAATATTATTTCTTTATTGTTTATTTATTTTATTCTTTAAATTTCCTAAAGGCTATCCAAATATCACATATTTTGGAGAGACTTTGTTTAAGCCTTTTATGGTACATTTTCCCTTAAAAGTCTCTAAAAATCCCCATAACCTTAAATCATTCATTTGGAAATCCAAATCTAATAACAGAGAATTCTAAAGGCATTCAGAAAGTCACTATCCAATAACAGAGAATTTTAAAGACTTTCAGAAAGTCACTATCCAATAACAGCTCCCAAAGGTTTACAAAGACCCCCTATCGACTAACAAGAAATTTGGAATGTCTCTAAAATTCCCTGAAATTATCAATTGACTAACCCCCTGTTAGTACCATAAAAAACTATTTGTTTAACTTAATGTATTATTTATTTGTCGGTAAATGAATATATATTTATTTAGAGAGTAATTTTAGTTTCGACGCGGCATATATGCATAGGCAGAAGGAAAAAACAATCAACTTTAGATGCATTTTTTGAAAAAAAAGAATGACTTCTTATACGAGCATTAATGTTGATTGCACAAAGTTTTTTGGTTTAATACACATTTTTGCGTGAAAGTTGGTGATTATTCAGTCATATTTTCATAGGGATTTTAAGGACTCATTTTTTTTAATTCATAAATGCATTTAGCGAGGTAATTTATTCGATCTCTTTACCCAACTCGAGAACGGAGAAATTATTCATTTGGCGAAGTTATCCATTTATTGAATATATATTTATCGAGGTTAGACTGTAAATGGAAAAAAGATTTCCCTTAAGCTAAAAGAAGACACGTGTTGTAAGTGTATTTATGTTACGCATAGATGTTTTTTTTTCTTTTCTTAGTAATGATAACTTTTATGGTCATCCGACTACAATATTCAAATTGGAAACCGTTGCCTAAACCTAACATTCAATCCGTGGGTCAAGCAAATGCTTGAAGTACTATAAGCTGAATAATTTTATGCCCAACCAATTGGTGCAGAGAAGTTTGAGTCATCCGATGGAGAGATCCATTGGTGATCCAACGACTCCACCGTTTTCGCCAGAGAGTTAGGCGCATATTGGCCAAATTACTTGGCAAAATTTATTTGAATTAAGTAATTAAAATCTTACGAGCTATCCTCTGATTCAAACTGACATGAATGGAAAGGTAACTGAAATTTTACTTTGATTAATAAAAATTTATTTGGACTGATAAATGGTTACCTAATGGTAAATGCCCTAAACCAAAGGATGTTAACAATATGCATTTGGTTCATAAAGTGTCTGACATTATAGATGATAGGGGTAACTAAGATTTTACTTTGATTAATAACCTGTTTGTTGCTGGTGATATTGATGAAATCGTAATGTTATAACCATGTAATAGTTATGAGAAAAAAGATATTAGAAATGGATAGGAACCAGCTGAGATGGTTCTGTTTTAGTGAAATCTGCCAACAATTATCTTTGTAATTGAAACCATGCCAATCTTACAGTTGAACGGAGAGGTATCTGGAAATTAGATGTTATTCCCAGAGTTAAATCTTTTCTTTGGAAATCCTTGAGTGGCTGTTAGGGAAACTTTTTTTAAATATACCTCGATAGATATAGTTTGTCCACTCTGTAATTGTAATGCTAGAGAGACAGTCGATCATTTATTTACCGAGTGCTTATTCTCTGAAGCTATCTGGAGAGGTTTATCTTTTTCCAGTACCTTTTATGCTGCTGTTAATCAAAACTTTATTAGCTGGTGTTTGTATTGGTTAAAAGATACTAACAACAAGGATTTCTTTGCTTACATTTTTTGGTATATTTGGATATATCGTTGTAGGTTTTTTTTTGATAACATTAAAGCTAACCCTAAAGATCTGATTGAATTCATTAGGAAAGATATTTAATATTATATTACGCCTAAAATTTGCTCTTTTGTGAATGTTGTTCGGGCTAATAAATGATTTCTCATCCTTGCTGCATTGTAATAATCATAATTCTTGTCAAAATGCTTCCTATGTCTTCTTTGATGCAGCTTTCCAGAAGAAATCTGGAAAATTTGCCTTTGGAATTATTAAAATGACTAACACAAGCCTTATTTCAGACTTCGTAGGTGGCTCAGGATGGTGCTCCAGCCCAGAAGAAGCTGAATCCAGAGCATGCCGAGAAGCCATCAAATGGTCAAGAGAATGCGGAAATGAAAGAATATTTTTTCTTAACGACAACAAGAACGTTACCAGTAGCATGAAGGAGAAGAACCATTTTGTTGTTAATTGGAGATCAAAGGCTACTTTGCATCAAGCCCTTTATCACAATCAATTTATTGCTAGTTCTTTCTTCTCTTATGTTAATAGAAATTGTAACAAGTATGCAGATAGTTTAGCAAAACTTTTTATTAACCACTCGAAAATTAGAATAGACTCTAGACACTGGGATATATCTAGAAAAGATGATTGGCTATATAAGCTAAGTAAGCTATGTAAGCAAAACAATGTAACTTCCTTTTCTTAGTTTAATGTATTTTCCTTTTATTAAAAAAAAAATGGAGACTTGAAACTTGAATTTGATACCCATAAGAGTTAGCATAAGAAAGAGAATGCGATGTCATCTAAAATACGGACGATAATAGAAAAGTATCTGGGATGATAAAGTAGTAGTTCCAAATAATAAGCATACAACTTATAAAATCCATTTAAAATGAATTTCATTGAAATCCCAAAAATGATAAATTTTTTCACTTCTAATGAGTAAAAAGGGGAGCATCCGTCGATATGGATATTGTCAAATTATCTCGTAATTTCGGCGCCAATTTTCGTATAAAATCTAAACGATAACGAATTTGGAATTAGTTCCTCTAGTAATATGTAATCATTATAACGCTCTACATACATGCTTAACATGAGCACGATCCGATAACACCACCATTTACCATTTGAAAATTTAATCGTTGAAAATTAATGGTCGAAAATTAAAACTAACAAACGATGGGCAATGGCAGAACTAGAAACTTAGTGAAGGGTGGGATTGACTATTTTCTAGCCCCGGGTTAAGCCTAATTTTAAGACATGATTACTAAGCCCAATCAAAATACGTAGTCAAAAATAGATAGGGTTGTACATGGTAATGGTTATCCGTTAAAACCGAACCGAACCGAACCAAACCGATTAGAAGAAAACATAATCTAACCATTTAAAAACTGATATAAAAACCGAACCGTATACCAACAGTAAAACCGATTAGCTTTGATGTAATTAATATCAACCATTAGATCTACCTTAGATTAGTAACATATAATTTTATCTGATCTACCTTAGATTGATGACATATAATTTTATCAGTAGGTTTAAACTATAAATGTCTATATTTAATTTTAATACGCAATTTTATGTGTAACTTTTGTGTAACTGTGTTTTAATCTTTCATTTTTTTTTTGTGTATTTTCTTTTCTTATCTGTCAGTTACATGAAACTAACAAAATAATGGTTATATCGAAACCGGAACCCAACGGTAAAATTACAAACCAAAACAGTTGTTAATGTCACGATTTTGATTTGGAAAATAAAAAACCGAGAATAATGGTTTCGATTTTGGTTTGAGCAAAAATGGAACCGAGACCGACCACATACACTCCTGAAAATAGATGTTTTGGGATATTTGGGGGTGGCTTGAGCTACGGAAAACCTGCTCTTGTTTTGGTATCGCCAGAAGCTCCAACTAAGATGTAAGTTTTAATACCCTACTTTTGTTTGGGCAGATTTTGAAACAGCACCTAGGTTGACTAGTTTCGACTCCCAAAGGACCCAAACAATACGTGATGTTTGAAAAAAAATAAACAGGTCAAACTACAGAAGCTATTGGGAGAAACAATGACCTCAACATTTTCAAAGGACATAAATCAAATGTTTGAAAACGAGGACATTTAAGGTAACCTCCACCAATATAACAACATCAATACACGTGTAATACCAAACTCGTAATATCCTCAAATCCGTAAGGGCATAAGTTGACGCTTATTGATAAAAAAAAGTAAGCGTTAAATTTGAATTGAGTGGCCGTTTGAACTCCAAAATCTCGATCTTTGTACCACCTCCAAAGGCCTCAACTAGTAGAAAACATTCAAATCTAGCGAGAAGTGAGAGGGTCTGAGGAGAGGAAGTGAGAATGACAGGAGTGATGATGTTAACCAAAGGAGGAGGGTGTAGAGGAGGAGATGAGAGGAGTCGTGGTGGTGAGAAATCAGAAAGAAGTAAAAGATCTAGAGAAGAACAAAATCAGTTATCTCTTGTTGAATTTTTAATAGCGGCAATAAGAAGATCTATGGTTTCATGCAGAGTCGAACAAACAGATAATGAAGTTGTTGGTTCTACTAGTGTTCAGTGTATGGAGATTGGTTGGCCTACTAATGTACAACATATAACTCATGTTACTTTTGATAGGTTTAATGGCTTTCTTGGTCTTCCTGTTGAGTTTGAAGTTGAAGTTCCTTGCAGAGCTCCCAGTGCCAGGTGAAAACAACATTCTAACCTCTATCTTTCATCTGATTTTTCTTACAATCAAAAAAAAAAAAGTTCAGATTTTAGCTCCGAAATTGGAGTGAGAAGAGGATTTTATCCTTTTCACTCATGGGTTCTTTGTCGATTTAAGAACTTTGATCTGAGTTTTTTCTTTGTTTTGCACAATTCTATTGTTTTAATTTTTTGTGAAGATTTTAGCTCAGTTCAATTCAAGTGTTCTAGAACTTGAAGAGTGTTTGGAACTAAGTATCTTAGGTATGTAGTTGTTTCATAGGTCCTGCAAGTTTGGAATCGTTATGAAATGTCAGGAAGCAGATCTTGAGAAGCTATTTTTAAAATCCTGAAGATCTATGGATCTCAAAAACATGGACATAGAAGGCGATACATGTGCAATTTGGGGTTTTAATTGTGGATCCTTAAAGTCAGTTGTTAGTCTAAAATGGTACTGGTAATCTTTTTTAGGCTCTGCCATGTCTTTTTTTTTTGGGTATTTGTTGAACTGAAGAGTTTGAATGTTGATTTTTGGTAAATTGACTTAACTAGTGGTTTTGAAATACAACTTGTAGGACTGGGTAATTACAGTTATGTTCTTATTGAACACTTGCTTAACCATAAAAATTTGACTAGGCTTCAAAGTTCAAACTGTTGTTGTTTTGTCACACTGACTTATGGAATTACATGTTTTTTCGTAGTATTAGCGTGTTCGGGGTCTCCGCGGAATCAATGCAGTGCACTTTAGATTCCAAAGGGAATAGTGTACCAACTATACTTATGCTGATGCAGGAGAGGTTATACTCTCAAGGAGGATTAAAGGTAAGCAAGTTTGGAACTCAATTACAAGGTTCATTTTGGATGGTCCTAGTTCTTGTATTATTCTCGGTGTCAAATTTATGATTTGTTTCATTAATAGGCTGAAGGCATATTCCGGATTAATCCAGAGAACAGCCAGGAGGAGCATGTTAGAGACCAACTGAACCGCGGAATTGTACCTGACAACATTGATGTACATTGTTTGGCCGGTTTAATAAAGGCTTGGTTTCGAGAACTCCCAGAAGGAATATTGGACGGACTATCTCCGGAACAAGTTCTTCAATGCACCACTGAGGAAGAATTTGTCGAACTGGTGACACAGCTCCTTCCAATTCAAGCTGCATTGCTCAATTGGGCTGTTGATCTTATAGCTGATGTCGTTGAAGATGAGGAGTCAAACAAAATGAATGCTAGAAATATCGCAATGGTCTTTGCCCCGAACATGACTCAGGTAATTGGAGAAACAAATAATCTCTATCTTGTTTCAATCTTTTTGAGTTGTTAATCAATTTTGTAAGTTAACTTGGGACTCGTATCTTTTATGGCCAGATGTCCGACCCATTAACAGCTCTTATGCATGCTGTTCAAGTGATGAATTTGCTTAAAGCACTGATCCTAAAAACACTACGAGAACGTGAAGAAATAGCAAGTGGAGGAGGGGATTCGCCATTTTCTTCTCATTCATCAGATAGGCAAACTGACGAGGAAGATTTTGATAGCCAGCAAGATGACATGGATACAAGTGGTGAACTGAAAGGACCTACTTTAGGCTATTATAATAATGATGCTTACAGTCAGAGTAGCGAAGATGAAGAGGAGGCAGAAGTTCATCAACTAAACGCGATTGAAGAGTGCTTCTTAAGGCAACTAAATCGGAACGAAGAACTCATGAAACACTCTACTCAAGATACTACAGAGGCCACAAGTGGCTCAGCTGAGGATTCAGTCGGAGTCACAATGGATTCTACTGAGAATTCAGCTGAAGTCACAATAGACTGTACTGAGAATTCAGCTGAAGTTACAAGGGGTTCTATATATACTGAGGATTCAGCTGGTGTCACAGGGGCATCTATATACATTGAACAAATTAACAGTCCTAGTAGTGTTTGTGGTTTCCATGCCGATGAATCTAGTTTGTCATATTCCGATAGCAGAATTGAGAGTTCACGGTTAAGTATGAGCTATGACATCGACGGTGCCGACTCAACATCGAGCGTGATGTTTACAAGAGACGTGCACAACACAAGTAGCCATTTTGAGGAATGTGAAGGTTTCAAGGTGGTAATGATTGAAGAACCGGGAGAAGTTCTTACATGATCCTTTTCTTCTTTTTTTTTGGTGTGTGATTGCGAGTTAAGTAAATTTGACCACTAACTGGTTTCTTCCTTCTACGGCCAAGGTCACGGCTGTCTGTAAATTAGTTCTCATAATTGTGTCAGTCTTTGATCCAATGGGTTAGGAGTGTTGTGTATTGTGGGCATCATGTGTTGACTCTGGTTCAGCTCTAGGCTGAACATTTTCTGCGTTCTATGTAATGTTTTAAAATCAGAAGATTTCTGATTTTAATTCTACTTTTTCTGTGTGCGCAATCTGTATTTTGAAATGAAGAATCGGTAAACTTGCCTTTGATTCAGTTATTTGGTGTTTGCTGTTTTTGTTATGGGTTATAGAGATATGGTCAAGTGGCGGGTTCAGCTACAAATGAAATGAATTTACTGTCTTTACTTTACTAGATAAGCACCTGCAATTGGTAGAAGTTACGGTTGCAAGCGAGTTTCAGTTAATTGTTCGAAAATGTTAGGTAGAAGTTACCTTGATGTGCACCGAAGTTCTGGTGTGAGAGAGAAAAAAAGGTGGTGGGCCCCACCATTGACCCCACCCCCTGCAAATCTCCTCATGAATTTTCTAAGAGCCGTTGGATCATTTTGCTGTGCAGATCACGGTACATAGCTGCTGTACGTGTATCATTGAATTAGTAGTTCGGGTAGTTTAACATCCAACAGATGAATTGAATTAAACATTTTGTGGACACACAAACTACGTGGGAGTCCGAATGCTCACAATCAATCATTAACATCTAAAGAGATTATGATGATGATACCCTGATGTTGATTCATTGGCTCAAAACCTTCGGGTTTATCATGGCCTCCTCCAACATCCCCGTGCGTGGCGATCATGCATGGGATACAAGTATTTAAGGAAAACAAAACATATAAGCAAACACGTGCGGAGCTAAATGAATGTTAAGTGCTAAAATGTAAATAAGACCAAGGTTTACGTGGTTCAGCACTAAGGCCTACATCCACGGGGTTTGTTGTTCTACTATATTATTCACGGTTACACGAAATAGTTGAAATGACTTTGGGTTTACATGTTTCTCTCCACCAAGGGATTAACTTACCCCTACTATTCTCTCTCTCTCTCTCTCTCTCTCCTTCCCTTCCTGATGTTTTTCCCTCCCTTTTCCTCTTTGTGGAGATTGGGTATTTATAAGGTTGGAACGTGGGACCCATCTCTGAAGACCGTTGAAACCTTATCTTCTCGTGTCCTTGCGTCCATCACGCGGAGGTCTGCGTTTCCCCCTCGATCCCGCAGAGGCATCTTCGCTCGTTCCACAGGTTGGTCGACACGTACACTGCTCAGAGTGTTTAATGCGGGTAGTTGAGGGGTCTGCTCGTATCAGACAAGTGTCTTCTGCCCCTGTCAGTCCGTGTCAGCTAACTTCCTCTCCACCGTTGATCTTAGCCCCTCTTATGGGGATGAGATAAAGCAACTCATCGGGGTTTATTTGGTGCTTCGCGACGCATCATGTTTTGATGTTTTGGCTTGCATGCTTTCCACGTACCTTTCTGTATACACGTGTCCGATAGTGAGATATTATGTGTACACAATTTGCCCCTTTTCTTCGGGCTTAAATGACTAATGGGTGCCTTGAAGAAAACCTATCGTCGCATATTCTTCTCACTCCTAATAACTTCTCCTAGATACTTGGGCACGTCTTTTATTCGTGCATTAACTGCTTATGTAACGGGCACGTTTTTCTATTTCCCCCTTAATTTCCTCTTTTCTTTCGGGTATTTTAAGGATAGAGAGAAAATTTAATTTCATTCTTCCTAAACACTCTCTCAGTTCATTCTTCCTTTAAATTTCCTGCCTGCCTTCATTGAACCTGTGACCTTAAATTCTTTGTCAGTCTTCATTGCACCTGTGATCTTAAATTCTGTCAGTCTTCATTGCACCTGTAATCTTCAGTTCTCTCTATCTTAGCATTAACCACGCCCGCTTCCCCTGTTTGTTTCTTTTACTTGCTGTTTTTGCCGGTGAGTTTTTCTTCTCTTTATTTCACTGTTTTATGCCGTGTTGATTTGTGAATTTTCTGCTACTGTTGTTCCTTGTTTGTGATGAAGAACTTTTTCTGATGCTTGCATACTAGTTTGCCCCTGTTCTTCATCTTAAATTAAGGAAGCCATTACTTCGAGGGTGAAATATTGAGCATGTATCCTAATTTTAGGGTTGCTATGTTATCTTGGTTGTATTGCTATGGATGTGTTTTTTGATTTTTGGTTATCGTGTGTAACTTGTTCTTGATTTTATTCTTTCCGCAGCCATGTCTGACCGTCCGCGGCCTACTTATCAGACTCCTGATTCTAGGTTTTCGAGATCTCCTCAGCGTCGAGAGTCTCAAGATGATGTTCGTCGGAGTCGAGTTTCTTCCGGAGCGAAAGCCTCGTCCTCTTGGGAAGAGATTCCTCCGATAATTCCGTCTGGTTCACGAAGAATCTTTAATCACTCAATGGTGCGTCCTCGTGAAGATACTAGGAGTATGCAGGCTCCGACCCGCGCTGTTGCTTTTGACGTTCCTCCTTTACGTTCGTTAGTGCCCGAGCATCATCTACGGTCTTCTCCATCTTTTAAAGGGAAGAATACAAAGGGCGTAGCTCCTAGGGTTGAATCTTCAAAGAATCCCCCCGTGAAGAGAAAAGCGTCTGAAGCGTTTGTTAGTTCGTCCGGCCCCGCCGAGGAGGATGAGGCTGCTCCCTTGATACGCAGTGTCTCTGTTAGCAGGAAAAAAGTAACCTTCAAGCATATCGATCTTGAACTATTCAAGGAAAAGCATGAGCTTCAAGCCTTCGGGGTTCGTTTCTATGCCCCCGAGGATGATATTACGTATGAGCTTATCTCCAAGTACGAATTCGATGAGTTTCATTTGTTAACGACGGTTGGGGCCTTCGAGGCTGGTCTGATGCTGCCTTTGTACAAATCCGGTGATTCCTTCTACTACGACGTGCTCGCTAGTCGTGAGGGTTCTTCCACCAATACTCATAGCCGTTCCGTATCCCAACTATCGGGGAATTATCTTCGCGCCCTGAAGGAATGCTATCTGCGGAGTAAGGGGGAGACGGCGATGACTTGCTACGTCCCCAATCCCTTGGAGAAGGAATGGTACACTCCTGAGAATTTCAATAACTCCTTCGGTGATTACGTCAACAGTAGGAATCGCAAGCCGTGGAGCGTCAGCCTTCGGAATCTCCCTGCTCCTCGAGGCGAGATTCGTCTGTTAAATGAGGTCAGCGATGCCAAGCTGAAGTATGTTCCTGGCACGGAGGCGTCCAGTCGTCGGAAACTCTTCCCCGCGCGAGAAAGGATCAAGCGCGATCATGACTACGAGTGGCACGCCACTGTTATTGAGATAGTTGGTCCGTGGGCTTACGGTTGGATTCCTGGTCCCCGCGGATGGCGGCCTACCGAGAATAGTAAGCCGCGCGAATCTCCTCCTGCTCGCTATGGAGATTTCTGCCCCTGGCGTCTGAACTTTGCGGGCATGAATTTTCCTTATGCCCTGGATGTCGTAGAGGGAGACGAGGAGGATGGTTCCGGTGCTATACCCCATCGAAGAATATCTCAGCTGCTCAGGTACGCAGATTGTAGCTGCGCTTTGTTTTTATAACTTCCATCAGACGGGAAGAATAATTCCTTTTGTGGTGTCGGTTTCAGGTATTGAAGAAGAAAAAGATTAGGCCGAAGCAGTCTTCTACTACGGTGATGGGAGAGGTTGAGGCCCAAGAAGAAGTTACTAGTCCAGTGAACGAAGAGTGTGCTGAGGACGAGGTTACAGATGGGGAGGAACGTACTGGTACCTCCCCTATCAATGTCGAAGAAGAGGTCTTCGCTGGTCACGCTGGTGATGAAGGAAGGAACAAAGATGTGGTGGCGGATGATGTTGTCATCGGGGATGTTTCCGTCCCTGCTGGTGATGTCGTGGATACCCTTCCCACTTCCCAAGAATTTTCTTTCGATCGGATGTATTCCACGGGGGAGTTTTTTGACGAAGCCCTCGATTTTCCCGAGGACTTCTCTTTACTTTCCCCTAATGATGATTGGGATGTTCTTGGTGGTGATGGTAATGGGTATGCTACTGTAGAAGATGTTGGTGCGGAGGAGCCTGCTGTGCATGTAGGCGCGGAGGAGCATGCCAACATTCATGCTGAGGGGGTCGAGTCAGAGAAAGGAAAATCTGTTGTTGACGCGCCCGCCGATAGTCTTCCCCAGTCGCCGATGTCTGAGGGTGAGGACGCCATCATGAGTTGGTTTAAGGAGAAGAGTCTTCTGTTTGTCTCTCATCCCGCTCCTGTTGTTGTTGGGGAAAAGGAATCAACCGCGTATACCCGTCGCATGATGGAGATGTCTTCGAAGGCGCAGGTGTCTGAAGCCTGGGGAAAAAGGTTGACTGTTCCCGAAGCTACCCTCGTACCGGGGCCTCCTACTTCCGTTGCCGATATGATGGCTATTGCCGACGGGTATCAATATGGCTTTCCGCAGCAGCGTATGCTGGAGGTAAATTTTCGTACATGCTTGTACGTGAGAATCGGACGCTTCGGTTGAATAACGTTTTGTCATCTTGATGTGTAGATGATGAGGAGAGAGCATTGCAACCACGTGCTGTATCAGTTCTTTAAAGCGAAATCTCTGAAGCTCGAGGCTAAGCTTCGTCACCAGAAAAAGGAATTATCTGCGGCTGAGGTGGAAATAGAAGAGCTGAAGAAAATCCTTAAGGAGAAAGAAAAGCTGGGTGAAGCAGAGGCTGATCTTCGTTCGGAACTTATTGCAGTGCGCGCTGAGTTAGAGCAAACTCGTAGCCAAGTTTCCACTTTCACAGGTTTGGTTCTTTTCCCTCGCCGTATGTCGTCGTTCTTTTATCTCTTAGTTGTTCTGTCTGAGTCTCCCCACCCTATGTCCAGTGGGTGGCATCCCCGAGCTGATATGGCTTCGAAACGAAAGAGCTCGGCAAAAATCTCGTATTAGAGATTTGGTTGAGAAGATTAAGAGTGAAGCTAAAAAATGGGATGCTCGGGCTGAGGTATGGCGCGCGCGGCATGTTCAGATGGTCGACATGCAAAATCTGTACAACCATGATCGTGCTTTATTTAATGGCACACTGCTGTGGACCAGTGATAATCTGCGGGAAGCCCGTGAGCGTACTTCCTCGTTGGAATCTAGGATTCAGCTATTGGAGGAAGAATTACAGACGGCGCGATCCATTCCTCTTTCAGGGGTCCAAGATAATATGCTCGGTCTTGCCAGGGAACGAGATGATGCTCGTGCTGAAGTCTACGCTCTCGGCAATGCTCTTTCCGCGTCTCGTGCCGATGTAGCTCGTCTTGCTGAGTCTGAGAGGAATCTTGAAGTGTGCATGTACAGACTCAGCAAAGGGGTCTCAGAGATAAATAAAGAGGTCGACCACCTTCGTCATATGGACTCGATGAAGCAGGTAGAATTAGATGCCTGTCAATTTACTCTCACCAACCTTCAACTAGACTATAAGAAATTATCCGCGGAATATGATCATCTTGATGAAGCGCGAGATGCGATTGTTAATGAGTATGAAGAGGCTTCGGCTTGTGTCGAAGGTATAATCCCAATTCATCGAGTGTGATCTTGTTTTTTTTTCTACGTTAACTCCGTGGTGTTGTCTTTTTCAGAGCTCGAGGGATGCCTTCGCGTCACAAATGAAAAACTTGAAAAGGCTCAATCTTCCTTAGCACAGCAGGAGGAACAAACCATTCACTTCAAGAATTTAGCAGCCACCCGTGAGGAGGCCGTTAGTGCTGCTTCCAAAGAAGTGAATCGGCTATCTTCGTTATTATCCCAAGCCCAACAGCGGACAACAGTTATTAAACATAAGGCTCGTTGTCAATTGGCTGAGGAGACGAACAAGATGCTGTAGAGGATAGAACTTGGCCTAAGGAATGAACATGGTCTCGTGAAGAACTATCCTCGTCGTCCCGTTCCTGCTGCATTGCCTAGATCCTCGGTCCCCTCTTCTGGTGGGAGCGTCCCATCAAGTCTTCAGAATAATCCTGACGACGGGACAGCCACCTAGGTAGAGATCACAGCGTTCTGTAGGGTCCGCGGCATAATTATACTTTTTTGTAACTATGTAACAAGGATGTTTTTTGTTGATGATCCTGTAAAAGGAATGTTTTTTGATTGTGTATCCTTGACTTTGGCCGTTCACTTCTTGTAATCACCCTTTATGAAATGAATCGACTTCTTGATATACCTACAATGTTGTTTTAAGTGTTTGTATTTTAAGTTTGTGAAAAATCAAAACAAAAGTTAAAGTGTTTTTGAGTGCGATACTGAAGGAAGGTACCTTCGTGATCGTCTTGAGACCTGTCACCCCGCTGGCAAATCTTGGGCCAGAGGATTCCCAGACGGTGGGGGCCGGGGCAACGTTCTAGGATATAGGGTGTAAAATATGTACGCACCCATTCCGTCGACCCGTTGCCTTAAGATTGGTTGGGTATCTCTTTCTGCTGGGTGCCTTCCCCCTGGTCCTACACTTATCGACACTGATGGGGGAGCCCTGAGAGATTGTAGATTAACTACTTTCCCCAATATTGTAGGTAGATTCTACTGACTTGATAATTTGAAAGCTTGTTTGATTGATAAGTTGAGGTGTGCAATTCCTCTTCCAGAGATAGAAACATGTGGGGCGGTTAGGCTCCTTTCTTCTTCTGGTACACTCCCAGCAGATTCAAATCTGCGTTGCTTCTATGGGAAGTATGGTTTGAGCCATTTAGCATTCCAAGGATGCCGGAGGACCTCACCTTTTAGATTACGAAGGTAGTAGGAACCATTACCCGCAATGTCGTGGATCATAAACGGTCCTCCCCATGTAGGTGCTAACTTTCCCCATTTCTTTTCTTGCTGATATCGTGGGATTGTTCTCAACACATACTGTCCCTCTACAAAATTTCGTAGCTTTACCTTTTTGTTGTACTCCCTTGCTAGTCTTCGTTGATAATTTTCCATCTTTTGCAATGCTACTTCCCTTCTTCCTTCTAAGTCGTCCAACCTTTCTAACATCATATCTGTTGTGAGGTTTTTCTCCCAGGCTTCGGTCTTCGTGGTTGGCATGAGGATTTCCGTAGGTATGACTGCTTCAGCTCCATAAGTAAGAAGAAACGGGGATTCCCCGGTAGCGGATCTTCGTGTTGTCCTGTATGCCCATAAGACATTGTGCAGTTGTTCGCACCATCTTCCCTTATGCTCGTCTAATTGTTTTTTGAGGATAAGGGCGAGGGTCTTGTTGGTAGCTTCCGCCTGTCCGTTGCTTTGAGGGTATAAGGGGGTGGACTTGTTCTTTCTTATTTTGAAGGTGTCGAAGAGCATGTCTATATTTTTTCCCTGTAATTGCTTGCCGTTATCAGATACAATTTCAGCAGGTATACCAAATCTGCAAATGATGTTCTGGAATATGAAAGTGAACACATCCGCGTCTCTGATCCTGGCCAAGGCCTTAGCCTCCACCCATTTACTGAAGTAGTCCGTGGCTACTATCAAAAATCGTCTCTTCCTTGATCCTTCGATGAAAGGTCCGACGATGTCTACTCCCCATTTTGCAAATGGCCACGGGCTATCGACAGAGTTTAACATTGTTGCCGGCGCGTGGATTTTTTTCGCGAAGCGCTGACATTCTTCGCATCGTCGGGACATCCTCACAGCATCTTGTATCATGGTCGGCCAGTAATATCCTTGCGTTTTTGCTTTGTCAGCTAGTGATCTCATGCCGCTATGATTTCCTGCGTCACCATAATGGATATCATTTAGAATTCGATGCCCTTCTTTCCGGGACAAGCAACATAGTAATGGTCCGAGGAAGGATTTTCTATACAGGATCCCCTCCCGAAGATCGTATCTTCCCACTTTGGAAAGCATCTTTCTAGCTTGTTTCCGATCCGCATGTAAGCTTCCTTTGTCGAGGAAGGCATGTATTGTCACCCTCCAGTCATCTTCGTTGCTGAAGTCTTCGTCCTGATTTGCTTTTGACAAGACTTCTTCATCAAAGTCGTTATGGATGTCTTCTCCTACCTGGTCTTCGATATATTCTTCCATCGTATCTTGATTGGTAGCGAAGGAGAATTGAGATGCAATCGAAGGCTCGTATACCCTTGCTATTTTAATACCTTCGGCATTTTTATCCCTCAGCATGGATGATATATATGCTAGGGCATCCGCGTGCCTGAGGTCCCTTCTGCATAAGTGCCGGAACTTAATGTTCGGGATTTGTGATGCCAATGTTTGGACCAATGCCATGTAAGCTGAAAGGGTGTCATCGTACACATTATATTCGAGCCCAATTTGCCGTATGACCAGCTGCGAATCACTTGTCAGCCTTACATCGGTTACCCCCATCTCTATTATTATACGTAGGCCATGTACGACAGCTTCGTATTCAACAATGTTATTGGTATGCTCTTTGAATTCCAATCTAAGTGCCTGTATGATTCTTTCTCCAGTTGGGGTGATAATGACAATACCTATTCCTGCTCCTTCCTTGTTTTTAGATCCGTCGACAAAGACTTCCCACTGTCTATGACTCGCAGGTTCGAGGATATCTATTGGATCCTTGATTTCTTCCTCGGCTTCTGGTATTCCCTTAATCTCTTCGTCGTTGTCTAGAGGGAGGTCTGCTAAGAAATCTGCCAGAACTTGGGACTTCTGAGAATGTTGAATTTCATGAATGATGTTGAATTGGTCCAGATGGGTGTTCCATTTGGCTATTCGGCCCCCTTTTCCCGTGCTTTTGAGGACTGCTTCCAATGGTGCTTTGCATGGTACCCTGACGAAGTGAGTTAGGAAGTAGGTTCTCAGTTTTTGGGTAGCCCATACCAGTGCGATGATGAGTTGTTCAATCTTAGTATACTTTCTTTCCGCGGAATTGAGTGTCTTGCTGACGTAATAGATAGGCTGTTCTATCTTTGTATTGGTTTTGACTAATACCGCGCTGACTGCGTCCTCCGTTGCTGCTATGTACAGTGCCAAAACTTCATCAGGGTCTGGCTTCTGCAGGATGGGGATCGAAGCTAGATGTTCTTTGATCCTTTGGAATGCTTCCTCGCATTCGACGGTCCATTCGAACCTGCTCCCTTTTTTAAGAATATTGAAGAAATGTTTGCATTTGTCCGAAGACCGTGCAATAAATCTGCCCAGCGCTGCTATGGACCCATTGAGCTTCTGTACTTCCTTCAGATTCTTTGGTGACGGCATCTCTACTATGGATTGAATCTTAGCTGGGTCTACCTCGATGCCCCTTTTCGTCACTAGATAACCGAGGAACTTCCCCGAGGTGACACCGAAAGTACATTTCTCCGGATTTACTTTCATGTGATGCTGTCTCATTGCTTCGAAGATATTCCTCAGGTCCTGGTGGTGATTTTTACGCAGCTTGCTTTTGACAAGCATGTCGTCCACGTAGACTTCTAGGGTTCCTCCAATCCATGGTTTGAAGATAGCATCAACCATCCTTTGGTATGTTGCACATGCGTTTCGGAGCCCGAAAGGCATTCTGGTATAGCAATAAAGGCCATGTGGTGTATAGAATGCTGTGTGTGGCTGATCTTCTTCTGCCAGGGCTACTTGGTTGTAACCAGAGTATCCGTCCATAAACGACAGCTCCTCGTATCCTTCAACTGCTTCAACCAGTTGATCTATGCTCGGCAGGGGATAGCTGTCCTTTGGACATGCCTTGTTGAGATTAGTAAAGTCGATGCATATTCTAACCCCTCCATTTTTCTTAGGAACAATGACCATGTTGGATATCCAGGTAGGGTACTTGACTTCCTTGATAAATCCTGCATCTAGTAGCTTCCGAAGTTCTGTTTCTACCGCCTTATGATATTCTGGAGCTACTTTTCGTATTTTCTGCCTGAACGGGGGCGTGCCCTGCTTGATGCGTAGTTCATGTTGGATTACTTTTGGGTCGATCCCGGGCATATCTCCTAACTTCCAGGCGAACACATCCGCATATTCCTTAAGTAATTTGTTTAAGGAATGTTCTCTCCCTTCGCCCATGATGGTCCCAATTTTGACCATCTTCGGGTCTTCTTCCGTTCCTATGTTGATTTCCTTTGTGGGTTCTACTGGTGTGAACATAGGCTTTGGGTTTCCGAGGACCGGGGCGCTCTTTAATTGCTATTTAGCGTGTTTCTGCTCTTTGTTGATTGTTGAGGTACTTGTTTCCGAGCCTTGGACATTACCCTCTTTCGTCAAGCCTTTTCCTGTAGTTTCCTTAAGGAATAGGTCTACGGCTTTCTCCTTCGTGGTTTCTTGATTTCTTACTCTTCGGATTTTTCGCTGTTCTTCTTGCTCATTGTTGATATGATCCTGAGTGGCCTGGCATTCTCGCGTAGCGATTCGATCTCCCTTGATCTCCATTACTCCCTCGGGTGTTGGAAATCTGAGGTACTGGTGGTATGTTGCTGCAACTCCTTTGAGCTTGTGTACCCATTGTCGTCCAATAATGGCGTTGTAGGGGGAAGGGGTATCCACCACACTGAATCGGGTATCCAATTTCATGGGCCCTGCGTTAACCTGTAACACAATGTCTCCCAAGGGCTTCGTGGCCGCTCCATTGAATCCGTAGATGGTGTGATAAGAGGTCATCAACTGTTCATCATGGAGCTTCATCCGCTTGAATGCATCATAGAATATGACATTCACAGAGCTTCCCCCGTCTATGAGGATCTTTTTGAGGTTACATCCAGCTATTGGCAATGTTAGGACCAAGGGATCGTTATGGTCTTCCATATCTTCTTCGATATCCTCGGCATCGAAGATGACAGGAAATTCCATCCATTTTTCATGTTCGTCCACCGTTATCCCATCGACATTATATAACTCGCAGCGATCTTCGAATTGCTTCCGTAACCTTTTTCCAATCTGTGCTGTGAGTGAGGGTCCTGTGGCTTCGGAACACGAGATGGTGTTGATTGTTCGGTTTTCTTCCGGAAGTTGGACTGGTTTGGTTCGTTTGGATCTGTCCTCGGTAACCTCCTTCCGTATGTAATGTTTGAGCTCTCCCGCATCAATTAATTTTTGGATCATTATTTTAAGGTTCTTGCATTTTTCGGTCTGGTGTCCGTTGAAACAGTGATACTCACAGTAATCTTTAGACTTCTCGGATCTCGGAGGCTGCTTTCCCTTAGACCATGGCCATTCTAAGTTTTCCCTCCCTTTGATCTCCCGTAGGATACGAGCATAGCTAGCGTTGAGTTTCGTGTAAACTTGATCTTCGAATTTTCGGTCGCCTGTTCTTCGTTCATCCCTCTGTTCCTTTCTATCTTCGTGAGGTCTCTCATCTGAGCAACCCCTTTTGGCCCCATTGGTTTGTTCTGCTGAATTGGTGCGGTGAGACCTCTGCGGATATGCCCTCGGGTTTTCCCGTTGAATTTCTTCAAGTCGAGCGTGCTTCTCAATAATTATTCGGAGATCGCCTTCTGTCTTGGGCACGCTCCCGTGAATTTCAACAAATAGGGGACTCATTCGGTCTAAGCCCCATTTATAGCAATTGATGCTTACCACTGGGTCCACGCTTCCTATGGCTTGGCAGATCCTATGCCATCTGTTTGTGTATTCCCTCGTGGTTTCCTTGTAGCCAATTGCTAGTGAAAAAAGCTTATCCATCCCGGTGTTTACAGTCTTGTTGTACATGTATGTTCTTAAGAATTTCTCTGCGAGTTGGTCGTATGAGTGTATGGAGTTTGGTGGCAGATTATCAAACCATGATAACGCTGATCCCTTCAAGCTTGACGGGAAGTATCTACAGAGTACGGCGTCGTTCTGTCCCCATCTAGCTAAGACACGGTTGTAGTACCGAACATGTGCAGCAGGGTCGCTGGACCCATCATAGCATTCGAACGTCGGGACAGGGCATTTCAGTGGAATAGGGGTGTTGGCCAAGCGATGCGTTAGGGGCGTGGAGTTAGCTTCTCTCATGACCTCTTCTAACCTTCCCCCACCTTGTTTATTTTTCAATTGCCTGATCTCTGCCATCATCTCATCTCGTAGTTCCTCCATTGCGCGTTGGTGCTCTAAATTCTTCAGCTCATTTCCGTCTGACTCTCCATCGTCATAATCCGGGTCGGATACGCTATGTCTCCTTGTCGCGTCTTCATTAGTCGCTGGGACGACTCTACAGTCTTGGTTTGGCTCTGGTGCTTTGGAGCTTGCTTCATCCAGTTGTTGGCTGGTCTTCGTGCTTAGAGCAATCCGCTCCTTTAAATCTTGATTTTCTCTGGCCAACAGATCTACAGCTTCTGCGTAAACCTGTTGGTTCCTCCTTAGTTCCTCGAGCTCAGCCATTAGTTGGTGTGATTGGTTGGACCCCTGATTGGGAGTCCCCGCGCGTGCCGCTACAGCCGTGGCGTCGCCCTACTCCATGGTCTGTATTAAAGGTGGCAGGGGTTCAGCTTCTGTTGCTGGTGTTTCCAAATTGGAGTGAGCGCCCCTCTGCGGTGCCAGAGCCGTCGGTATGGTTTGATTCTGGTTATTTGTTAGCGGCATTCCAAAGGTTAGCAGATGCGCGGGTTGGAATGTTCTGGATTCATCCACCCTTTCCCTTGGCTGGTTAAGTTGACTCATGGCGAAGGTATTGCTAGCCTCCGCAGCCTTCGGGACTACCGCAGCTTCCCCGTATTTTATCGTTGCTGCTCTGAGAGCCGCCACTGCAACAGAATTAACGTTCATGGGTGAAGTGATTTCTGCGGTATCCTGCCTTCGATTGGTCATTTTAGTTTTATCTCCTTTCTGCTTGCTTCGGGTGATGATCGGGGTTGTCCTGGGTGTTTCTTTTGACAAAGCTTTGGATTTTCCTGCTTCCTGCGTCTTCTCCATCACGTGCCCTTTTGTTGGTAATGAAATCTCGCGTAAACTTGCCTTCTTTACTCACAACGCGTTTTCTCTATATAAATTATTTCAAACAGAAACAGGAATATCCGCGTGAAGCGGGTTAGTTGGCGAAATACAATTTTTCAAGAGGGAATTAATACCCGCAGGCTATAAAATACGGGTTAAAGTTTTATTAAAGGCGATCCTTAGTATAAAAAACTACGAAAATTGTAAATCCGACGGATTAGGACAATAACCCCTGCTTAGAACAATAACTCTTATCGAAGGCAAAAGGTGGGTTTTTGAACATAATACAGTTGACGAATGATCTATACGGTCCGAGCTGATAAAATCGGAGCAATCGTATGCCAAATTAGAATGAAATCACAGGACAAGATAAATCTTTTATCGGGACGAAGTCCCTGTTTCTAGCGCCAAATTGTGGACACACAAACTACGTGGGAGTCCGAATGCTCACAATCAATCATTAACATCTAAAGAGATTATGATGATGATACCCTGATGTTGATTCATTGGCTCAAAACCTTCGGGTTTATCATGGCCTCCTCCAACATCCCCGTGCGTGGCGATCATGCATGGGATACAAGTATTTAAGGAAAACAAAACATATAAGCAAACACGTGCGGAGCTAAATGAATGTTAAGTGCTAAAATGTAAATAAGACCAAGGTTTACGTGGTTCAGCACTAAGGCCTACATCCACGGGGTTTGTTGTTCTACTATATTATTCACGGTTACACGAAATAGTTGAAATGACTTTGGGTTTACATGTTTCTCTCCACCAAGGGATTAACTTACCCCTACTATTCTCTCTCTCTCTCTCTCTCTCCTTCCCTTCCTGATGTTTTTCCCTCCCTTTTCCTCTTTGTGGAGATTGGGTATTTATAAGGTTGGAACGTGGGACCCATCTCTGAAGACCGTTGGAACCTTATCTTCTCGTGTCCTTGCGTCCATCACGCGGAGGTCTGCGTTTCCCCCTCGATCCCGCAGAGGCATCTTCGCTCGTTCCACAGGTTGGTCGACACGTACACTGCTCAGAGTGTTTAATGCGGGTAGTTGAGGGGTCTGCTCGTGTCAGACAAGTGTCTTCTGCCCCTGTCAGTCCGTGTCAGCTAACTTCCTCTCCACCGTTGATCTTAGCCCCTCTTCTGGGGATGAGATAAAGCAACTCCTCGGGGTTTATTTGGTGCTTCGCGACGCATCATGTTTTGATGTTTTGGCTTGCATGCTTTCCACGTACCTTTTTGTATACACGTGTCCGATAGTGAGATATTATGTGTACACACATTTAAAGGAAACAGCATATAACCTCTGAGCCAATTCTTCATGGTAACCCAAATTTCAAACAAGTCTTCCAGAAGTGCTTCTTCTTATTCCCCTCAATCATCATCTCTTCAGTAACCGAGTCAATGCTAACACTTTCATCATCCGATTCTTCTGACTGTCGGTTTCGCAAGGCCATGTTTCCTGTTTCTACATTCTCTCTTCTCTGCTGACAACAATCTACGGCGACACCTTTGTCGCTATGGTCTTCTTCTATTCCATTGTCACCTTGATATTCAGGATCAAGATATTCAAAATTGCAAGACTCGGCATCGTCACCATCCGCTGGCGGATAACTATCCCTTAACACGGCGAGAGGGTCTAAAGTATCCTCGGAATCATCTGTGGATTCAATGAGGAGGAAAGTAGTAACATCCTCAGAACTTCTATAATCCATGTTTATGAACATAAAAAGATACAACCGAAGTATGAGTATAATTTAGGAAGGAACCATGGAAGCAAAATGCTTGTGAATGTGCTCTCGCTGTCTCTCTATATATACATATATAACATTCACTGTTTGTAATTAAATCTTTGGTTCTAGAATGACACATGTTATGTGATTTCTCATATGTTGTTAGATTAGGTTCCTGTCTCTTCTTTCTTCATTGAGTGGTGCATGATTATTTTTCTAGAAGAAATAGGAATTTCTTTGTTTGTTTGTTATTCAAAGGTGAAAACAATGGGCTATTGGTTGGGGCTCTAAACCTAACCAACCAACCTGATGTGTCATGGAGAGCAACACTGATTACAAATGCATGGCATGATTTCATGAGTTGAACAATGACTCCGTATCATTATACTTCACTATATTCTAAGTCTTAATTATGGATTCTTAGTGCTTAAACTGACTTGAACAAAGGTCAACTTGTGCTTTCACATACAATGGATTGTAAAAGACCTTTTGATGCCTTAGGTTGTTCAATCAAACCACTTAAGAATCAGATAGGTGGTCCAGTTTGAACTTTGAACCTAGTTAAGAAGAGATAAACATCATCTTATTAACAGTGACATGCATATCATCCTTTGGTGGTTGAGTGCGGTAGACTGGTAGGGTAACCAAGGAAAAAGTTATTTCACTAGCTTCCTCTTTCAGGAAATATAATCCTCATAGGTGACGCTAACTTCGCATTAGCTGGTCTTCCGGTAGGCTTAATGATCGAGTATTCGAGTCATTATTTGCTAATCCAACATAGCAAAAGCAAGATTTGATGAAGAAAAGCTCATAGCTCCTGTAGTTGATACTCGCTCACTTTTAGGAAAAAGGATACTTTCACTTTTCCTAAAACGGAGGTAGTATCATTTATGTTCATCTTCACTCAGAAAACCCTTACTCTGGAGCCTGTGTTTCAAAACAATAGTAACGGATATGAGATTTGGAATGGCGTCCTGTACTGTCTCTATGATTGACAACAATGAGAATAGCCCCCTCAAAATTCCTAAAATGTGAACCCTGTATATTTTATGTTAAATCCTTCAAGGTTTAGAATTTAGCCCTCTATATCTTAAGGTTTTAGAGTTTAGTCCACCTGATTTATCAAATTTTATTTAGTCCCCCTAAAACCAAAACCTGGTTCCGCCAGACATATATATATTTTTTTTTGACACACAGACAGATTGTTGTTACCTGGCTAAACCTAAATGTGGTGAGGTTGCTAATACTAATACTGATGGTTGCTATTAGCTGGACTAAACCTAACTGTGGTGAGGTTGCATGCTCAACATGTCCACCCAGAATGTCGTGGCTCTGGTATTCGTGCTCCTCTTGCCTTAATTGGCTTGAGTTGCTAATTTTACTATAGACAGTCGTTGTTTGGTGGATAATATGTGTTGGCATATAAGTGGTGTTTGGTTATTGAATGCTTGTTGGACCTATACTTTAAACGGCGAAAGACAAGCCAGATAACCTCCCGAGTCCTGTCTCAAACTGTTGAACGTTAAGGTCGTTGTGACGCAACATCTGGCATTATGCCCAGGGGTGGATAGGTGTATGCCCGAATTTTGTTAGGGTCCAACTCTCTCGAGGGCCCAATCTTCGTGACATAGCATCTACCACCATGTCCTTCTGTGCAGACTGCAGACAGGTATTTGCCTGTACGTGGTAGGGTCCAACTTTCTGATAACCCTCGTGACGCAGCATCTAACATGTACCCCCTTCGGTTATTCAGGTATATGCCAACATTCATCAGGATCACACTCTCTCAATAGCTATACCTTCAACATGTGAACATGTTAAACCATCCTCTAGCAAGAATGCATGTGTGGAATTTTCCCTTGCACTGCGCCTCCTTGGGAAGGTGTGTCCACTCCCCGTCCCACCACGAACGCGGAACCAAATGTGTCAAGGATTTCTGCCGTCTCTGTGCAGGTTGTGTCCAGGCAGGCGAGCCGGCATAAAAACTTAGCCATACTTTTATGAGATAAATCTTCACGAGATAGTCTCTAGCCCTACCAAGACTTGTTCCTGGACAAAAGGGATTTTCGGTTCTTAGAGCATCTCTAACAGTGGGTGTAAAAAATCCTACCTGGAAGTCTTATAAAGACTTTTAGTTGGGAGATTTTACACATATGGTAGGTTTGGATGTAGAATTTTAAAGGTGGAATTTATGGGTCCAGGGGATTTGGTAGAATTATGTTTCCCTCTGTATGTTTGACTGCTCGAATCCTTGGAATCACGTTTCCTACGGGATTCAGTTTTTCAGCAAATCCTCCATATGAAGTCCGACCCCTCCCCCTAAGATTTGTTGGGAAACTTATCAAGGGATTTATGGACCCACTTTTTTTAACTCTAAATCTCATATATGTGCAATTTTAAGATTTGAGGGTAATGTCAAACAGTACAAAGACATTAATACAAGAAAACTCTATAAATCCTATGAATTTTTATTAAATTACCAAACACACAAGGAATTTACATAAATCCCAGAATTTGTAATCCCATGGGATTATAAATTCCTGGAAACGGTGAATTCTGCAAACAAACCCACCAATAGTAAATATAGGACTCCATAGTTAAAAAACTATCTCCAATAGTAAAGGGTTTAATCTTTAAAAATATTTTATATGAGAAGATCTTAACCGTTTATTTTTACTTTAACTAATTTTTTTAAAAATTAAATAATGGAAATACTACATGGAGGTGTAAGCGAATGTGCAAATAAGACTTTCTTTAACACCTTCATATTTATTTTCCCATCCCTCCTAGTTTATGGGATCCAACCATTGAAATGGATTTATGTTAATTGGGAGTCTAAAATCCTAAGCATCATGAAAAACAAAAAGATTCATTATCTATTGGAAATGCTCTTATATAGAGAGTCAGGGCCGGTTCTGAAAGGTTGCTAGTGGGACTCCAGCACACGACATACCATTTTATATCTCTCCATGAGATTCAAGGTGTAGAGGTTGGGCTTAAACTTGCTAATTGATCTTCGAAGCCACCCAAGGATATCTATTCTTACTGATTCCTTGACTATTGTTTCTTACTTAAGGAATCCTGCCATTAACCCTATGTGGTTCTGCCATCACGTCTGGAGTCTATAAAGAGACTTCGAGCTAGTTTACAAGCTTGTACTGTGGAATATACTTATATAGAAGCTAATAAAGTGGACGATTTGTTAGTCGGTAGCATTCCAACTGGTGAGTTTGTGGTGATCGCCCCTAGTTCCTTTATGGAAGACATGAATAAAATTGTTGCAAAAGATGCTTCGAGTAGATTTTATTTTAGGTGATTTGGCATGTGGTTTTTTTTTTTCTTTTGTTTTGTTGGTTGGAGTTCTAGTTAAAGTATTCGGGCATCCAACTCAAAACTAATTGACAATGAGTGGAGCGGCCCTTTCATAATATATTTGGTATTTATTAAGGTGATATATTAGCAATGTGGGAATATTATCCTTCGAACGCCCCCTCACATATATGACACTTTTTGTAGGCCTCTAACAAGTGGACCTTTTGTTAGAGCATAGCTCGGTTGAACTCACCAAACATTGATATGTCAAGTTTGGTTATTATATTTTAGTATCAAAACTCATCTAGAGTCGCTTGATTAAATACTAGAGTCAACTTCGTTTAGGTTAGACTAGAAAGTCTAGGAATGTTGATACATACAAGTATTACTCTAAAGACCTGAAGAATGAGAAGAAGTAACGACTACAACGACGACATCATCCTTCCACTCGAGGTTAGTAATATTGACTTGAACTTGTTTCATTCCTAACATATCTTTGAAGTCGTGCTATATTGAAAACATAACATGTGAAGCTGTATACAAATAATACTCTAGTATATAGACATGATCATAATAGTATGGTCATAGTATTAAGGAATTATATTACGAAGTATAACGCTTATCATTTGAACTTCGTAGATATGACATCGACATAATCTTGTATATAGTTTTATGATTATGTGTATGGGTTAATGATGAAGGTTTCATTCAAGGAAACAATGTTTTACACTTGTTTAAATGAAGTACATTCATCAACTTGTTTCTTGAATCGAAAGGGAAATCATTAGGCTTATTGGTCCGGCTATTCATTGCATATTCTTTGGATGACCAATATGTGTGAGTTAGTAGAACCGATCTTAACTCAGGTTATGCATCTTGGTATAACCGATCATAATGCCTAGACTTATGATTTGGTATGACCGAATCTGGTAATTGGTGTAACCAATCCTAAGTAATCACCATGAGATGGTATGATCGATCCTTGTAATTGGTGTGAACGATCATAAGAGGTGGTGTGACCAATCCTTGTAATCGGTATAACCGATCCTAGTGACTGGTATGACTGATCACAAGTAGGTACCATGTTTAGGTAGAACCGATCTGAACCCATTATGTGACTTGGTAGGACCGATCACAACTAACCATTGTGACTTGGTATGACTGATCACATAGTAGTCTTGCAATGCTGGTAGGACCAATTCTAAACTTGTTTGGAAGTGTGGTAGAACCGATTCTAAGATGCAAATCCGATTTTCCATGATTTACATATTTTCTTCGTGAACTTGTGTAGATTCATAAGGGTTTCTTATATAATTAAATATGTCGACATACTTTGAACAGGGGCATTAACTCTTATCATTTATTGTTCAAAGATATTCCTTGATACTCGAGGTGATCCCCGATCCGAAAAATTGAAAAGCATTTAATTATGATTTTCATTATATATGTTTTAATTACCAGTAATTAAAGCATACCCTCTTGTTGATGGTGGTTTTTAGTTCAAGGATAAAATTATAAAATCCTGTATTTAATGCACTATCAACCGGCAAGGGGTAAAGCCTTTTAAGAAGCGACGAGTGCAAGAAAAACTCTTCGCTCATTGAGCAATTCAATATATATATTAAATTCACTCAGAATGGTGCTGCAGTAGCAATCCCAAATATTCTGTGAATTCTATTTTCTGCCAGCATTATTAACTAATGCATGATTTGCCTGGTATTTGCATGTGCTATGTTCCCATACGAACTCTCAATATTGACATGACATGACGATTAATGCTCACTCTCAGCAGAGTAGCACGAATCTCCCAAAGTGCCAGTACTGGGATCTGCACAAAAATACTCATACAAGCTGCATCGTTCTCTGACAAAGAGATTTTCGTATCGACACACTTTTAATTAAAAGGTAGCTCGATCGAATATGTTTAAGTTCTAGACTGTCCATATCAGTCTCAAAAAACGATCACGGCCACACAATTTGGCCACACGATCCAACAAGCATAGCCTACTTCTAGCAGTGACCACCGACGGGCCCAATAATGCCCTAGTCGATCGAGTTCTATGTTGCTCATTTACAAGTGCTTCAAGCGCTGACCCAAACATGGGTGTTCGCGCTGTATAAAACAAGCTCAAACGATCTAAGACCGACAAAAACGGTCTCAAAAACCCATCAAATCCGTCCAACTTAGCCAGCCTAGTTGGACGGATTAGATCGCATCTCAAGCGATCAAAAAGGTGTCAACGTGTTCGTCGATGGCCCAACTTCTCCCTTGGTCGATCGACCCGTCCACGGCAAGACCAAAGAGCATCAAATCGTTTGCCAAACTCGAGCAAACACGTTATTTCAAAACCCTAAATTTTGGGTTGTGGCGGTATACTACTATTGCAAACCGATCACATCCGTCCAACTTAGCCAGTCTAGTTGGACGACTTAGATCGTTTTTCAGACGATCAAGGAGGTGCACATGATTTCTAACCGACCCAATTCTATTCCTACTCGATCGACTTGCCCAAGGGAAGTCAATGACACATCAAACAGCTTGACCGAACTAGGGAGAATGCGGCCGTGACTAAACCCTAATTGGCGTTTGCGGCAACACACCACTTTCACAAATCGATCACAACCATCCATCTTCGCCGGCCTAGTTGAAAGGCTTAGATTTAATTTCAGGCATCCCCGAAGATGACAACGTGATCACTGTCAGCTCACCTTTACACGTGACCAACCGGCCTGCTCGAGCTAACGCCCGATGCCTCGAATCGCACTCCCAAAAAGGGTTGGCCGCGCGACCCCCTAAACACTAAAGTTGCGTCAACAGCAGTATACAAATGCCTCAAATCATCTCGTCCATCCAACTTCGCCAACCTAGTTGGATGGTGTAGATTTATTTTTAGTAAACCAACAAAGTAACATTGTGATCACCGACCATCTCTCCTCCACAGGGAGTGATCGATCAAGAGACAGCTCGACCATAGGGTCCTCAAATGATTACCCAAATATGGCCGGTCGTGCCACTTTTAAGACGCTCAGTCCGTGACTGATTCGGTCGAGCTCAAAAAGAGCGATTCTTTAAACACATCGATTATTTTCGAAAGTGATGCTTTACATACATCGAATATAAGCAATGATTTATAAATATTGCTTTTACAAATAATTTATTATTTGACCTAAAAGTACTGTGTGCTGCTTTCAGTGACGATTCCCATGACTCGACCCGCTTACTTGAGACATCAAACATGTTACAAATTGGGGGATGCTCACTGGGGTATTTATCCGGCGGTTTACAGCGTGCAGCGTGCAACGCGCCCATTACGAGAACGTGTTAGGTAAGAACCGACGGTTAACAATAATGAGATAGTGGGTAAAAGCGTGACCAGTCTCAAACACCTTCTCCGCTTTCCTCCTTAAGATCAACCCTTCTCCTTCACCTTGTGACTGAATTGAATCTGGAACGACTATTTCTTGGTTTAGGCCAGAGTCTTACAGATTGATCTCTCGAACTCAAAAGTACTTCCGTGCAGTGCATTTGTTTAGGGTTTGAATTCGTTTCTCATCAACACACCCCAAATTTACCAAAAACAGCAGAATCAGTTTTTGCCCTCAAATACCTCTGGAAAATATTATTAGTTAATGTGCTAGACTATAATATAAGTTTTCTATGAGAGTTTTTGGAAATATAGGCTTGGCATTTACCTGGAAATAGGAAAACCGAAATTAGGTACTTTAATGCATATCTTGTGAATATTTTCGGTTTTGGAATTTCCTTGTTGTCCAAACAACCTAGGTTTAAATACCTAAGTTTGCGTTTCTAGCAAACTATCCTAAGAGCCAGGCAAACTTCGGAGAGGAAAATATCTTAATTAGGTGAAATCTCTTACGACCACTCATTTAAAGATTTCTATATAATCAAGAAGCTCTACGAGTACCGTTGGTGGGAAACTAGATAATTGTCGTGTTATTAGTTTTCGATTTGATTTGATTGACTAACGGTTATTGAAACTTTTATTTCACCTAGTTTTTTTATTCTTGAGAATCTTGTCTTCAGATATAAGGTCTACTCAGACTAGATCAAAGTATCGACGAGATCTTTAGAACTGTTGTTAGATCTAAAGGCACATTGTGATAATCCATTGTTAACAGACTATGTTCTGTGTGTGATTGATCACAAGAGGATTCAAGTATTATTGTGCAGGTATTTGAAGGCAGTAGTAGATTTGAAGATGAAGAAGAATTCTTATTAGTTTTCATATCTTGTGGATTTAGTGCGCAAATCTTGAGCGGATGGGATCCACCTAGAATCAGTTTATCTTTGATAGATATGATTGATTAGTTGCGTGAGATCGACATCACTTTATAGTTTCTCGTTGAGATCTATATCGACTGGGTGCAAATCTAAAACTTGACTATTTCGATAGTTATTAGATAGATAGATCTAACCGTACAAAGGAGTTTATTAGATTAAACGGAAGAGCCTTTGTCAACGACTCCACAATATCTTTAGCAAGATTGTTTAAGAGTGGTTACCAAACAAATTCTTCCTTTAATATTTGGAATATGATCCAAAGGACTTGATATTCACGTGCGTGACTCTAGAGGTTGAAGTCGCAGGATACTGAGGGAACTAAGTATCTAGGGGTAGTCTGCTTGGTCTCAACTATACGAAGTTGGTATTTGATTTTGTATATCGACTTAATTTGAGAGTATTCAAAACTAGACAGGTCCCGGGGTTTTTCTGCATTTGCGGTTTCCTCGTTAACAAAATATTGATGTATCTTTTACTTTGTTTTCCGTATTATAATTGTTATTATAATTAAGTAAAATACGCAAGTACGTTAACTCCGTGATATTTGATCCTATAGAGTTTCGGTTATTTCCAAACCTATTATCAAGTACACACTTTGTTGTCATATCGTTTCGATCTTGTATCCATAGTCAATCACACGAGTGACCTTGTTGTTGTATTGTCTCGATCTCGTATCCATAGACGATCACACGAAGTGTGAAACGAATTGTCGTATTTGTGGATGGGGAAAACGATTTGCTGTTTTTTTAGGAAAGTGAAGAGTCGAGCGTACGACCGAGATTCCTCAACCGAACAAACTACTGAACCTCACACAGATGCACTGCAAAGGGAGTGCTTAGATTCGAGAGATCAATCTGTAGGACTCTGGCCTAAACCAAGAAAATGGTCGTTCCAGATTCAATTCGGTCACAAAGAGGTAGATGGGTTGATTTATAAGAGGGAAGCTGAGAATTGTGTGGGATCAATGATGATCAAGGATTGTGGATGTGTTGAAGGTTTCTGCAAATTGATGAACTGCTGAAGTTGAGTTCTGTGAATAAGTTTCTAAATGATTTTGTGTAGACGAATATCGATGATGATTCCTTCAGGTTGTCCTCGATTTAGACTTATTTATATTGCAAGAATGATGAACACCCTGATCCCTGTAAGTGTGACGGTTTCTTGAGTGAAAGAGTGGGAAAGTGGAAAATCGTGGTGAAACCAATTCCAGGTCGTGTGGAGACTTGGTTAATCATTCACCCACTACTTTGCTAACTCCTTCAACCGTTGCACGACTTACTCACATTCTCTCATTGTGGATGTATCCACGTGCCGTAGGCCGCCAGACCAAAAGCCTAAGTGATATCCCCCATTTGTGACGTGATTGATGTCTCACGAATCGTGGAGTCTGCATGACAGACGTGTGTTTAATTAGTCACGTTGACTGATGATTTAGACAGTCTAGGTTTTGTTGAATTGAGCATGAATGACGAATTGCTCAGTGGAACATTCGAGTAACTAAGCAAGTGTTGCTTGACGAATTACTGGATATTGATGGTTGGACCAATATTCGAGCAATTGAGCAAGTATTGCGAATTACTAAATATTGATAGTTGGGAAATTGAGAAAGTATTGCTCAATTCGAAGAATTACTGAATATTGATAGTTGGATCAATATTCGAGCAACTGAGCAAGTATTTCTCATTTTAGCAAATTACTGATAATTTACTGAATTTTGATGGATTGAGCAAGTATTGCTCAATTCAGCAAATTATTTAGGGATGCCGTGACCCAGTAAAAATATTAATTAAAAATACTGGTCTAAGAAACAAACAGAATAGACCTGAGTCTAATGATAAAAATTTTGTCTGTGAGTTTCACGAAAACCAAAATTTTATTTTTTAAATATGTGAGATTTCACAAAATGGAATAAACTCTCGTTTTAAAGGTGGATGCTCGTACGAGAGAAAGTTTATTTTTTCTTTTTTTTTTTTGATAAACTTGCGTCTGTTAGTACTAAAATTTTGTCTATGAACTTTCATAAAAATTTTATTTTCGACATTGAGCTTCAAAGACGTATGCTCGCGTGAGGAAGAAAAAGTATATATATATATATATATATATATATATATATATATATATATATTTCAAATTCACGTGAGTTTCACGTCAAAATATATTTTGTAAAATCAATATTTTGATTTTGAACAACTGTTGAAAGTAGACAATTATTCATAGTGAAATAATGTCTGTATGCGAGTTTCGAAATTGTAGAATGGACGCCTGTCCAATTTTTGAAAAACCAGTGAACGTTCACACAGTAAAATTTTTGGGTTTTTTTCATGATTTTATGAAAATCCAGTCATGATCTTGAATAATGAATTTTGCTCGTCTTTGCAGGTTTTGAATGAACGAGCAAGTTTTAGAAATTCTGACATTATAATCACTACAACTAGTGATAAGTAAGAGTTGGAGTGTTACCATTTTGGTAGACGCTGTTGTCGTGAGCACCTTTATTCCGTGATTCATTGTTTTATTGAATCCTGCACTTTGTATGAATGTTGTGCTGAAGTAGAAATGTTATGCATCTGTCATGACCACTTTGCAAGAATGACTGACTCTCACGATGACACTTCCAAAGATGATGTTTCCAGAGATGACATCTTTACCAATACAACTTCAGGAAATGGCACTTCTGGGACCTCTGAGTGATGGTGAGAGGTCCTTTATACTGAGTTTTAATACTTATCAAAGGATGATCGCGTAGTGATATCTTGGATCAATGTATACTTCACAGAAACGGAAGAAAGTCTTCAAGGCGGAGAATCCAGAATTAAGGACCATGTTAGCAAATGACGCGCAATCCCCGGCTGTCGCTTTGGTGAGTTGTTAGCGCTCATTGTGTCATGACTTTTACCTTCCCGTGCAATTAGGATCACGAGACCAAGGTTTGTTATTTATTTTCAGAATTTTGGTCCATCAAGCCTTGAAGGTATTCAACTCCCTGTTGGTGAACAAACATTGTTATGAATCGAGCGTCGAAGAAGAAGTTGATGTAAGTACCTCTTCGTATAATTGTTCATAGAACTCCTTGAATGAAATATCAATAATTGTTGTTGATGTATCCAGGAGGAGATTTCCATGAATTGAGGGAGCACTGATGATGCACATTCGTCTTCAGAGGATGGTGAAGAAGAAAACCCTGGATTTCGAAACCGAATGAAAGCAATGATATTTCCAACGGTGACGTTGGTAATTCCGATCCTTTGAGCACTTCAGGACCACTCCAGTAAGTAACCATCATATACTTTCTTCATATAAGTATGAAATTGATAATTTGTGAACGAATGAATGCGAATCTATGTGAGTATACGAGTAATTTTGTCGAAATACGTCACCAGGAAATTTCAGACTTCAGCCTTTTCGTAAGAGCACCCTAGAATCTTCATTCGAAGTCGGATTTACGCGGTATGCATATGTATTTTCGAGACCAGAAAATTTCCAAGCTTTTTCAAAGAATCTTTTTGAATTTTGAGCATGTTTAGGGCATGAAAAAGGTGAAACAGTGAACTTCCAGGAGACCTTCAGAACTTTTTCAGATTGCATGTTGTCTGATGTTTTTACCACATCTCCTTGATCGTTCATCCGATTGCTATGAAATTTTGATATGTTGTATATAACACACATACGAAGAGAATGGTATATGACCGAACCTCAAATCCCTTATCAATTGCTCCCGGTTATTCGTTTAATACAGGGCAGTGTAGAATCTCTTCAGATGAGCTTGTTTGAAAAACGTGTTTCATGGCTTCTACACTATTTGCTCATGTTTTAGATGCATAGTAAAGAACTTAGATGATGTTAGTTCACTTAAATGATGGATTTTATGGTTGTGTTGGGTTTCCACGCTTGAATCATTCTAATCCCATGTAATCTTCACATTAGGTGCCAAATGCTGAAGTTGGGAATAATGGATCCAACAATGATGACTTGAGCAACCATGGAGCCGTTGATAATGAGACCTCCATACATGTAACTCAAGGTCATGGAAAGATTGTTGTTGATGCCGTGGAGGTTGATAGACACATTTTTGTGTCTAAATTGTCCTCATTTATCTGTATTGTTGGTACTCGATTTTGTACTTATTATGGTGTTTTGTGTGTTTATAAATATTTTTGGGAAATAAATATTTTTGGAAAAAATCGGCTCGAAAAATTACGTGGAGCACCCCCGGAGGACATTAGATATCCGGACTCCCACAGTTTGGATAAGGGGCACCCTCAGGACACCCCTCAAGACACCTACTATTCGCACCCCACCTCTGGATAGAGGACATCCCCTTCTTCTTCACGGTTACACAGATTTTGGCGGGAAATATGGTTTTGAAAATGCAGTTAACTCGTTATTCACTGTTTCGATTTTTGATGAGTTCTGTTGAGAATTTTTAGGAGGAATGAGTTGGAATAATCCTGTTTAGTCAAAACAGGATTTGTATGAGGCTTAGAAACGTGAAAAAAAGGGGCTGTGTACGTGGACTTTGCAAAACAGGGAAGAATATTTACTCGAGGATATCACGGGATTTCTAGTTATGTTTGGGAAGAGTTCTTGTGGCCTGAGCGTGTTTGATACATGCTGGGATATGTGGAAGAGTGTTTGGATGGAGGTTGACTACAACAGACGCATGAAGAAGACAAGAATGGGAAGAAAAATTCTCGGGAATATTTTCATTGACTGCCGAGTAATGGAAAGATTTCTTGGACTAATGAGGAGTTATTCTTGGTCCAAAGGTGTATAAATAGGTTGCTGGGGTCGAGCAGAAGGGTGGCAGAGAGTTTGGGGATCAGTTAGAACGAACAGAGAGTCGAGAAATCAAAGTTGCAGGAAACCATTTCTGCCGCTGCATAGCTGAAGAACACGAAGAACAGACCAACCAAGACAGTCGTTTATCAACAGTGATAATGACACACAGCCGTGGGTCTTAGAAGCTACAGTCTCAGCGACTGTTGCGCGACAGTCTTATTTGCTATAGTAACAGCGACGGTGAACATATATCGTTCTCTGTAATTTTACTCATTCTCCCAGTTTCATCATTTGTAAACCATCCTTGAGCATAAATGAAATCAACTTTTGAGCGTGTTTCCAACATGATGAGAGGCTAAATTCTCGCGTATCCAAGGCAATGGATGAAGCTATTTACACATGAATAATGGGTAACTATTTCATTTTCTCTAATGTTTAATTATAATTCGCTCAATCACTGCTTTTGCAAAGTTTTTAAATGTTTACATAATTTTATTAATTACTTGTGATTCAATTTGATAGATTATACTTTATTTAATTAATTGATAGTCTATGCTTAGGGAATACAATTAATATTTGAGAATATGTTTGATTATTTGTGGATTAAGATATAAAGGATTTAAAGGCTAATTAGAGTTATGAAATATTTAATGTCATTCATTCATGTGCAATAGTGGATTCTAGTGTCTTGGTTATCTTTAATATCTTGAAATCAAATTTTGAGTTAAGTTTTCTTTATTTTTAGTAAATCTAGAATCTTTTGCTTTCACAAGTCTCAACGAACCTATTTCTATAACAACTCAATTGAAAATCACACCAATTTTTGGCGCCGCTGCCGGGGAGTGGTTGCAAAAAACTATCTGATCGATATCTTTTTGTACATAATTTTATTTTGTTTTTCTTTTAGATTTCTTTTGGTTCTTTTTACACATTTTATTTGATTTTTTTTTAGGTACCTTACCCTGAAGTGTTGTGGGAGAAAAGAGACTATGCACTCGCAGGGATTTTGCAAGAGCCACTCGGAAGATCCATTATAGGTTTGCTTAGATCATTTTGGGTATGATTTTGATGATGATAGTGTTATTTGTGAAGTCAATGCCTTATTAGACTCCACACCACTGCTAGACACTAATAAATGGAAGCCCAGACTAGAACCTCTAGTTCTGTCCGAGTCTCGACTAGTTCAATCAGTCGAGAATGCTCCTACCTTGACCCATAAGCCATTAAGTTCTGAATTTTTTCGTCTTGATGATATTCATAATGTAACTGTTTTAGATGATAATGGGTCTAAGAGTCGTGATATTATTGCTCCATTGAGGCCTTGTTCAGCGAGTGAATTTGAACAAATATCAGTCGTGGAAGTTATTTCCGCTGACTTAGAACCAGATTTAAGGAGTACAATAACTGTTCAATTGTTCAGACAATCTTTAGTAATCATCTGCGATTACTTCATATTCAAGGTTCGAATTATGTTTTAAATAAGATTGAATTCAGTTTTATCTCTATGGGTACTAATCTTTCTTACTATAGGTTCATGTTCTCGACTAATCAGATTAGTTGGGTTGATCCCCAACTCTTCAGGCTTTATATATATAATTCGCAGCTTACCTTGGGTACCAACCCCACATTGTTTGAGAACGTGCTAATGGCAAGTCGGGAAACAAATACATTTCGCTTCATGGGAGTCAACCCATCAGATTTGTTCCCTGCACTCTATCTTTTATTTTAAGTTCTTTAGTTTTTGCATATGTATTTTATAATTTCCCACCTTAATTTCTACGTTGGATGACTCAATTACATTGAGGACAATGTAATGTTTAAGCGTGGGGGCGTGGCGCTTTTGTTAGGATTTTTATTTAAAATAATAATAAAAAATCTATTACATAATATCTCTGTTTTACTCGAGGCCTAGCAAAATATAAGTGTGGGGGTGTTGATAAGCATGTAAATGCTACATTTTATACCCATATTTATATTAGCTAGGATACAATATTTTAGTTGCTAATACTATTTTAGTTCTTTTGTAGAAAGTACAAGTGAATTCGATCATCCAGCGAATAAACAGCAGAATGTGAGACTTAATGGTGTTTGCGACGAAAATGGAAAAATGTGGTTGGCCTGGTATTTCATATATCAGCAACCACAATGATCAAATATGTTGGCCTGGTATTTCTATATATCAGCAGCACTTATTATGCTGGCCTGGCATTTCTATATATCAGCAGCCACAGTGATGAAATGGGGTTGGCCTGGTATCTCCATGTATCAGCAACCACAATCATGAAATGGGGTTGGCCTGGTATTTCCATGTATCAACAACCACAATGATAAAATGGGGTTGGCCGGGTATCTCCATATATCAACAACCATGATGACGAAATGTAGCTGGCCTGGTATCTCTATATACCAGCAGCATGAATTCACGGACAGATAATTATGCAAGAAAACAAATAATTTACATTGTTAACTCAAGCACGTGAATCCCATCTGTGATTAGAAGAATAAAATGGGACGTGTCCATTGCATGACCGCGTTTGCATCTGGAGTTTATCATACAAATCATTCTTTTTCATGACAAGAGAAGTTCTCATTTCTTATTCTACCTGATGGTGTTTGGATCGCAAGAAAAATATGGTTTCAAAGATGCCTTTCTTCCATCTGCTAGTGAATGAAGACATGGAGTTCTGGACCTCTTCCGACAACAACACCAATTGAATTTGGGGACTTCGTACAACGACAGGCGGCAGCAACAATGAAGTTCAGAGGGTAAGGTTAACGATATAAAGCAACAGAGAAATGAAATGAAAGACAATGGTGCATTTGAATTAAAGACGTCAATGGAAATATATCAATGGGGTCTCATATCGCCTGAGATTGAGTATAAGTGAAGTGGAGCTCGAATTCAGATGGAGAGTTCAGTTTCCTGTATGGGCACATCGTTGTTACCAAGGATCCGGAGCATAAATATTTCTTGACGAGGCAAGTAGAAGCCATCTTGCGTGTTATAAATGATATCCGCATCACAACTAGAAATACTGTCACCCGAGATGTACTCTTTGATTGGGAGTACAACTTGAAGAAAGCTGAAGAACTTGGCTTCAATCTGAAGTGGCTTCGTCAAAAGATTGATGCTATCAGGAAAGGAATGGAAGGTGACACTCCTTTCACCACCAGTGATGCCGTGTTGAAGAAGATGGATGAAGTTGCTAAGCTGACCAAGAAGCTGGAGGCGGAGAAAGCTGCTTTGCAAGTCTTGGAGGATGCAGAAAAGCAGAAATCTTATTTTGCTGACTTTCTTTAGCTTTCTTTCCATGATATCTTGAACCTTGGACTTCTGAGAGATGTGAGGTTTTATTTTGGTTTTGATTTATTGATTGGTTTTGGATTGTGAAATCGATCGTCTTGACCAGTGGATCGTCAGTCCCCAGTATTTTGTTAAGTCTCTCATTTCTTTCGTTTTCCCTTCTTCTGGCGAGACCTAGATAGAGGACCCAGATAGAAAAATTGATGTAAAGACCTAGGTGGTCGAAGTTGGAGGTACCTAGATGAAGGATTTAGCGGAAGGACCTGGTGGACATCGATCGACTGTGGAGGTTATGAATCCCGTCTAAGAATTGTTGCTTGCTTGTTGTATGTTCTGGAAGATGTAGGAACCTCATACGACATCGAAATTCGATGCTTGACCCTAACTTTTGAAGCTAAGAGACTGAGTTATCACATGAGCAAAGAATCACTCGATTTGGAGTTGCATAGGTCATCCAATGAAGCGTGCACATTTGTAATTTGTAATCCCGTACAAATTTTTCAGATGTCCTAGACCTGACGGTAAAGGCCATATCTTTTAGCTCGTATGCCCGGTTGATGCTTCCTTTTGGTATGTTGTAGAAGAGACATAGACGAACATCTTTCTTTCAGGAATTATTTTCCCATTCCTCATCCATTGGTACGTTTTTGTAAACCCATGGCCTGGAGCGTGTCGTATTTGATTTGTAGAGGCGATGAGAACATCTTGTAGAAGCGTTTGGTTTGTGCTCGTCTGTCGTGCAAGATTTGGGAAGACATTCATGTTAGCAGGTTTTCACGTCTACATATCTTGATATGAATCATTAGGGCTTGAAGAATTACGATCCATAGAGTAACTCTTATGAATAGTTGATAAAGCCGGTCGTTATGAGATGTTGCTCCTGAGACCGTTGATGATGCTGAGACCATGGATGGAGTTGCTCCAGAGACCGAAAGTGATAGTCTTTGCTTTTTCATCCAGTGAGCCTTTACATTCACGAACCAATTAGTGAGTTGAGCATTCCTTAGATGAAGGTGTACTAGGATTTCAACCCAAATCCTCCTGAATATGACTTTACTGTGAAGTGGCTTCGTCAGGGAATCGATGTTGTTGTAGCAGATAACAACGACAGTCTCCATTCTTGATATAATTAGTGAAGGTAGGGAATTCCCCAGTCGTGAGGGGCTTGTGATGTAGAGAGGTTCCGTTTGATGACATTTCATGGAATCACATCAGGTTGCAATGACTTGTTATGTGGATAACATTTATTGAAATATATTGAATTGATATTTCCAATAAAATCAAGTCCCCAGTGAATTCCTCATTCACTTAGCAGAGTTGAAGGAGTTTGTAGTATCCATTGACGAATGATGTTGCATCTTCTTTAGAAGTCTTATCATTGGATAGTGAAGACCTATCGATTATAATTCAGCCGCACTTTGATCGTGTCGGTGTTGAACCAGTGTGTCACCGTGAGATATTCTGCTGAAGCTAGAGGAGCTATTATCGAAGGTGTACTCTCTGACTGAGAGTACAATTAGAAGGCTTCTTATATGCTTGAGCGCTGAAGCGTCGAATGTCATAGGCTTGATCGTCTCGGCCCGTGTATCTTCTGTTGATTCAGCATTCCGTTGCGATAGTGATATTCAACGCTTGTGCAGAAATCAGAGATTTCTGATACTCGTGGACATTCCTACAAGTGGAGAAGTGCCTAAAGTGTTCTTGCCATGCTTCCGTCATCTCTCATTAATGAATGTCTCGGTGAGATGCTCGACTCGAAGCGGTGTCAGATTCAACCACTTGGTAAAATAATAATGCGATGAAGCTACCATTCATAACGTCTTGCAGAGTTGCTAGCATAATTGAGTCCCCATACTAGGATATCATGTGAGTAAATGAATGACATAAACATGGAAGGAATGAGACTTTCCTGGGTGCGGAACCTCTTGATGAATGTCTATGCATCTTTTGCAGGTTCTTGCTTCAACCTCGTCAAAGTTCGAAATTTCTCCAAGTGCTCCAATGATGGGATGACGAGTAGATTCTTGTCGAGTGATGCCTGCGGCTCTGAGGGTTTTCAGTGGAATAATGTTGATGGCGGTGTCAGCATCGATCAACATTCTTCCTAATTCATTTCCTCTGAGATGGACCTTGGTAAGCAGTCCCAAGTCGTGCATCTCCTTGTTTGTGAATGAAGGTTCCAGGAGTATTTCCTGGATGGACAGACTCTGACATAATGTAATTCGGTGTTGTGAACATGTCTTTCATGTCTTTCCTTTGTGCCTTAGACAGATAGAGCAATTTCACAGATATGCTCGATCAACGATTGAACTGCTTCTTTGACTGGTTGTTCAGAGAGTGTAAAGGTTCTATCTGGGAGAGGATTCTTGTGTACTCCTTCAGTCCCCAGTTGAATATATTTTGGATCAACCTTATCTTTGAAGATGTGCTTCAAAATATTGCAGTTACTTGTTGGATGATCGATGAACTTATGAAGGAAGTACCTGGGATTATCCATTTCTTCTTCAGTTGGATGTCTCCTGATGAATGTCAATTTGCTTGCACCATCGTGAATCCAGACTTCCAGTAATTTGATCACTTCTTCAATGGTAACAGAGAAGTTTGAATTTGTCTGACCATTTCCTCGTTTGTTGATGCAGGGTTGAGGTTTGTGCATTTCAGGATTGGTCATCCTTTCTTTGCGCTTCCGAAGGATCTTGAGAGATTGGAGAAGTATATGCTTCTGTTGTGGTGCTTCGGCTTTCCTTTTGCTTCCTTCAGCAACAACGTTATTGGAAGGTTGGAAGCTGTATTTTCTGTTGAAGAGGCGCTGAGTATCACGTGGTTCTCAGTCTAGGTCTTTCTCTTTCCAGTAAAGCATGCACGGTAGTTGCTGATCGCTTGGATGCTTCATGAAGTTTTGAGAAATTCTGGAATCGCGGATTCTCCAGCAAGGCTCTGTAGATTGGGATTATTCCGTTGTGTTCATGCTCTCCTAATATATCCATGAATCGACAGACGTGTTCTTGAGTGTTTCCTGTTTCGTTGTACAGTGTGGACATTGGGGAAGTGTAGCCCATCGAGAGAGGAATTCTTTGCATAGCAGCATGATATGAAGGTTGATGACGGTGGACAGATGGTATCTTGCCTTTTCCTTGATCCTCCATGAAGCGTTCCAGGTCCTCCCGAGTGATGAATCCTGCAGGTTCCTTTGTTGGTTTGAAAAGGAATGGTATCACCAGCACCGATGTTGGAAGCAAGAGTATTTTCTGGAGTACCACCATTGTTACTAGTGACGGCGTTGATTGTGTTAGGATTTGTAACCGAACCTGACCTAAGATCAACCATTTTGTAAAAATGTGAGATTGTAACCGAGAGATTAATCTCCCACTGTGGTCATCAATCTGTGGATGAGGAAAAACGGTTTGCTGGTTGTTTAGGAAAGTGAAGAGTCGAGCGTACGATCGAGATTCGTCAACCGAGCAAACTGCTGAACCTCACACAGATGCACTTTAAAGGGAGTGCTTAGATTCGAGAGATCAATCTGTAGGACTCCGGCCTAAACCAAGACAATGGTCGTTTCAGAGTCACTTCGGTCACAAAGAGGGAGATGGGTTGATCTGTAGGAGGGAAGCTGAGAATTCTGTGGGATAAATGATGATCAAGGATTGTGGATGTGTTGAAGGTTTCTGCAAATTGATGAACTGCTGAAGTTGAGTTATGTGAATAAGTTTCTAATCGATTTTGTGTAGACGAATATCGATGATGATTCCTTCCGGTTGTCCTCGATTTAGACTTATTTATATTGCAAGAATGATGAACACCCTGATCCCTGTAAGTGTGACGGTTTCTTGAGTGAAAGAGTGGGAAAGTGGAAGATTGTGGTGAAACCAATTCCAGGTAGTACGAAGACTTGGTTGATCATTCACCCACTACTTTTCTAACTCCTTCAACCATTGCACGACTTACTCACATTCTCTCATTGTGGATGTATCCACGTGCCGTAGGCCGCCATACCAAAACCCTAAGTGATATCCCCCATTTTTGACGTGATTGATGTCTCACGAATCGTGGAGTCTGCATGACAGACGTGTGTTTAATTAGTCACGTTGAATGATGATTTAAACAGTCTAGGTTTTTTTGAATTGAGCATGAATGACGAATTGCTCAGTGGAACATTCGAGTAACTGAGCAAGTGTTGCCTGACGAATTACTGGATATTGATGGTTGGACCAATATTCAAGCAATTGAGCAAGTATTGCGAATTACTGAATATTGATAGTTGGGAAATTGAGAAAGTATTGCTCAATTCGACGAATTACTGAATATTGATAGTTTGATCAATATTCGAGAAACTGAGCAAGTATTGCTCAATTCAGCAAATTATTTAGGGATGCCGTGACCGAGTAAAAATATTAATTAAAAATACTGGTAGATTACCAAATATTATATAATTAATCCGCGTGTTGTTTGCTGGATAAACATAAATTTATTCAGTGTGTGAACATGCTCAGAATGATAATTTGTTGAGCGTTTGTTCGAAACCCTAAATTTTGATCGATTGCTCATTAATTGACGGATTGCTGAAAATAGGTCATGAGCCAAGGAGGGACCGACCACACGGGACTATAGACGTCCATGTGATTCCAAAGTGCTCGAGTGAGCGTACACCAGGGTCCCGAGTTGACCGGTTGGTGAAGGAATGACGATTAAATGTTGGTTTCATCATTTATTGAAATAATGCTCGATTGAGAATTATGTGATAAAACCTAATTATGAAAAAGTGAGGGACCGGCCAACAAGGCATGGAACCGGCCCTTGAGGGTGTGGGACCGGCTGATGGTCGATTGAGCAAATCCCAAGTTGTTTGGAAAGAGCTTGGACCCAATATGAGGAATTGCGCAAATTAGGTCAAAATTAGGAAAACGTGTGGGACCGGATTATTGCAAGCCTTGGGGCTGCCCTTGGTCGGTCAAGGGAGCATGCCCGTGTCTCCATAATTCCCGTCTCTCAGTTATGAATGTTTCAGCATTTTCTGATGTGCGTTTGAGCAATATTTCAGGTTTTCAGAAGAGTTCGATCTTTGACTGAAATCCTCGTTTTTGCTCGAATGAGCAAGTATACTGGTTTGATCAATATTTTGTGAATATTAAAATAATAATATTTTAATATATTTTTCGTGAGTATCCTAGTCGGTCATGTGACCATGTTGACTTTTGGCTTTTTCATGATTTGCGCAATATTTGAGAAAATATGGAGAAACCATGATTTTTGCTAAAACTGGGGAGTTTCACAATATGAGAAAAATAACAATTTATGAAAAATTAGGGATTGCAAGGTGTGGAACCGGCCACGGCTAGGGCATGGCCGGCCGGCTAAGTTTCCCAGTCCGCAACACCTTTCCCTATTTTGTATTATTATTTTTTGTGAAACTACACAAAATTGGGGAAACCATGAAAATATGGAGAAACCATGAGTTTTGATCAAACAAGGAAAGTTGCTGGAATTGAGAAGTCTTCATGAGTTTATGAAAACAACAAAAATAAGGAAAAATAATGGAGGGAGCATGGGACCGGCCACAACTAGGGCACGACCACCTGGCCAGTGGGCCCGGCCCATGGGCGCTTCTCCATTATTTTAATATTATTATTTTCTCTCTCCTGTTTTGTGCGGGATTCCTCATTTGTCCATATTTTGGATGCGCGTTTACGCATATGGGTGCTCGTTCGTGCATCATTGTCGAGTACACTTGCACCATTTTATGGGGCTTACTCAGTGGTAGTCCAGATGCCCGATTTTTGAGTATTTATTACTAATTTATGAAATTCAGCGGAGAATGATTCATGAAACTGAGTAATCAAAGTGAATAGTTTTTTATTATCAATTCGTAGGATCAACCGTGGATTCGACCATGAATTCAGAATAATAAAATAGGTATTACCATTCCATGGGATCGTGAATTCGACCATGAAATCGGAGTAATAAAATAAGTGGTGATATTACCATTTCATGAGACCAACCGTGGGTTCGACCATGAAATCAGATTAATATCTATTACCATTTCATGAGATCATCCGTGGATTCGATCATGAAATCGGAGTAATACATTTATCTATTACCATTTCGATCATGAAATGGGAGTAATGAGATAAGATAGATTATATTCTAGGAATTCAGTGGTGAATGTCACGGTAGAATTTAATCTCTTGTGTATAGTCAGTGAATTCAGGCCTAGTGCATCTAAGGCATTACTTAAGTCTCTTCAGACTCCACAACCTGATCCCTCTAATACTATCCAGGAGGAAATCAATCTATTAGAGACGCGTTGTTCGGATAAATTTGTTTATGAAGACACTCATGAAGCCCAAGTGGGCGCCCCGGATATATCCAGTTGTCTTGCAAGAAACTTTCGATAAGGTTGTGCTACGTCTGTTCATTACTCTGATCTTGTGCATTTGTCTCATATTAGTGGCAGTTCTATTTGGCTTTAATTATCCGCACTTATTTCAACTATTAATATATGATATAAAAGGTGACTAGCCATTTTGTGGTACTTATATATGGCTGAGAACTTTAAACTTAGCACTTCTTGGGAGGTAACCCATGCTCATGCAACACGGTATATCCTTCCTTCACTTGTTTTCTGCAAGTGGTGACAGTTTCTCCTTGTTCATGCTTTTAATTTCATCTTAGAACATTGAGGAAAATGTTAGATTTAAGTTTGGGGGTATGGGAGAAACTTTTCAGTTGTATTATTAAACTCCATACCCTAGAAATTTGTGCCAATTAAGGATAACACTAACCAATCTAAGTGGATGGAAGCATCTTGGTTGTAGGGGTTGATAAACCCAACTTAGAGTCTATTCATAAAAGCACAAAGCTCAGGTGTTAGAAATAACATGGTAGTTTCGCTATATCTCGTTGAGTCCTTATTACTTTTTTTTTTTTTTTTGTAAACTTATATGTTTCTTTAAGTGATTTGGAGAGGTAACAGCATCGAATTGTTACCACCGCCAGGATGAAATAAAGCGATTGTGTAGCACTAGTGTTTTTAGCATGACGCATGCTAAAAGATGCGCCATGGCCTGAGATGAAGCTTCATCAAATCTTCCGTTGCTTGTTAGGAGGTAGATTGTCTTAAGGCCAATATCGCGCCAAAATGGTGCATTATGTTAAGCATTCGGCTAAGGGCCAATGTTGCATCATCATGATGCATTATCCCAGTTGGGTAGATGGACTTAGGTGTTGCAGCGCAATCATTACTCATTATGCATGCTATTGGCTTAGAGCCTATATTGCACAATTATTGTGCATCAGGTTAAAGAGGAATTTCCAAGAGAATATTACACGATCGTTATGCAATAGGCCAGAGAGAATGAAGCGCAATCATTATGCATTACAGAATAGAATTCAACAATCATTGTCGATTATTCATAAATACATGGAAACGACCATGAATAATGAAGCAGGCATGTCAATCCGCTCTCTTTTTCTAAGTTGTAGAAATTGCAAGTTAACATGTTGTTGATGGCGGTTTTTAGTTTAGGGTTAAAATCGTAAAACCTTGCATCTGATGTGACATCACTCTGTAAGGAAGCGGATCCACGAGTGTCAACCTCTTCACTGGTATATTTATTGATCCGTTCAATATATTTACATGAAATTTATCGAGACTGGCGCATGTAGCAACAATCCCAGGCATTATGTAAATTTTGGCACCTTGCCTACACTCAATTAATATAAGTTTCTTTGAATGCTTTCTGTGTTGTGTTCCCCGGCTGAACCCTTAATGTTGATATGGCATGACGATTTGTGTTCACTTACAGCAGAGTAGCACGAATTTCCAAGTATCAAGGATAAGGTCTTTGCATAAGGTATTCAATCAGAAAGCATGCTGCTCTCTGGAAACAAACTTAAAAGAAATCTGTGTCAACACATAGAATTCAATCAATTATCATGACTAATTTTCAAAAGTTAGGGTTTTGCGCCTTGCACAATATACCAGACCTTGCTTGTCGAAATTAAGCCCAGGCAAACTAGGTAATTAATCCGCCATGGATTAGAAGATGCAAAATCTTTCGCAGAATCAGAAAACAAGGAGCCGTAGGATAGGAGCAGCAACAAAGAGAGGCGTGTCCATGCCTTAGGACAACCGGCGCCATTTTCCATTGGCCAAGCCCCATCCTAAACCGACCCTATTTCCCTTGACCAATCAGGTTGCCTTAAACTCGCCACACGCACATAAGTTTTGGCTGGGCCCATACTTGCAGGCCTATTTCCTATCGACCAATCAGGCCACACAAAACCTGCCATGCACACCAAAAGGGTGGCCACGCCCATGTTTGGCCGGACCCCTGCTTTCATTGACCAATCAGGTTGCTCTAAACCTTCCACAACTTTAAAAAGGGTGGAAACTGTGTCAAAAGGTTACTATACCAAGTTGGCTTCCCAAAACCATGTCAACATGCTAATGACATGTCAAACATGCCAAAAATAAACATGCCAGACGCACATGCCGAACGCGCATGCCAGACGCAGATGCCAAACGGCATGCCAAACATGCCAATCGCACACGCAAAACATGCAGGTCAAGTGCACATGCCAAACGTGCCACCTACTGCATACTACATGCCATATACGCTAATTAGGGTTTCGACATGCCAAACCCTAATTTAGGAAAAGTTGTCGCGCCAACCGAACCAAACAATGTTCCAGAGAACATGAGGATCAATGTGGCCATTAAAACTGATGTTGCCACACCACGTTTGAATCTAACACCAACATGCCAAAAATCCAGCGGCCATGGATACGCCAGGCGTCACTTGCACCATCGCGCCGCTGGCATGCACAAACTATGCTAGCCATGCCGTAACGCCACTAGCATGCACTAAAGGCGCCACTGTGCCAGTCGGGCACCAACGGAAGGTATCCACAATCAACGGCTACCCTTCCCCATGCTTGCCACCAAACTAACAGACTTGTGGCAACTTTTACGCGACCAGACGCCTAAATCATGTGGCTATGCCAGGCGCCACTTACACCATCATGCCGCTGGCATGCACAAATTATGCCAGCCATGCCGCGATGCCACTGGCATTCACTAAAGGCGCCACTGTGCCATTATCAGGCGCCAACAGAAGGTAGCCATAACTAATGGCTACCCTTCCTCATGAGATGCAATCTCAACCATCCAAGTTCGCCACAAAACTGATAGACTTGTAGCAAGTTTCAAGCGGCCATCCAAAACGATTCTAATAGCATCACATGCTATTTTTCTGCGGCAAGTCTCGTGATTTTGACTTGCCAAAGTGCTACATGTTTTCCACAAAAAACACTCGAGACATCAAACATGTCACAAACTGGGGGATACTCATCAGGGTATTGGTATGGAGGTTTACAACGTGCGGAGTGCAATACGCCCGTTACAAGAAAGTGTCATGAAGAAGGGAAGTTAGTAGACTCCACTCTTCCACCACTCAATCGTTTCCACTTCCTACGAGATCAGAGTACGTTTTATTATGACTTGTATAAATAGGTTTCACCTATTTCCTCCAAACAACAAGTTTTGGTCAAGAGAGCAACACAGTATCCAGAAATCACCTGATAGCTTTCCATTCATCTAGCCAGTTCTACTTTCTGATACAAGTCACAAACAACCACACTTTCAGAATCAATGATTCTGGTCTCTACACTTTCTTCGCTTCCCTCCCTAAGACCAACCCTTCTCCTTCACTTTGTGACCGAAGCAAGTCTAGAACGACCATTTCTTGGTTTAGGCCAGATTCATACAGATTGATCTCTCGAATCAAAAGTACTCCCGTGCAGTACATTATTTAGGGTCTAGACTCGTTTCTCATACACACACACGAAATTACCAAAAACAGCAGAAACCATTTTCACCCTCAAACAATCGGCGACCACAGTGGGAGATTAATATCTCGGTTGCGAAGACAATTTCTCAATTTTCACTCCAATCTTTCCAAACTCAAGATGGTGGATATTAGGTATAAATTCAATCATTAACCAGAATTCACTTCAGTCACCAATCCCAACTTTCCGCTTCATGAGTTACCCCAGCTATCCCAAACACTTCCAAAGCTGCTGATGCTCGAAATCCAATCACCATGGAAGGTATGGCAAAAATATTAGAAGATATGGCCGCAAATAAAGATGATATTGTCAAGCCGCAAAATGGGATGTTTTGTCTCTTAAAGAGTATGGTGAACCAGCTGTATCATGATCCATCAAACATTCGCTCGAAGAACTCCACCAATTTCAGAGATGGCACAAAATGTTGAATCCTTGTATGAAGTCTATGCCCCAGCCAACGATGATGCAGACAGAGTATGTGGACGTATCCAACGAGAGCAAAAGGGAATGACCAATACAAATATACTGTCCGCAAACGTAGTCAGCACATCCCATGGAGTTACACCCTCTAGAACCAACACCAGCAACACCGGAAGCATCTCCTCTGGCGTGACACCTCCTATTACTAGAGCCAGAGCCGTCGCTACTCCTAATATTCCTTTGAGAATGACGCATCCAATCATCACCAGGGATACTACCACTTCTTCGTCAGGACGAGATACTGGAGGAGCTAGAGGAAACCATCCTCCCATTACCATTGTCGATTTAATGGAGAAGTGGGAAGTGCTTGCCAAAACTCAGACGAACATGGCCACAACTCAAAGGAAGCGAAGCAACGAACATTCAAATGATTATGTTAAGGGATTCAGAATTCGGGCATTAGATTGTCATGATCCAAATGTGACTGAACATCAATTGGTGGAGTTGTGCATTAACGCTTTCTGGGGACTCTGTTCACAAAACCGTGTAATCTATGATGGAGCATATATTTTCATCCCTCAACCGTGTTACGTCCGGCGTGCGATTTTCTTCAATTGGAGAATCTACCCCGAAATCCCAGTCTCTCTTGGAAGGTACGTCTGGTAAATGTAACTGGGGACTCCTAACCACTACTCACCAGAAAAGTGTCGAGTTTGAAAACGCACTGATTGACGCGGTCTCTGACTTCAACATTGTAACCATCAAGACTCTGAGAGTTGCAAGGGAAAATCAAACAGAAGTAGCGTATTTTTCCCAGGAGGAGAAAACATGACTTGTAGACTAGCACTATTTGTGCACTGTTTTCCCATCCGCCATATTGTGTCAACTCGTCTTTCGAAGTTAAGGGTTAATGGCGCCCTCACTGAAGTTCGCTTCAGAAGCCTCTTCGGCTTTCAATCCAGGAGTTTCTTCAATGTCTCACTCCAGGAGCCGCTTTGGCGTTCAATCCAGGAGTTTCTTCAATGTTTCACTCCAGGAGCCGCTTCAACGCTTCGCTCCAGAAGCCGTTTCACTCCAGGAGCCTCTCCAACGTTTCACTCCATAATCCGCTCCGCTTCAACGTTTCGCTCCAAAAGCCGCTCCGTTTCAACCGTTTCACTCCAGGAGCCGCTTCAAAGTTTCGCTCTAGAAGTCGCCACTTCTTCCTTCCAAGGTTCCTCCCCGTAGCCGCCGCTCTTTCATGCCAAAGATCGTGCTGTAACCACCACTCCTTCCTGCTAAAGATTGTGCCATAGCCGCTACTCCTTCCTGCCAAGGATTGTTCCTTAGCCGCTACTCCTTCCTTCCAAGGATTATGCCGTAGCCTCTACTCCTCCCTTTCAAGGATCGTGATTACAGCCAGCCCAGGTTCGCAGTTGTGGCCACTTTTTGGTCCATCTCGCCAAACCTCGTGGTCGTGGACAGTTTACCCGCTTACGCATCCAGCCAATCCCTTTGCTTCCATGGACGCCCATGCAATTCCAACCAACCTATTTTGGTTCCCACGACGATGTAGTCTCTTCTGATCACATCTGCTGCAAAGAACTGTTGCTGCTCGTTTGTCGATACCAGCTAGAGCTTTACCATAACAACAACCACTATAAAGTTTCACGTGGAAGAAGTAATAGAGTCACCAGTACGGATGCAAGATGATGTCTTTATCGTGGTCAACTCACCGAACATACAAGATAGAAACATGTAACCCACACTTGGGGACTGAGGCTCTACACGTGATCCCTTCACTGTCAAAGCTCAGAAGACACGGTCCACCAAAAGTCATAGCCGCGACAAGGTCATCCACCCTTCAAAGGTGTAGCGTACGAATATCATCACCTCTATGTCTAGAAGGCGCCTGCAACACTTTACGAGGCCGTGGAGGATCCCAAGCCTACTCAGAGAAAACGACTTCAGTAACCAAAGAGAAGTGCGACTGGGGACTGCTCATCACGGCCCATCCCCGACAACAATCAAGCATTCATGAGATAACTCCAGAGATGCGGCTGAATTTTTTTTATTGAAGAGACAGGGGGATCCACGATTAACGACATAACTCTCTCACTTCTACCTCTTCGTTATCCAGAATGTTTCGTCCATGCGATATTCCAAGCATCCCAGCATCACATCCAGGAGAGCATGATAAAATTGTATCAAATCCCATAGGCGTGGATTCAAGGAAATGCAATTAAAGTAGGCTACACCTGGGGACTAAAGCCTCCTTCATGTTTAGAAGCTTAAACGCAGTCACTACCTTACTAGTGAATACAGCAGAAGCACATCTTCCATGAAAATATTGGCTCAGGATAATTACACATGGGGACTACCAGAATGGGATGCCTTCACTGCCCTCAACCAGGTTATTTCCGATTTCAACATCATCACTGTCGAAGTTTTACGAGCCGTAATAATTTCTCAACATGAAGCCGTACACGTGCATCAAAGACACCAATAGCACGCCACAGAGATACATTCACATATCCGGCCGTGCCATCGTATCTAACAAAAGTATAATTGGGGACTGCTCACTTCACTCCATGTAATAGTCCAAGATTCAGAAGGTGGTTCAAAGGATGTCGTTTGGAACGAAGTCTTTGAAGACTTGATAACAGCACATCAGCAACGGAACGTCTCTCAACTCATTTATTTCACCTAATGGCTCCGGAAGATTTCGACCATACAAGCATCCAAAGCATATCATCATCGCAATCAGAAAGTCTAGGTACCAAATAACCTAAAGTCAAGGATGAACCAACAACGCAACCACAATCTCCAAGATTAGCCCTGACATTATTTCATCCATCCATCCCAAAAGTACAATGGAGTTTGGTAAATTTTGAAATCCACTGGAGAGGTCAGATACTCATTCTTCTGGAGTCAAAACCTTATTACACATTCTGGAGAAGATCGATGGTACTGTTGGGTGGATACATGCGAAAACACCTACCTTGAGTTCTCCTGGGTCGCCTTGTTGTTGATTATTGGAGATTGCTTTGTTACATTAATGCTCGCTCTACCACCGCTAACAAATGACGAAGAGAAGCTAGATACTGCAGATGAAAGCACGGAGCCGGACGAACAACAAAAAACAGAAGAGGGTCGATACCCCTTTTCATACGAACGTAGTTTATAGAGTTTGAACAGAACAAGGATTCCTTATTGCTCCATGAACGGGAATAGATGACTGGGCGCACCATACTTATGCTCCATAACCGAACAAGTAGTGTGCCAATATCTCCGCTCCATGACCAAATCAGCAGCGCGCCAGCACAAGGAACACCAGTCGCTCAACCTGCAACACTCCATGGATCCAGCACTCCGTGGTCAAGCCAACTCTCCATGGCTCCAGCACTCCGTGGTCAACCAAACTATCCATGGATCCAACACTCCGTGGTCAAGCCAACTCTCCATGGATCCAGCACTCCGTGGTCAAGCCAACTCTCCATGGCTCCATCACCCTGTGGTTAAGTTAGCGCCAACGTTCCAGCATTTGTGATCCATCCAGCAAGCCTTCCAAGTGCCAGTTTCCACCATTCCATGGACTGAAGCCAGTTTCCACCATTCTGCGGACTGAAGCCAGTTTCCACCATTACGCGGACTGAAGTCAGTTTCCACCATTCCGCAGGCTGAAGCCAGTTTCCACCATTCCACGGACTGAAGCCAGTTTCCACCATTCCGCGGAATGAGGCAAGTTTCCACCATTCCGCGGAATGAGGCAAGTTTCCACCATTCCGCGGACTGAAGACAGTTTCCACCATTCCGCGGACTGAAGCCAGTTTCCGTGGATTGAAGCCAAGCGCCATATCCGCATGTTCCATTACCTAACCATCCAGCGCCCGTTCCGCAGGCCAAGTTGCAGCGCCATCTTCTCCGTTCCACAGCCAACCAAAGCAGCACCACCATTACCGTTTGGTAGCCAAAGAAACACCACCATCACCGTTTGGTAGCCAAAGCAGCGCCATCTCCTCGCTCGCCAGGCAAGCAGGGCCATCATCACCATTTCGTAGCTAAATTTGCAGCGCCAATATTAGCATTCCATATCCGAACTTGTAGCGCAAGTATTAGCGCTCTGTGGCCAAAGTGGCAGTGCCAACGCCAACGCACTATGGCCGAGCCAAAGTTATGCAAAGCCGCTAATGCAAGGATTACAGATTATTCATGCCTTCTGACAAAGGTTAGCCAAATTCTCCTGACAATCTCTTCATGACTTGCCGTTTTGATTTTATCCTTGCCTGTCACCATCTCATGCTTACCCCGCAACAATGCCACTGTCACGAGCTAAGCAGGGGACTTAATGTTGATGGTGGTTTTTAGTTTGGGGTTAAAATCGTAAAACTTTGCGTATGATGTGACATTACTATGTAAAGAAGCGGAGCCACGAGTGTCAACCTCTTCACTGGCATATTTATTGAGCCGTTCAATATGTTTACATGAAATTTATCCAGACTGGCGCCTTGCCTACACTCAATTAATATAAGTTTCTTTGAATTCTTTCTGTGCTATTTTCCCCTGTTGAACCCTTACTGTTGATATGGCATGACGATTTATGTTCACTCGCAACAGAGTAGCACGAATTTCCAAGTATCAAGGATAAGGTCTTTGCATAAGTGATGTGATTTGTAGATAGTGGTAAAAGTGGTTCGATTCTCAGACTTGTGAAGGATATTAATTAGACTTAAATTCTAATAGTAAAATAGAAAACTCACTAAAAATTATAGCAAACTCAATCAAAGTTGATATCAATATTAAAAGAACACTGAGGCTAAGATTCCACTATTTTCCAAATTCAAAGTGATTTAATCCAATATTTATATTCATGCAATTTTCTTGTTCAATTTGATTCTTACTATTGCAACAAGTAGATTTTCAAAAGCAATAATTGTAAAACCAAGCATGAAGCATCAAGAGTCTATAAACTAAGCATACTCCATCAAAATAGATCACAATCACTCAAATAAAAATCATATTCAATAATAATCCAAGGAAAATAATTATAATAATAATTGCAATAAATCAAATTAAATAGATTGTACCGCTTTTTGTTGGAAAAATAGCTTCCTCTATCGCCTCAGCAATGGGGTTTAGCTCCTCATATCAAAAACAAGTTCAAAATAATAAATCATGGCTCAAAAGGTGGTTTTATTGAAGAGAATATATAAAACAGCAGATTTGCAACTGTGTATAGATGTTACAGAAGTCACCTTTACAGTTGGTGTTGCAATACTGAAGATATACGTTACTAATCAACTGTTACAGGATCAGAAATTTAAGACCCTAAAATACGACTGTCCTGCACAACTTAATGTTCTTCAGGTGTTAAACAACGACATTGTTCTGCGACTGTTTCCCGTGCATCAATGTGCTTCCTGTTCTTCCTCTCCAGCAGCAGCAGCAGCAGAAACAGAGTTTGGTAAAGCTCTGATTTCTTCTTCTCTGGCTCTCCTTAGATCCCCAAACTCTTGACACCACTTCTATATGACCCAAACAATCTATTTATATCAAAAATATCGATTAAATCTCTCCCAAATCTTCCAAAATATCTTTCCTTCTCTTCACGACAAAGTTGCGGCAATTTTTTTTTTTAGAATTTCTACGCGTTTCTGAGCTTTCCTTTTTATTATAAACTCTTCCTTAGATAGATACAAATCTTTGGGAAGGTTTACAACACTTTAATCTCTCTAAAATTCCCTAAAACAGGTCACACACGTGACTTTTCATATTTTCTGTTGTGATAAAAATCCGTCGATTGAGCCCAGTCTAATCGATTTCAGCATCCATATTAGATTCCTAGACCCATAAAGAGTCTATCCTATGAAAATCAGAGGTTTAATCGACCTCAAACTCCTCCAAATCAGGAACCCTAAATCTGCCAGAACTGTATCTACTTTCCCGCCTTTTGAATTTCAAATGTTGAAGATGGTTGCCCCTTATCCATGGTAGGGGTGCGATTAGCAGCTGATGGAAATGGGATGCCCCTTAGTAATTAGGCTACCCCTTATCCAAAGTGAGAGTCCGAATAACAAATGTCCTCCGGGTGCTTTCCGACAACTTTTCGAGCCGATTTTTTCCAAAAATGTTTATTGGCCAAAAATACCTACAAATAAATAAAACACCATAATAAGTACAAAAATGAGCCCTAACAATATATAGAATCGAGATAAATCGGACACAAAATTTTTGGCACCTCGCCTACACTCAATTAATATAAGTTTCTTTGAATGCTTTCTGTGTTATTTCCCCCTGCTGAACCCTTAATGTTGATATGGCATGACGATTTGTGTTCACTCGCAGCAGAGTAGCACGAATTTCCAAGTATCAAGGATAAGGTCTTTGCATAAGGTATTCAATCAGAAAGCATGCTGCTCTCTGGCAACGAACTTAAAAGAACTCTGTGTCAACATATATAATTCAATCAATTATCCAGACTAATTTGCAAAAGTTAGGGTTTTGCGCCTTGTGCAGTATATCAGACCTTGCTTGTCAAAATTAAGCCTAGGCAAACTAGGTAATTAATCCGCCATGGATTAGCAGATGCAAAATCTTGCCCAGAATCAGAAAACAAGGAGCCACAGGATAGGACCAGCAACAAAGAAAGGCATGGCCATGCCTTAGGCCAACCGGCGCCATTTTCCATTGGCCACGCCCCATCCTAAACCGGCCCTATTTCCCTTGACCAATCAGGCCGCCTTAAACTCTCCACACGCGCATAAGTTGTGGTTGGGCCCATACTTGCCGGCCCTATTTCCCATCGACCAATCAGGTCGCACTAAACCTTCCACGCGCACCAAAAGGGTGGCCACGCCCATGTTTGGCCGGATCCCTGCTTTCATTTACCAATCAGGTTCCTCTAAACCTGCCACAACTTTAAAAATGGTGGAAATTTTGTCAAAAGGTTACCCTACCAGTTGGTTTCCAAAAACCATGTCAACATTCCTCAAATAAACATGCCAGACGCACATGCCAAACGCGCATGCCAGACGCACATGCCAATCGCACACGCCAAACAGGCATGCCAAGTGCACATGCCAAACGTGCCACCTACTGCATACTACATGCCATATACGCTAATTAGGGTTTCGACATGCCAAAGCCTAATTTAAGCAAAGTTGCCGCGCCAACCGAACCAAAAAGTGTTCCACAGAACATGGGGATCAATGTGGCCATTAAAACTGATGTTGCCACACCACGTTTGAATATAACACCAACGTGCCAAAAATCCAGCGGCCATGGCTACGCCAGGCGCCACTTGCACCATCGCGCCGCTAGCATGCACAAACTATGCCAGCCATGCCGTAACGCCACTAGCATGCACAAAAGGCGCCACTGTGCCATTGTCAGGCGCCAACGGAAGGTATCCACAATCAACGGCTACCCTTCCCTATGAGATGCAATCTCAGCCATCCAAGTTTGCCACCAAACTAACAGACTTGTGGCAACTTTTAGGAGACCAGCCGCCTAAATCATGTGGCTACGCCAAGCGCCACTTACACCATCATGCCGCTGGCATGCACAAAATATGCCAGCCATGCCGCGATGCCACTGGCATGCACTAAAGGCGCCACTGTGCCATTATCAGGCGCCAACAGAAGGTAGCCATAATCAATGGCTACCCTTCCTCATGAGATGCAATCTCAGCCATCCAAGTTCTCCACCGAACTGATAGACTTGTGGCAAGTTTCGGGCGGCCAGCCAAGACGAGTCTAATTGCATCACATGCTATTTTCCTGCGGCAAATCTCGTGATTTTGACTTGCCAAAGTGCTACATGTTTTCCACAAAGAACACTCGAGACATCAAACATGTCACAAACTAGGGGATACTCATCAGGGTATTGGTCTGGAGGTTTACAGCGTGCGGCGTGCAATACGCCCGTTACAAGAAAGTGTCATGGAGAAGGGAGGTTAGTAATCGCAAGAAGTAATGGTGTAAACGTTTCCTTCATCATGGAAGCATAAATTCTAACGTTACACGTTACTCCACTCTTCCACCACTCAATCGTTTCCATTTCCTACGAGATCATGGTACGTTTTATTATGACTTGTATAAATAGGTTTCACCTATTTCCGCCAAACAACAAGTTTTGGTCAGGAGAGAAACACAGTATCCAGAATCACGTGATAGCTTTTCATTCAGCTAGCCAGTTCTACTTTCTGATACAAGTCACAAACAACCACACTTTCAGAATCAACGATTCTGGTTTCTACACTATCTTCGCCTCCCTCTCTAAGACCAACCCTTCTCCTTCACTTTGTGACCGAAGCAATCCTGGAACGGCCATTTCTTGGTTTAGGCCAGATTTGTACAGATTGATCTCTCTAATCAAAAGTACTCCCGTGCAGTACATTGTTTAGGGTCTAAACTCGTTTCTCATCCACACACATGAAATTACCAACAACAGCAGAAACTGTTTTCACCCTCAAACAATTGGCGACCACAGTGGGAGATTAATCTCTCGGTTGCGAAGCCAATTTCTCAATTTTCACTCCAATCTTTCCAAACTCAAGATGGTGGATCTTAGGTATAAATTCAATCGCTAACCAGAATTCACTTCAATCACCAATCCCAACTTTCCGCTTCATGAGTTACCCCGGCCATCCCAAACACTTCCAAAGCTGCTGATGCTCGAAATCCAATCACCACGGAAGGTATGGAAAAAATATTAGAAGATGTGGCCGCAAATAAACTGATATTGTCAAGCCGCAAAATGGGATGGTTTGTCTCTTAAAGAGTATGGTGAACCGGCTGTAGCAAGATCCAGCTAACATTCGCTCGGAGAACGCCACCAACTTCAGAGATGACACAAAATGTTAAATCCTTGTCTGAAGTCTGTGCCCCCACCAACGACGATGCAGACAGAGTATGTGGACGTATCCAACGAGAGCAAAAGGGAATGACCTACACAAATGTACCGTCCGCAAACTAAATCAACACATCCCATGGCGTTACACCCTCATAGCTTATCCGAAAGAGTATAAATGATGCCTAAGTCTCATTTATAGCTCCGTAGCCCTGCCAATGGGTAATATGATGTGAAGGCATCAATATGCCACGTCGCGGACCCGTTAATGCATATCATTGTGCATTTTGACAAACGGCCTATACATTATTGCTAGGCCACGACCTTACAAGCGAGTTGGGTTAAGATTTTTTCCTTTCGAGGATGAACTACGGTATGTACTTTATCCCTTTATAGTAGGGAAGGGTACGTAGCCAGCCGTAATGAGTTACACCATTTCCGGTCCAGCACTTTGTCGCTCATATCTTCTAATTTAGAAATGATTGCAGCATACATGGACTCTCATATCATCTAGCTCGGAATTTCAATGTAGGATATGATTATGGCCACACTTGGTGAGGCAAGTTTCATTCCATTCCTTGGATGCTCATACTTCCTATCAAGGACTTCGACTTAGGCATCTGCCAATGCCGCATCGGGCATGGCCTCTAAAGTAAGCTACATCGATATGCAAGTTATCGGAGCTTGAATAAGCTTAAGGGAAGTACGACATGAGCTTGATTGATGCACCCTTGGCACGAGCAAGCAAGTGCATACTTTCAGCAATGCCTAACATAAGAGGATAGGGAGTATTAGGCCTGCAATAGCCTATGCGTAAGTTCAAGGCATGCCTTATGCCTGGACAAGACTCGGAAGCCGGTGATGTATGCATTTCCTTCATGGATTCAAACCCTTTGCAGAGCAAGGGAAAATTTGACCGGTGTGGGAGATAAGTTAGATGCATCATGCTCCACGAGCATTCTTACAAGAGAAAATGGACGTGTATTTTCCTAACTTTAAGGCACGGATTATAACGTCAGATGGCGCATCATGGGAGTTATGGCCAGCGCGCTCAGGCGTGCCAAGCGTAATTTTCCGGTCTATCACAGTTGGTATCATAACAAGTTCTTAAATAACTCTAGGGTGAGGAGTGGACTCGTCAACGAGTATTTTTCCTTCAAAGGAAATAAAGTTGGAAAGTAGGCCAACTTTTACGCGGAGAGAGTTTGTAACTGCAATGCCAGTTACTTTGCGAATCGAGTTGAGCTTGTTTAACCGCTGTGAGTTTGTCAGAAAATACGTCTGGGATGGTGCAGTCTAGGACAGTTGGTTGGCATCCCACTACCACTGGCATAGGGATTGATCACCCCTCAACCGTCCGGGACGGTGTGCGTTTGAAAAGACGAGGATATCCAAATACACCATAATCTTTAAATTATCCACTTATAAGTCCTCTAACCGAAAATGATTGTCTACAGACAAAGTCGAGACAATAGTACAAATCTGTATTCACACTTTGTGTGATTGTCTATGAATACAAGATCGAGACAATACGACTACCAAAGTGTGATTGCTTGATAATAGGTTCGGACTTAACCAAACTCTACAGGATCACTATCAAGTAAAGCGGAGTTAACGTTTGTGTATTTTACTTCTAATTATAATAAACAATTATAATTGTGGAAATAGAAAAGTAAAATAAATAACAAAATTTTGTTAACGAGGAAACCGCAAATGCAGAAAACCCCTGGGACCTAGTCAGAATTGAATACTCTCAGGATTAATCCGCTATACAAAATCTAAACCAAATTCGTATAGTTGAGACCAAGAAACTACCCCCAGTTCACTTAGTTTCCTCAGTATCCTTGCGCTTCCGACTTTGATCAGTGCACGTACAGGAACAATTCCTTTGGATCGTATTCCAAACAGTAAAGGAAAAATAAATTTGTTTGGTAACAAATCTATTGATTCTTTAAGATAAGATGTCTCAAGTCATATGCAAAGGCTCTTCCTTTTAAGCTAATAAACTCCTCTTCTTGGTTAGATCAATCTATCCAATAAGTACAAAAGTAGTCAAGTTTAGATTCACATTCAATCCAAATAAATCTCAAAGAGATATATTGTGAATGCCGATATCATACAACTATCAATCGAATAAATACGATTCTAGTTGGATCCCAGCCGATCAAGGTTTGTGCAACACAAAGATATGAGAAAACAATAAGAAATCTTATTCGTCTTCAAATCCTCTTTAATATTCTATTAAATCCTGCACAACACCACTTGAATTTCTTGTGATCAATAATGCACAGAACGGGGTTTGTTCACAATGGAATATCACAAGATGTCTTTAGATCTACAAACAGTTCTAAAGATCCCATCGATACTTCGATCTAGTTTGAGTGAATCTTATATAAAAAGAGAAGATTCTCAAGAATAAACAAACTAGGTGCAATTAAAGTTTCAACAACCGTTAGTCAATCAAATCAATCGAAAACTAATAACACTGCAATTATCTAGTTTCCCACCAACGGTACTCGTAGAGATTCTTGATCCCGCATAAGTCTTTAAACGAGCGGTCGTAAGAGATTTCGCCTAATTACGGTACTTTCCTCTCCGAATAGACGGCTCCACCAGAAACAACGAAAAGATGAAGTTTGCCTGGCTCTTAGGATAGTTTGCTAGAAATGCAAACTTAGGTATTTATAGACCAACGATGTCTGGACACCAAGGAATTTCCAAAACCTAAAATATTCTCAAGATTTGCAATGAATGACAAGATTTAGTTTTCATAATTCTAGTAAATGCTTGCCCAATATTTTCTGAAATCTCTCAATAGAAAATATCCAATTAGTAAATGCACATTATTAATTTTTATTCTCTAGAGATATGCATTTAATTGCTGGTAATTAAGGCATATAAAACTAACAACCTTAATTAAAAGATTCTTAATTTATTTCGGTACAGGATCTCCTTGAGTACTAAGGAATATCTTTTAACAATAAAAGATAAGAGTTACTGTACATGTTCAAAGTATGTTGACATCTCTTATTTGTAAATCCTCTTTCATGTTTACTATTAGAGCATTACTCGGTTGAACCCACCAAGCATTGGTATGTCAAGTTTGGTTATCATATTTTAGTGAATCAAAACTCATGTTAAGAGTCGCTTGATTATGTACTAGAGTCAACTTCGTATAGGTTAGCTTGAAAGTATTAGGATAATGAGATATTACAAGTATTGCGAAAACTTGAAGATATGAAGAAATAAGGAGATACAACGAAAACAATAATCCTTCCACTTGAGGTTAGTGATACTTGACTTGAATTGTTTCATTCCCTAAGTATCTTTCAAGTCGTGCATATTGAAAAGAAAACTGCGAAGCATATTTTAACTCTAGATAGACATAGTATTAAGGAATACAATACGAGGTTTATTGCTTAACCATTAAACTTTGTAGATAAGACATCGCCATAATCATTTGAATGCTATTGTGATTATGTATAGGTATAAGGTGAGGATTTCATCTTAGGGAACAATGTTTTACATGTGTTCTAAGGAAGTAAGTTCATAAACTTGTTTGTGAATCGAAAAGGAAATCGCCAGGCGTTATTGGTTTTGTTATTCATTGCATATCTTATGAACAACCAATATGTGTGATTGAGTATAACCGTTCATGACTTGTTTGTGTTCTTGGTAGAAATATTCACAAAGGCCTGAATTATGTATTGGTATGCCTTTTATTAGTGAAACCGATCTTAAGTAATCACCTGAGATGGTATGATCGTGTTTGTGATTTTATGTCTGACCAAATATGGGAAAGGGGAACCGATCCTAGTAAGAGGTGCAGTACATCACAAAGGGGAACCGATCCTTGTATGAGGTTATTGATGGTGGTTTTTAGCTTAGGGTCAAAATCGTAAAACTGTACATCTGACATGACGTCACTATGACCATTAACAATTTTATTGAATCAATCAGCAAGCCTACGTAAGAATTAGTGGGGTACCTTTTTTATTTTTTTACATAGGTCTTCCACGGCAGAACCCTTAATACTGACTGACATCATCTATGCCAAACCCTAATTCTCATGCTAACGCGCCAAGGCATGCCAACCATGCCAGCCGCACCAATGTGCCAATGGCAGACCATGCCAGCCACGTCACTGCGCCAAGGCATGCCAACCATGCCAGCCACACCACTGTGCCAATGGAATACCATGCCATCCACATCTCCGCACCAAGGCATGCCAACCATGCCAGCCGCACCACTGCGCCAATGGCATGCCATGCTAGCCGCACCTCCGCGCCAAGGCATGCCAACAATGCCAGCCGCACCACTGTGCCAATGGCATGCCATGCCAGCCGCACCTCCGCGCCAAGGCATGCCAACAATGCCAACCGCACCACTGCGCCAATGGCATGCCATGCCAGCCGCACCTCCGCGCCAAGGCATGCCAACCATGCCAGCCGCACCACTGTGCCAATGGCAGACCATGCCATCCACGTCACCGCGCCAAGGCATTCCAACCATGCCAGCCACACCACAGTGCCAATGACATACCTTGTCATCCACATCTCCGCGCCAAGGCATGCCAACCATGCCAGCCGCACTTCCGCGCCAAGGCATGCAAACCATGCTAGCCGCACCACCGCGCCAATGGCATTCCATGCCAGCTGCACCTTCGCGCCAAGGCATGCCAACCATGCCATCCGCACCAAATGTGCCAATGGCATGCCAACCACCTTGCTGCGCCATACCATGCCGACCTTCCCTATGCGGCTACCAAAACGAAGGCGTGCGATGATCAACGTCCACCCTTCCATATTAGATGCAAATCTTAGCCGTCCAAGGTCGCCAAAAAACGCATGGTAACCTTTGGCCCAAACCCTAGTTTTGGCCACGCCAAACCGCGCCAAGGCATGCCATACCACATGTGCCAATGTCATGCCAACCACCTTGCCGCGCCATACCATGCCAGCCTTCCGTATGCGGCTACCAAAACGAAGGCGTGCGATGATCAACGACCACCTTTCCATCTTAGATGCAAATATTAGCCGTCCAAGGTCGCCAAACAACACATGGTAACCTTTGGCCCAAACCCTAGTTTTGGCCACGCCAAACCGCGCCAAGGCATGCCATGCCACATGTGCCAATGGCATGCCAACCACCTTGCCGCGCCATACCATGCCGGATTTCCCTATGCGGCTACCAAAACGAAGGTGTGCGATGATCAACGACCACCCTTCCATCTTAGATGCAAATCTTAGCCGTCCAAGGTCACCAAACAACGCATGGTAACCTTTGGCCCAACACCAAAACCCTAGTTTGGCCGCGCCTAAACCACGCCAAGGCAGGCTGACCATGACACATGTGCCAATGGCATGCCGCGCAATCCAGCTTGACGCGCCTAAGCCATGCCATACCGGCCTTCCCTTCATGGCTGCCAAAATGAAAGCGTGCGACAATCAACGACCACCCTTCCATCTTAGATGCAAATCTCAGCCGTCCAAGGTGACCAACCAACACATGGTAACCTTTGGGCCAACGCCAAAACCCTAGTTTTGGTCACGCCCAAACCGCGCCAATGGCATGCCAGCCACCTTGTCGCGCCATACCATGTCGTCCTTCCCTATGTGGTTACCAAAACAAAGGCTGGCGACGATCAACGACCATCCTTCCATATGAGATGCAGATCTTAGCCGTCCAAGGTCGCAAACCAATGCATGGTAACCTTTGGCCCAACGCCAAAAGCTTTGTTTTGGCCACGCCAAGGCATGCCACATGTGCCAATGGCATGCCAACCACCTTGCCGCGCTATACCATGTCGGCCTTCCCTATGCGGCTACCAAAACAAAGGCTTGCGAATATCGACAACCACTTTTCTATCTAAGATGCATATCTTAGTCGTCCAAGGTTACCAGCTAATGCATGGCAACCTTTGGCCCGACGCCAAGCCCTAGTTTGGTCGCGCCCAAATAAAGCCAAAACCCTAACTTTTGGCCGCGCCTAAACTAGGCCATATTAAAGACGTACCGGCCATGATTTCATGCCACTGGCTACCAAACGAAGGGTTGAAATAATCAACGGCTACCCTTCCTCTGAAGATGCAAAATCTCGACCGTCGAAGGTCACTACCGAGCCGGCAAGTCTCCCAAGCTCAACTTTCCGAACAACAACATGCTACATGTTTTCCACGAAAACACTCGACACATCAACACATGTCACAAACTGGGGGATGCTGGCGGTTTACAGCGTGCGGCGTACACTACGCCCGTTTAAGACAGTGTCATAAGGATGAGGCGGTTAGTAAATACAGGGAGTAATGGTGAAATGCTTTCTTTTATGGAACATCAATTCCAGGCGTTACCGGTTACCACCTCATCCCATTTACTCATCCATTTTCCATTTCTTACGAGACCAGAGTACGTTTCACTTCGACTTGTATAAATAAGTCTTACCTATTTCCACCGAACAACAAGTTCAGGTCAGGAGGATACAACACTCAGAAAATATTTGCTAGATTTCCATCTGTTAGCTTCCCACTTTCTGATACAAGTCGTGAAACAACTACTCTTCCAGAATCAACTATTCTGGTCTCAACACTCTCTTCGCTTCCCTCCCCAAAACCAACCCTTCTCCTTCACTTTGTGACCGAAACAAGTCTGGAACGGCCATTTCTTGGTTTAGGCCGGATTTTTACAGATTAATCTCTCGAATCTAAAGTACTCCCTTGCAGTACATTGTTTAGGGTTTAAACTCGTTTCTCACCCACACACCCGAAATTACCAAAATCAGCAGAAATCGTTTTCAGCCTCAAACAATTGGAGACCACAGTGGGAGATTGATCTTTCGATTACAATGTCAACTTTGAATCCTCGAACTCATATTTCAACCCAGGCGTATGGACGGTAGAATCCAAATAACCCGCTCAGGGATCGACGGCCCAGTTACCAGTCATGACACGACAAGGGATGACTGGGGACTTTCCACATTCACGGCGGTGCTTCCCACAAAACTCGGTCTTACACCCGGGAGATTCCTTTTCATCAGGAGATCCAAAAAACCGAGTAAGTCTTTCTAGACAAAATACATGGTCTACTACTTCAAATCTTCATAGGGGAGATAAAAAACCAATAGCCATATTTTTCTCGTGTTTCATGCTTTCTACTATCGCAAAACATTCACAATTCCATGACTTCCCTGGGGTACTCATGCAACTTATATTTATAACCAAAAACATCAATATTCTAAAACAGTTCATTCCAAATAATAATCCAAAACCCTCAGGGGTAATACTTTTCTATCAACCTAAAAATCCAGAAAATCAAAACCATAAACCAAGCGCTTTGTTTGCCTTTCAAAAAAAAAAAAACAGTCACCTACCTGTACGTGCCTACTTTGCATAATAATGATTACCCGTCACTATTCATGAGGTAACCGACGTTACTACGGTGATATTTGAAGAGGAATTGTTTATGACGAAGTGTTTCTACAAGTTTATGAAAGGCATACCCACGGCTAGGGTTTACACTAGTTCAGAAGAACAATATTTCTACAGATTTATGGAAGGCATGCCTATGGCTAGGGTTTGCACCAACACAAGAAAACAATAAAACAAATTGAAAGAGAAACGCTAGAGTACATAGCTGGAAATATGCTTGTCCACTTTATTGTTACCGCGCTACCGCTAACACCAGGCCGTGAGAACAAAGATACGAGATAAAAAGGAGAGCCAACCCCTTTCATATGCATAACACTTTTGGAATTTGAATAAGGAAATGATTTCCTATTTGAGATACGTATGGAAAGAGGCAACTGGGCCCGAAAGAACAAGTCCGTGCCACGCCAAGCCAACGCCGTGCCAATCCAACAGTCCGCTCCATACCAAATCCAAGCCAGCATCCATGCCAAGCCAGCGCCCATTCCAAGCCGATACAGCGCTAACAACTTGCATCTTTCCAGCGCCAACAGCTTGCATCCTTCCAGCGCTAACAACTTTCATATTTACAGCATCTTGCATCTTTCCAGCACCAGCAGCTTGCATCCTTCCCAGCGCTAACAGCTTGCATCTTTACAACAACTTGCATCCTTCCAGCGTTGCTCTTGAACGCCCAGTAGAAGGGAATCAACAATCTAATTCCATTAACCGAAAATATCAGGAACGACTTCTCCAAAATCGAAGCAAATAAAAACCAGCAACCCCCCTGAGTTCACAAAGACTCTTTTCCCTGTCAGGAGATGCATGATTTCTGGGGACTTCGCCCGCAAAATCGTGTAGTCTATGATGAAACATTTATGTGAGATTTCATATTTCCCCAAGGCGCAACGTCAAGGCATATTTGCATCCCTCAACCGCACTGCATCAGGGAAGCAGCTGTTTCCAACCAGAGAAGCCGTTTCCAAACCCCAACCTCTCCTGGAAAGCACGATTGATAGATGGAACTAAGGACTCCTAACCATTGTTCGCTTGAAGGGTGTCTAATTTGACAGCATACTGATTAACGCAGCCGCTCCGCTTCAACATCCTCCAGCAGCGACTCCGCTTCAAGGATCACTCTGACAGCCGCTCCGCTTCAACGCTCGCTCTAGAAGCCACTCCGTTTCAGCGTTCTCTCCATAAGCTTCTCCAGGATCCGAAGACGAGGCTTCAGCGTTCGGCTTCTTAAGTTTCAACATCTTCTCCAAGAGCCGAAGCTGCTTCAACAACGCTTCTTCCTGCAAAGGGTCGTACCACCACGCTCCCCATGTCAAGGATCATGATCACATCCAACCAATCTTCGTAGTCATGGACAGTTTTCTCGCTTACGCATCCAGCCAATACTTTTACTTCCACGGATGCCCGTACAACTCCAGCCAATCCTTTTACTTCCACGGATTCCCATACAATTCCAGCCAACCTACTTTGTTACCACGTTAATGCAGTCTCTTCTGATTACATCTACTACCAAGAATTGTTGCCGCTCATTTGTTGATACCAGCCAGAGCTTCACCACAGCAGCAATCACTACAAAGATGGAAACATGTAAACCATACTTGAGGACTGAGGATATACACGGAACCTCTTCACTGTCAAAACTCAGAAGACACAGTCAACCAAAAGGCCATAGCCGCAAAAAGGTCATCTACTCTTCAAGGGTGCAGTGCAAGAATATCATCACCTCTCTGTCTAGAAGACGCCTTCAACACTTTACGAGGACGCGGAGGATCCCAAGCCTGCTCAGAGGAAAACAACTTCATAACTGAATAAAAATGCGACTGGGGACTTCTCTTCGCAGTCCATCGACGACCATAAAAGAATCATGAGATAACACCAGAGACGCGGCTGAAACATTTTCTTGAAGAAACAGAGGGGGCCATGATAAACAACATAACTCTCTCATTCCTACATCTTCGCTATCCAGAATATTTCGTCCATGCGATATCCTGAGCATCCCAACGTCACATATAGAAGAGTACGATAAGCTTGTATCAAATCACGTGGACATGGATTCAAGGCGATGTAATGAAAATAGGATACACATGGGGACTACCATCATGAGACGCTTTCACTCCCCTCAACCAGGTTATTTCTGATTTCAACATCATCACTGTCAAAGTTTCACGAGCCGCAGGAATTTCTCAACACGAAGCCGTACATGTACACCGAAGACTTCAAGAGCACGCCACAAAGATACATTCACATATTCATCCATGCCATCGGATCAAACCGAAGTATAAATGAGGACTTCTTACCACATCTCATTCCATACGATAGTCCAAGATTCAGAAGATGGTTCGAAGGATGTCTCTTGGAACAAAGTCTTGGAAGACTTGATAGCAGCACATCGGTAATGGACGTCTCCCTATTTCATCCGGGGGCGCTAGAAGTTTTCGACCATACAAGCATTCACAGCACATCATCATCACGATCAGAAGGTCCAGGCACTAAATAACCTAAAGTCGAGGATGGACCGACACCGCAACCACAATATCCAAGATCAACCCTGACATGATCGTTGCCGAGCATATATTCCATCCATCCGTCCCAAGAATGCAATGGAGTTTGGTAAATTTTGGAATCCACTAGAGAGACACTGCAGACGAAAACGCGGATACAAACGAGCAACAGAAAACAAAAGAAGGTCAATACCTCTTTTCAGACGGACGAATTTTCTAGAGTTTTGCACAGAATAAAGTTCCCTTGCTCCATCAACGGGAACAGATGACTCGGCGCGACTATGCTACCCCGGGCCCGCAACATCCCTCCTGAATTCTTCCCGAGTTTCACTGTAGGGCCGTTTTCACCTCCTAAATTACCTCAAAACCTAAATATTCCCCCATGAGGAGATAGTAAATTCTTTTCTGATCAGATGGAGGGGCGGACCGTCAAAATCCGAGTTCGTACGAGAATTCTACAACGATTTTAGTAAGGAGCGCTAATTAGGGTTTCGGCATCCCAAACCCTGATTTCGACAAAGTTTCCAGGCGCCATCACTACCATTTGATAACCGAAGTTCCAGCGTCATCACCGTCGTTTGGTAGACGAAGTTCTGAAACCAGTTTACACCATTCTGCGGACTGAAGACAGTTTCCACCATTCCGCTGACCGAAGCCAGTTTCCTCCCATTCCAAGCCGACCAACGCCTGCGGCTCCCATTCCAAGCCGACCAACCCCTGCGGCTCCCATTCCAAGCCGACCAATGCCTGCGGCTCCCATTCCAAGCCGACAATCTACATTTCACCACTTCACGGTCTAGCCAGCAACACCACAAGTAGAATCTATGCAAGGCCGCCAAAACGAGAATCACGAACTCTTCTTACCTCTCGAAAAAGGATAGTCGGGTATTTTTGACAATCTTTTCACGACCTGTCATTTCGACTTTGTCTTCGCCTGTCTCCATCTTAGGCTTACCTCACAACAATGCTCCTGTTCTGAGCTAAGCATGGGACTTAATGTTGATGGTGGTTTTTAGCTTAGGGTCAAAATCGTAAAATTGTACATCTGACATGACGTCACTATGACCATTAGCACATTTATTGAATAAATCAGCATACCTACAAAAGAATTACCGGGGTACCCTTTTTTTTTTTACATGGGTCATGTTCCACGGCAGAACCCTTAACACTGACTGACATTATCTATGCCAAACCCTAATTCTCATGATACCGCGCCAAGGCATGCCAACCATGCCAGCCGCACCACTGTGCCAATGGCAGACCATGCCAGTCACGTCACCGCGCCAAGGCATGCCAACCATGCCAGCCACACCACTGTGCCAATGCTATACCATGCCAGCCATATCTCCGCGCCAAGGCATCCCACCATGCCATCCGCACCACTGCGCCAATGACATGCCATGCCAGCCGCACCTCCGCGCCAAGGCATGCCAACCATGTCAGCCGCACCACTGCGCCAATGGCATGCCATGCCAGCCGCACCACTGCGCCAATGGAAGACCATGCCAGCCACGTCACCGCGCCAAGGCATGCTAGACGCACCACTGCACCAATGGCATGCCATGCCAGCCGCGCCTCAGCGCCAAGGCATGTCAACCATGCCAACCGCACCACTGCGCCAATGGCAGACCATGCCAGCCACGTCACCGCGCCAAGGAATGCCAACCATGCCAGCCATACCACTGTGCCAATGACATACCATGCCAGCCACATCTCCGCGCCAAGGCATTCCAACCATGCCATCCGCACCACTGCGCCAAGGGCGTGCCATGCCAGCCGCACCACTGCGCCAATGGCATGCCATGCCAGCCGCACCATTGCAACAATGGCATGCCATGCCATCCGCACCTCCGCACCAAGGAATGCCAACCATGCCAGCCGCACCACTGCGCCAATGGCATGCCATGCCAGCCGCACCACATGTGCCAATGACATGCCAACCACCTTGTTGCGCCATACCATGCCGGCCTTCCCTATGCGGCTACCAAAACAAAGGCGTACGATGATCAACGACCACCCTTCCATCTTAGATGCAAATCTTAGCCGTCCAAGGTCGCCAAACAACACATGGTAACCTTTGGCCCAAACCCTAGTTTTGGCCACGCCAAACCGCACCAAGGCATGCCATGCCACATGTGCCAATGGCATGCCAACCACCTTGCCGCGCCATACCATGCCGGCCTTCCCTATGCGGCTACCAAAACGAAGGCGTGCGATGATCAATGACCACCCTTTCATCTTAGATGCAAATCTTATCCGTACAAGGTTGCCAAACAACGTATGGTAACCTTTGGCCCAAACCCCAGTTTTGGCCAAGCCAAACCGCGCCAAGGCATGCCATGCCACATGTGCCAATGGCATACCAACCACCTTGCCGCGCCATACCATGCTGGCCTTCCCTATGCGGCTACCAAAACGAAGGCGTGCGATGATCAATGACCACCCTTCCATCTTAGATGCAAATCTTAGCCGTCCAAGGTCGTCAAACAACGCATGGTAACCTTTGGCCAAACGCCAAAACCCTAGTTTGGACGCGCCTAACCACGCCAAGGCATGCCGACCATGGTACATGTGCTAATGGAATGCTGTGCCATCCACCTTGTCGCGCCTAAGCCATGCCATGCTGGCCTTCCCTTCACGACTGCCAAAACGAAGGCGTGCGACAATAAACGACCATCTTTCCATCTCAGCCGTCCAAGGTCACCAACCAACACATGGTAACCTTTGGCCCAACGCCAAAACCCTAGTTTTGGTCACGCCCAAACTGCACCACATGCCGGCCATGCCACATGTGCCAATGGAATGCCAGCCACCTTGTCGTGCCATACCATGCCGGCCTTTCCTATGAAGTTACCAAAACAAAGGCTGGCGACGATCAACGACCATCCTTCCATCTAAGATCCAAATCCTAGCCGTCCAAGGTCGCCAACCAATGCATGGTAACCTTTGGCCCGACGCCAAAACCTTTATTTTGGACACACCCAAACCGCGCCAAGGCATTCCAATGTGCCAATGGCATGTCAACCACCTTTCCGCGCCATACCATGCCGACCTTCCCTATGCATCTACCAAAACAAAGGATTGCGAAGATCAACGACCACTTTTCCATCTAAGATGCAGATCTTAGCCGTCCAAGGTTACCATCTAACGCATGGCAACCTTTGGCCCGACGCCAAGCCCTAGTTTGGTCGCGCCCAAACAAAGCCAAAACCCTAACTTTTGTTCTTGCCTAAACTAGGCCATATTAAAGCCGTACCGGCCATGCTTTCATGCCACTGGCTACCAAACGAAGGGTTGCAATAATCAACGGCTACCCTTCCTCACAAGATGCAAAATCTCGACCGTCGAAGGTCACCACCAAGCCAGCAAGTTTCCCAAGATCAACTTGCCGAACAACAACATGTTGCATGTTTTCCACGAAAACAGTCGCGACATCAACACATGTCACAAACTGGGGGATGCTCATTGGGTATTGGTTTGGCGGTTTACAGCGTGCGAGGTACACTATGCCCGTTATAAGACAGTGTCATAAGGATGAGGCGGTTAGTAAATACAGGGAGTAATGATGAAACACTTTCTTTTATGGAACATAAATTCCAGACGTTACCGGTTACCATCTCCTCCCATTTACTCATCCGTTTTCCATTTCTTACGAGACCTGAGTACGTTTCACTTCGACTTGTATAAATAGGTCTTACCTATTTCCACCGAACAAAAAGTTCAGGTCAAGAGGATACAACAGTCTTAAAATATTCGCTAGCTTTCCATCTGTTAGCTTCCCACTTTCTGATACAAGTCGTGAAACAACTACTCTTCCAGAATCAACTATTCTGGTCTCAACACTCTCTTCACTTCCCTCCCCAAAACCAACCGTTCTCTTTCAATTTGTGATTGAAGCAAGTCTGGAATGACCATTTCTTGGTTTAGGCCGGATTTGTACAGATTGATCTCTCAAATCTAAAGTACTCCCTTGCAGCACATTGTTTAGGGTTTAAACTCGTTTTTCACCCACACACCCGAAATTACCAAAATCAGCAGAAATCGTTTTCACCCTCAAACAGAGGTGCATCAAGGTTTATAGCAGAAAGGGGAACCGATCCTATGAACATGTGAAACACGTTTTTAGGCAAAGGGGAACCGATCCTATGGACATGTGCAACACATATAAGTTAGATACCATATATATGTGGGGAACCAATCCTAGTGCCTAGTCAACCGAATTTTGGAAAGCTAGTGTGACTATGCACAATACTCACATGGAAGGTAGAACCGAAACTTGTTTTGGTAGAACCGTTAAACCCATGATTGTGATTGAATGTTATTTGATCAATCGCATAGTTCTTGAAAGTCAGATGAACAATTCCAAACTTGTTTGGAAGTGTGGAAAATCGGTTTCAAGGTTGTAAGTGTGAAAGAGAACTTACAAAGTAAGGATGTCGACATACTTTGAAAACGTGTTATGAATGTTTATTTCTTTAATTGTTTAAAGTTATTCCTTGATAGCAAAATGAGGAAAATCCCAGGATCGAAACATAAGTAAGTTAAGAATCTTTTAATTAAGGTTATTAATTTCATTTTGCAGGGAAATAAGAATTAGTAATGTGCATTTACTAATTAGAGATTTTCTGAGAGATTTCGATCATTATTTTTGGACAGAGCATTTCCAGAAATTATGAAAACCGAATTTGTGCTTTAATGAATATCTTGAGAATATTTTCGGTTTTAGAAATTCCTTGGTATCCAAACTTCCTTGTCTATAAATACTTGAAGTTTGCCTTTCTAGCAAACTAATCCTTCATAACAACAAGCTTCCTCTTTGTTGTGTCGTTACTGGTGTAGCCGCCTATTCGGAGAGGAGAGTAACCTAATTAGGCGAAAACTCTTACGGCCGCTCAGTTTAAAGTCTTCCTTGGGATTGCGAAGCTCTAGTGTGTACCGTTGGTGGGAAATTAGAGAATTGCGGTTTATCTTTTGTTTTCATTGATTTGATTGAACAACGTTGGTTGAACTTTGATTGCACCTAGTTTGTTTATGCTTGAGAATCTTCTCTTCTGATATAAGATTCACTCAAACTAGTTCAGAGTTTCGATAGGGATCTTTAGAATGTTGTTAGTTCTAAAGACGATCTTGTGATAATCCGTTGTTAACAGACTCCGTTCAGTGCGTGATTGATCACAAGAGATTCAAGTGATTGTGTGCAGGTTATTATTGAAGATCTAAGAAGATTTGAAGACGAAGAAGATATTGAAGATTTCTGATTTGTGGATTCATAATCTTTGGTGTGCATGATACTTATTTCGGTAAAAGAGGATCCAATTAATAATCGGTTTATGCTTGTGGTAGATTGGATTGATTAATTGAGTAGATCGGCATCAACACAATTTTTTGGATTAATAGTGTTGTTGGATTAATCTTAAACGATTACTTCGGTAATTGAACATAAGATAGATCTAAGGACCTGACGAAGGAGTTTATGTTAAGATAAACAGAAGAGCCTTTGTCCGAATCATATCACTTGGTTGAAGAGAGTTGATACCAAACAGATTTGTTGTTCCTTTACTGTTTGGAATACGAACCAAAGGAATTGTTCCAAGTACGTGACTTATTTATAAGTTGGAGGCGTGGGAACACAGACGGAACTAGGTGAACTATAGGTTTATTTGCTTGGTCTCAACTATACGAAGTTAGGTGTAATTTTTTGTAGCGGCTTAATCCTGAGAGTATTCAATTCTGGACAAGGTCCCGGGGTTTTTCTGCATTTGCGGTTTCCTCGTTAACAAAATCTTGCCGTGTCATTTACTTTATATTTCCGCATTATAATTGTTTTATTATGATTAAAGTAAATTACACAAACGTTACTTCCTATTTACTTGATAAGTGAATCCTATTGTGTTTGGTTAAGTCCGAACCTTTTTATCAAGTAACATACTTTGTTGTTGTACTGTCTCGATCTTGTATCCATAGACGATCACACGAAGTGTGAACCGATTAGTTGTACTGTCTCAACTCAGTCCATAGACAATAACTTTCGGAGAAAGGACTTATAGGTAGGAAAAGTTTTAGCTTGAGGTATATTTGGGTACCCTCGCCTTTTCAATTGTTATCAGAGCAGGAAAACACGAAAATATCTAACAATCTGTGTTTGGTGCGATCCAACCTATAAGAATTGAATCTAATATCTGATTCAGTTAACGTTATGCAAGAGTATGAATACTCAAAAGATGAAGATGTTACTACTTCGTTGACTCATGATCCAAGAGTTACGAAAACATCTATATTTATCTCTGATGAAAGAGAAGATGCTGATAAAGAGTTGGTAAAACTCCTAAATCCTATACAATCTCTATCTTCTAAAGTACTCATTTTAAAGACAGAGTCAAATCTTCTTAAACAGGAGATGAGAGAAAAAGACATTCCACTGAGTTGTTTAGTCAAAGAGAAAATGGATCTCACTATCAAACTAGAGGCTCTTGGTAAATCCCTTACAGATAAAGAGACACGTCCTATGATTCTAACTAATAATGCTGTTGTGATTTCTTCTGATGAGGAAACTAAAAGTCCTTGCTCGACTTCGACAGACTGTGATAAAACCGGTTTAATCACATATGAAACAGATCAAGATGATGGTAGTTTGCCTAACTACATCAAATTAGAAGAGGATGAGAAACCAGCTTCTAGATCTACTGATGATCAAACGAAATCTTTTCCAAAGGAAACTTTGAACCGATTCTGTGATGGTGATCTTAAGGAATACAATTTTCAGTCACTTGAAAGGAAACTTATAATTCTTCAACATACGGTGGTAAAAACTTTGAAGGAAGTTTCTTGTCTTAAAAAACTGAAAGATCATTCCTCAGTAGTAAGACAAATTATACCACATCCTGATAAGATCAACTCAAAAGAGTCAGAGGAAAGAGTTGATAATCGCTTCTGCAAAAAGGTTCCTCCACACCCATATCGAAACAATTCTGGTTTTGATAAGGAACGATAGAAGGAAGGGAAAGGGAGAATCTCCGCCAAAAGAAACAATCAGGAATTTTCAATAGTTGTTTTAGACAATCACACTAATGTAGAAAATAAGGAAGTCCTTATAATGGGAAAATCTTATGAAAATCTCATTGAAAGGATTAAGAGATATTTATCTATCTCTGAGAATTCTCACATTAGTACGTTTTCTCCACGTGATCATATCTCTTTAGTTAGAAAATATCATCGTCTTGGGAGAAAATATTTTGGGCAGAAATTCCCGAAGAGAAACATGAACTATGTTTCTGATATTCACTGTAAGCTGGAAAAAGCTTACTCCGATGCAACTTAGTTGTATCAAAATCGTGCATTCTCATCCTTTTCGTGCTCATAATCTTGGATGGGAAAGGCACAATAAAACAGGAGCACATTTGTTTAGTTGTTTATCAGAAAAATTCTTTGACACTATATGGGTAGCTGCGAATCCATGGTTGTCTCAAAAAATGTTCACGTTTAACATGATCTTCCAAAAAGAAGTTTTATTTAGAATTTTCGATTTTTAATAAACCTTCCAGCTTGAGAAATTTGGACTAAGGAAACGAAATATATTTTTTATATTTTTCGGATTCTCTAGAGGTCTTTTGGTCCGAAAAGTTGTCTCTTTTAAAAGGAGAAACTTTATCTTGTGTGTATTCAGAAACCCTGACCAATCCTTTATATTTATTTATTCATATCCGAGCATGCCTCCAATAACTCGCAGTATCTCAAAGGCTAATAAGGTGGAAGCTCAAAAGGTTAAGGATCGTCAATACAGAGAGAAAGAAGAAAGGCATATCAAATATCATGTCTGACTATGACTCTGATAGTTCAGTTGGATCACAAGATGAATCACGTCTGCTGGCTTACAACTTGCAAGATCCAACCAAAACCAAGTGGATTCGTTCTGATAGTATGTCTCAATATATCCAAGGTTTTGATGAACTGAAACCAATCTTGCTATGACTATTCGAAATCAAGATTGGGTAAAAGAAAAGTATGAAGGAACAAGAAGAATTCTTGATGAAATCAATGTTCTAATTGAAGAACTTGAAAAACAAGAAGTGGTTGCGGACAAGTCTCTTGAGACATGCTTTAAGAGTTTGAACACTGAAGAGACCTCAGTGAAAAACAAGAGCACCACTAGAGATTAAATTATATGCTGTAATACTTAATCTAGAAAAATAGACAACAATTGGTTTCTTTCATTGATTGTATTAGTCTATTATAAATAAAACTATTATGAATAAAATTATTTGATTTATAATTTTTCTTGTGATAGTTTTCGGTTCATAGCCTGTGCTTGAATGCTTTTATATTATTGCTATATATGTTTATGGGATGTTTGATTTCGGTTTTACTACCTTAATATTCGATCTCATTTGTTTTGAACCCCTGTGGTTTGGGTGACTTTTTGATTTAGAAGGATTAAGTTCTAGCCCGTGTTGGTAGGCTTTATCAAAGAATCATGAGGGGTTCTGGTAGAAACAATATGTGAAAAAGTCACAATATGTTGAATCGGTTTTGGTTTAGCATAAAAGTATATATGTTTCGACGGTTTTCAACTTTTGCCTGCAATTGTTAAAACCGATTTTCAACCTTCCTCTGGTAAAGGTTGGTTGTTGTTATCCTTTTGTTTTTTCATAAGAATGACAATATGATGATATTTCGATATCAATTCTCCCTGGACGAAGATGCAATCATATTGGAGAAGCGGATGCGAAATTTGAGGTAACAATCTTGTTAGTTTTATTTGTTTTCCTGTTTAAGAAAAGCCGGGGTTTATATCATATATATTTATTGCTTTTGGTTAACAAAATTTCAGTTCAATTGATGTTTATTCCATGATGTGTGTGTGATTCAATTGGTTCCGGTTAAGAAAAAATATTATTATCTTGCTTTATTGTGTGGTATCAATTGTTTAGGCTTACAAAATTTCGGTGCAATTGCGGTGTTTTAATGCTTATGTTGATTCAATTGATTCCGGTTGAGGTGAATAATTATGCAAGTTGATTTATGTTGGTTTGTATGAATTATTTATGGCTTAGCGAAATAAAAGGATTACAGGATGAGTTGTTTAGTCCAATTCGATTCCGGATAAGAGAAACTAAGTTAAATTCTGATCTTAGTTAGACTTATCAAAGTGAGATTTCGGTTATTCAAGACTAATCGAATGCCTTAACAATAAATGCTAGTTAAATAACCTAGTACTTGTCTTGTTTAAAATTGAAAGGTCTAAGTTTATGGATAATTAGAACCTGATGATAAAAATAGAGTTATCTTTATTTTGGTCTTATCGAATTAAGCGGTTGTTTTTGAACAATCAGTTTAGCAAAGGGACTAAGGTGCTTAGTTGATTTTTGTTTGCTAAAATAAATTGGAAAAATTGTTTCGAACAATTGTTTCCTTGGTAACATATCAAAATAAAACTACTTGTAGTTTCGGTTTTGATATTGGTTATCGGAACATGATGTGTGGAACCCTCGTGCCTAACTCTACAAGTTGCAAGTCTATTTTGAGATTTGTAAGATTCTTTTCGTGTTGTCCTTTATTTTTTTTCGTTTCTATGTCATTTTGTGACAAAAAGGAGGATAAATATATGGAGTAAACAAGTGATAATAACATTGATTTTATATTGATTGGTATCGCTAAGGAAAAGAACATTGGTGCTTAAACGTTTTATTTAAACGAAAGAGTGAAAGCACAGACTAAGGGGGAGTAACATGTCATATGAATTGGTATAACAAAGATGTACGGGTTGAATATATACCTATCTTCCTTAGGGGGAGTATTTTCTTTTTTATTATAATGTCAACAACGACATTTTCAAGGATTGAATGTAAGCAGTTTACTGTGTTGTTGAATCGGGAATCAAGCATATGTGTAATGAATTCTTGTAATTTGTTTATCCATATGATGTAAGAGTTTTTTCACTAAAATTGACAAAGGGGGAGATTGTTAGAGCATTGCTTGGTTGAACCCACTAAGCGTTGGTATGTCAAGTTTGGTTGTCATATTTTAGTGAATCCAAACTCATGTTAAGAGTCGCTTGATTATGTACTAGAGTCAACTTCGTATAGGTTAGCTTGAAAGTATTAGGATAATGAGACATTACAAGTATTGCGAAGACTTGAAGATGTGAAGAAGAAAGGAGCTACAACGACAACAATCATCCTTCCACTTGAGGTTAGTGATATTTTACTTGAACTGTTTCATTCCCTAACGTATCTTTCAAGTTGTGCATATTAAAAAAAAACTGCAAAGCATATTTGAACTCTAGATAAACATAGTATTAAGGAATACCATACGAGGTTTATTTCTTAACCATTAAACTTTGTAGATAAGACATCGCCATAATCATTTGAATGCAATTGTGATTACGTATGAGTATAAGGTGAGGATTTCATCCTAGGGAACAATGTTTTACATGTGTTCTAAGGAAGTAAGTTCATAAACTTGTTTGTGAATTGAAAATAAAATCGTCAGGCGTAATTGGTTTTGTTATTCATTGTATATCTTATGAACAACCAATATGTGTGATTGAGTATAACCGTTCACGACTTGTTTGTGTTCTTGGTAGAACTATTCAAGAAGGCCTGACTTATTTATTAGTATGACTTTTATTAGTGAAACCGATCTTAAGTAATCACCTGAGATGGTATGATCGGGTTTGTGATTTTATGTCTGACCAAATATGGGAAAGGAGAACCGATCCTAATAAGAGGTGCAGTACATCACAAAGGGGAACCGATCCTTGTATGAGGTGCAACAAGGTTTATAGCAGAAAGGAGAATCGATCCTATGGACATGTGAAACACGTTTTTAGACAAAGGGGAACCGATCCTATGGACATGTGCAACACATATAAGTTAGATACCATATATATGTGGGGAACTGATCCTAGTACCTATTCAACCGAATTTTGGAAAGCTAGTGTGACTATGCAAAGTAATCACATGGAAGGTAGAACCGAAACTTGTTTTGGTAGAACCGTTAAACCCATGATTGTGATTGAATGTTATTTGATCAATCACATAGTTCTTGAAAGTCATATGAACCAATTCTAAACATGTTTGGAAGTGTGGCAAATCGGTTTCAAGGTTGTAAGTGTGAAAGAGAATTTACAAAGTAAGGATGTCGACATACTTTGAACACGTGCTATGAATGTTTATTTCTTTACTTTTTCAAAGTTATTCCTTAATAGCTAAGGGAAGAGAATCCCAGAATCGAAACATAAATAAGTTAAAAATCTTTTAATTAAGATTATTAATTTCATTTTGTAGGGAAATAAGAATTAGTAATGTGCATTTACTAATTAGAGATTTTTTGAGAGATTTCGATCATTATTTTTGGACAGAGCATTTCCAGAAAATAATGAAAACCGAATTTGTGCTTTAATGAGTATCTTGAGAATATTTTCGGTTTTGGAAATTCGTTGGTGTCCAAACTTACTTGTCTATAAATACTTGAAGTTTTCCTTTCTAGCAAACTAATCCTTCATAACAACAAGCTTCCTCTTTGTTATGTCGTTACTGGTGTAGCCGCCTATTCGGAGAGGAGAGTAACGCGAAATCTCTTACGACCGCTCAGTTTAAAGTCTTCTTTGGGATTGAGAAGCTCTAGCGTGTACCGTTGGTGGGAAACTAGATAATTGCGGTTTATCTTTTGTTTTCATTGATTTGATTGAACAACGTTGGTTGAACTTTGATTGCACCTAGTTTGTTTATGCTTGAGAATCTTCTCTTCTGATATAAGATTCACTCAAACTAGTTCAGAGTTTCGACAGGGATCTTTAGACTGTTGTTAGTTCTAAAGAAGATCTTGTGATAATCCATTGTTAACAGACTCCGTTCTGTGCGTGATTGATCACAAGAGATTCAAGTGATTGTGTGCAGGTTATTATTGAAGATCTAAGAAGATTTGAAGACGAAGAAGATATTGAAGATTTCTGATTTGTGGGTTCATAATCTTTGGTGTGCACGATACTTGTTTCGGTAAAAGAGGATCCAATTAATAATCGGTTTATCCTTGTGATAGATTGTATTGATTAATTGAGTATATCAGCATCAACACAATTCTTTGGATTAATAGTGTTGTTGTCTTAATCTTAAACGATTACTTCGGTAATTGAACATAAGATAGATCTAAGGACCTGACGAAGGAGTTTATGTTAAGATAAACAAAAGATCCTTTATCCGACTCATATCACTTGGTTGAAGAGAGTTGATACCAAACATATTTGGTGTTCCTTTACTATTTGGAATACGAACTAAAGGAATTGTTCCAAGTACGTGACTTATTTATAAGTTGGAGGCGTGGGAATACAGACGGAACTAGGTGAACTATAGGTTTAGTTGCTTGGTCTCAACTATACGAAGTTAGGTGTAATTTTGTGTAGCGGCTTAATCATGAGAGTATTCAATTCTGGACAAGGTCCCGGGGTTTTTCTGCATTTGCGGTTTCCTCGTTAACAAAATCTTGCTGTGTCATTTACTTTATATTTCCGCATTATAATTATTTTATTATAATTAAAGTAAATTACACAAACGTTAATTCCTATTTACTTGATAAGTGAATCCTATTGTGTTTGGTTAAGTCCGAACCTTTTTATCAAGTAACATACTTCGTTGTTGTATTGTATGGATCTTGTATCCATGGACGATTACACGAAGTGTGAACCGATTAGTTCTATTGTCTCAACTCAGTCCACAAATAATCACTTTTGGAGAAAGGACTTACAGGTAGGAAAAGTTTTAGCTTGAGGTATATTTGGGTACCCTCGCCTTTTCATTTACAATCTTGGAATCGGTTTTACCACACTTCTAAACAAATTTAGAATTGATTCACCTATATTCCAAGACTACTATGTCATTGATCAAATATCAAATCACATACATGGGTTCAATCGGTTCTACCAATCACTAGGCTCGGTTATACCCTAATATAGAAACACTTGTGATTGGTCACACAAGGTACGAGGACCAGTTACATCAATTACCAGGACCGGTTACCATATACTCATGGTATTGCTTGTGATCGGTCACACCAGTCACTAGGATCGGTTACACCAGTCACGATGATCGGTTACACCAATTACAAGGATCGATTACACAAAATCTTTATTATCAGTCACACCAATTTCTATGATCGGTCACACCAATTACAAATATCGATCATACCATCTCAGATGATTACTTAGGATCGGTTACACTAATTAATCAAAACTAGTCATACCAAATCATAAGTTAGGCATTATGATTAGTTGTACCAAGATACATAACAAAGTTACGATCGGTTCTACCATCTAACACATATTGGTAATCCAAAGATTTCCAATGAATAGCCGTACCAATAAGCCTAGCGATTTCCCTTTCGATTCATAAAACAAGTTCATGAATGTACTTCATTAAAAAAATGTAAAACGTTGTTTCTTATGATAAAATCTTCACCATTACCCCTTCACATAATCATAACATCATTCATAAGATTGTGTCGATGTCATATCTACGAAGTTCAAAAGATTAGTGTTATACTTCATAGTCTAATTCCCTAATGCTATGATCATGTGATCATGTCTCACTACTAGAGTAATATATCCAATACACAGCTTCGCAGTTATGTTTTCAATATCGCACGACTTGAAAGATACGTTAGGAATGAAACAGTTCAAGTCAATATTACTAACCTCAAGATAAATAATGATGTCGTCGTTGTAGCTCATTACTTCTACACGTTTTTCAGGTCTTCGAGTAATACTTGTATGTCTCAACATTCCTAGACTTTCTAGTCTAACCTAAACGAAGTTGTCTCTAGTATATAATCAAGCGACTCTTAGATGAGTTTTGACTCACTAAAATATGACAACCAAACTTGACATACCAATGTTTGGTGGGTTCAACCGACCTATGCTCTAACAACGTTGTCAGGTTGGCTAGCAACCCATTACGATGGGTAAATGAAAAATCCGTCAGGGACGGTGGCTTGTATCCCACTGTACATGCATTAGAGTTTGGTCCACACAGTGTTGCGTTAAAATTTGGCTTGTCATTTCGATGACATCTTCCACTTATAACTTTAGGGATTCCTGAGTGGTGGTATATGACGCCCCTTAGGATACCTGGTTGAGTTATCTTTTGACAACTGGCCAACTCGATACTCTAGGTAACGTTGTGGGTACTTTTAGATCCATGGGCAGGCGGTATGGGACGGTTTCTCAGAAGGTCTAAATTGTTGTTCACGACAACTTGAAGAAACCTTGCGATTTATGAGAATCTGGTATGGGACTTTTGCTCATGAATCCAAACCGAAGAGTTTGTCCACGATAGTTTTTGTTTTGAATTTGAGGGACGAAATTCTTTAAAGGGGTGAATAATGTAGCACCCCGTGTTTTTATCATGGCGCATGCTAAATGATGCGCCATGGCCTGAGATGAAGCTTCATCCAAAGCTTCCGTTGCTTGGTAGGAGGTAGATTGGTTTAAGGCCAATATCGCGCAAAAATGGCGCATTATGTTTGGCATTCGGCAAAGGGACAATGTTGCTTCATCATGATGCATTAGGCCAGTTGTGTAGATGTGACAATCCGTATTTTCGGATTTCCAGCGGATACGGATTCGACCTTGTGAGTCGGGTCCTACTCGACTAGCAAGTCCAAATTTCCGAACAACCACTCGTGTAGGATCATATTTTTCGCTAAAAAATATTTTAATATACTACAAAACTCAACTCAAATGATATTTGTTAAATGAAATATAATATTACTTTTAAAATTACAAAATGGTATAATAATACAAAATCAATGTATATTAAAACAAACAAACTCTTTGGTTTAATTCAAAATTGCGCAAAGCCCAAATCCCCATGATAAATAATAATTTCTTTTACGGCTAGGGTTTCTTCATTCTTTGTGGAAAAGGGAGAAAGAGGGGTGAGAAAACCACAACCCAGTAGGAAATTTCCAAAAATAATAAAGTGCATCGAAAATCAAACACGTGCAACGATATTATAATTAAATCCATGCATAAAAATTTACAATAATACTTACGCCATTTTAACCATAAATATTTAATTTCTTACTCAAATCCTCAACATTAAAATCTAGATCATTAATCTAGTTGTCATAGTTATTCAGGTAAACAAACCACTATTATTCCCCGAACAACCTTCTTTTTCTTTCTTCAAATGATTCTTAATCTAATTGTCAGAGTTATTCCGGTAAACAAACCATTATTTTTCCCCGAACAGTCTTCTTTTTCTTTCTTCAAATGATTCTTAATCTAATTGTTAGAGTTATTCCGGTAAAAAAACCATTATTATTCCCCGAACAGTCTTCCCAGGGTAGCCACCAGTGGTCGGATGCCATAAAGGCCTGACATTTCAGCAGCAGACGGATACATATTTTTTTCTATAAATCGGTGCATTTAACCTACGCGCACTAGACTGAATCCCAAAGAACTAATCGAAGTAAACCCTATTCACTAATGCATTAAACTCACTTTCTAAATTCAATTCCATTCACTAATGTAATACATCAAAGTGACTTTCACAACCAAAACTCAATTTCATTCACTAGTAGTATAATGCATCAAATCAATTTTCACAACCCAGAAACTCGATAAATATGCATTAATATAATTCCTAATTTGAGAAAAAAACATTACTACCTAGATTAAATGTTAAAATAAAAATCTAGAATAATTTAACAATAATGGTTAATAATCAATATATAAAACTCATAAATAAATCAATTTATACAAAGAAAATAATGTAATAAATTTAGAACAAATATCATGATAGGTAAAATTGTTTTGTTAGAAATGACGCCAACTATAAATTGGTAATTCGCTTTTTCATAGAATTGTCACTTTTCTAAAGCGTTTGAGGAATTGTTTTGTTAGAAATGACGCCAACTATAAAATTGGTAATTCGCTTTTTCATAGAATAGGTATTATTATTCAAAAAGGTGTGAGCGCCCAGCTTGTCGCTAGGCTACCCACCATTTCTTGTAACATTGATATTTCCTTTCATGAATAAAGTAATAATAATAATGCGCTCCAGGAGGTCACAGGTTCGAGTCCCCAATGGCGTAATATTGCAGGAATTAACATGGAAGGTAGTGTTAGTTTGCCCCCCTTGTGACACAATCTCATCCCCTCCTCCCGCCGTTTCGGCTCCCTTAGCTAGGTTACCCATGAGGCTCGCTGGTAGATTAGCACAACAACCTGTTCAATTAATGTAATAGTATGTCGTTGGAGCTTAGCTTGTTAGGCTTCCAAGTAGTTTCATGTAATAATATCCATCCAATAATATAATAAAATTTAAAAAAAAAATAATAAGAATAATAATAATAATAATAATAATAAAATTATTATTATTATTATGCTGCATGGTTTAATTTTTCGATGCACTATATTGTAAAACTCTTAGGAGGCCCTGTTAGCCTAGAACCTCAGTATTGCAGTGATATTGTTCTTCACAGGGTGGATAAAACCATCCAGTTGATGCAGAAATTACAACAACTTCACGATCTACAGTGTGAGTTTCTGCTTCTGAGAAATTGTATTGGGGTTTCTAGACTCTATTTCGCAATGCGCACCACTTGCCCTGCCCATCTGCAAGCTGCCTCTACAGTTTATGACAAGCATCTACTCCAATACTTGCGGCATCTAACGGTAGGTGATGGTGCTGGGTTTGGCTTAGTCCAACAACGTTTAGCCACCTTGCCAATCAAGGATGGAGGGTTCAGCATCTACACTATGGCAGACACTTCGAAGTATTGCTATTTGGCTTCTCATGCTCAGACCAAACATCTGCAGGAAACCATTCTTCAACTCTCACCGCCTGCTGACCTCAGTCCAAGTTATGAACTAGCTCTTCAATCATTCACTCAAGCTTGTGGATCTCCTGCTTCCATTTCCAGCGTCATTGATGCCGCCCCTCATCCCATAAAATTATTGGTTGCACTATAATTTGGCGCTGTTAAGGAACACTTACCTGCCAGCTTCAACCTAAATGAACGAGAATCGTTAGTCTGGCAATGCAACAGGCGTGATCATGCAATGGATTTTCTTAAGGCAGTTCCTATCAGTGGATTGAACCAAAATGTCGCACCAAGACAATTCCAATCCATTCTTAAATACCGGCTTGCCATCCCCTTCTTTGAGGAAGATAGCAGGTGTTCAGTGTGTAACAGGCCGATGGATATTTATGCAGACCATGCAGTCCACTGTGCAAGTGAAGTGGGTTCAAAATTCAGACATGACATGGTTCGTGACGCTCTTCTTGACATATGTTACAGGTCAGGTGTTGTGGCTCGTAAAAAAGTCTCTTTAGGGTTTCTTTCAAACTCTGACAAAGAACTTAAACCGGCCGATATCATGGTCTATAATTGGGAAGACGATAAAGATGTGTGCTTTGACGTCACCGGAATTTCACCTTTCACTACCTCCAGAACACGTAATACTCCTCCGGGTCAAGCCATCATTGCAGCAGTGAGTCGTAAGCGTACAAAATACTTACATAAGTGTACGACACATGGTTACGGTTTCAAGGCACTAGCTTTTTCTACCATGGGTGAATTGGGAGATGACTTAGTTATATTCCTTAAGAGGTTGAGCAACTGCCTAGTTAGTCACGATGTTAATCACAAAATAGGCAGTTCTTTGTTCCATATGCTAAGTATTATTATTCAAAAAGGTGTTGGCGCCCAGCTTGTCGCTCGGTTGCCTTCTATCGACTTGTAATATACACTCTGTCGTCTTCATAATATTAATAATAATAATAATAATAATAAAATAAATAATAAAATAAATAATAATAATAATAATAATGTTGATAAAAAAAAAATAATAAGGGGAAGAGAGAGAGTGTCCGGGCGATTGAAACCCTGGGAAACGTTTTCCGGTGTTATCTCCGGTCTTCTTCCACATATTTCCATCAAAATACCTTCCTTTCAATTCCCCTTATTATAATCTTTCGTGGGATGCATTTTTCACGAACTAATCTTCACTATTCCTATAAACTTGAGGCAGTTATTGGCAGTTACGATGCCCAGAACGTGAGCTTGTTCTTCTTCACCCCAACCTACAGCATCATCATCAACGTCTTATTCTGGCACATCTAGATCACACTCTCCTTACATTCTTGTATCGAGACCACCTATACACAACGATGTCCGGATTCCATGTCCATTCAAGGATTATGATGAATGCGACAATGGAATTAATGGGAGAGGATATGTTCGCAGTTCCTTCCAAAGACATCTTAATGATAGGCATTTTCCGACCGATCAGGCCAAGCAACAATGGAGAGAAAGGCTTGCCACAGACAGGGGTTGCCAAAGACAGGGGTACATACATTGCTTAGGCAGCAGTCTTACAACATATGCGATGTTGGTTGTGCAGTCACTGTATGATCATACATGCTTGGAAGAAAACTTGTAGCCACAATAACGTGATCATAGCAGGGCCTGTTGACAAAGATGGACACGTTAAGTTTCTCATTTCAGACATTCCCAGTCCTCCAACCACAGTCAGTGATACACCAATCACTGAGACATATACGTTGTCTATATCTCTATCACCGGAGTTACTGAATGACGTTTTCCAGAGGCACTTCACTACAATCTCCAGCGTTCCTCCACCTTGCAGGTTAAGTTTTTCTAGAACACTTACATCCTTCTTAGATGTTGTGATTCGCAACCCTGCAGATATATCTACATGGATTAAACTTTTGTTGTTCCCCATTTGTAACCTCAATCTGTATCGCCCTAAAAAATCTTCTGAGGAAAGGTCTGGCAACAAGAAAAAATTACAAATTGCTTCTATTCACCAGGCCTTACAAGATTGGAGAGAATCTAACGGTTGCCTCACCTTAATTACCAAGTTGCTGGAACTTCCAAAACGCAAAATGCCTAGCAAACTGAAGAGCAAGCAATCACAAAACGCTTCCACTCTATAAGCATGTCGAAAGAAGATCTCACATGGTCACTATACAACAACAATTAAGGTGCTTTCATCAAATGGCATAGCCCCATGCACTGAGGCCATGGAATTAGCAGACAAGCACCCCACTGCTCCATCACCTACCATTCCAGTCGATTCTATTCCTTGTGATGTACTTACTGTGGATACAACAACAGTCCTCAAAGCTATTAAAAGCTTTCCCAAAGGAACGTCGTGCGGGAGAGATGGCTTGCGTGCACAACATCTCCTCGATGCTATGAGTGGTGCAGCGAATGCGGTTGCAGATGAGCTGTTATCATCAATTACTAAGGTGATTAATCTATGGCTATCGGGTAAGTGTCCATATGTGCTTGGTAAATTCATGGCTAGCGCTCCTCTCACCCCACTATAGAAGCCTGGTGGTGGCATTCGTCCAATCACCGTAGGAACCATTTGGAGGATATTAGTCTCTAAACTGGCAGCCAACAAAGTTGGGAAAGACATGTCTATATACCTGGGAGACTACCAATTTGGAGTAGGAGTGCCTTGTGGAGGAGAAGGCATTCTCTATTCTATCAACATGCTAATGGAGATGAAAGTCCACGAACCCGGTACCACTATGCTACTCGTCGATTTTACAAATGCACTCAACTTGGTGGATAAAACCACAATGGTTAAGGAAGTGCGATCATAGTGCTCGGCCATCTCACAATAGGTGGAATTTTTCTACGCAACCCATGCCAGACTCTACTACAATTATTTCGTTCTTTCATCGGCACAGGGAGTACAACAAGGCGACCCCTTGGGACCATTGCTTTTTGCACTCACGCTCGATCCTATAGTGAAAAACGTCGTCGCCAACTGCAAACTGGACCTGCAGGCCTGGTACCTGGACGACGGGACACTTACTATAGAGGTCACCAGAGCTTTACATATTATTCATACGGAAGGAACTTCAAGGGACTTCATCTTAACATTCATAAGACTGAAGTTTTCTGGCCGTTTGAAGACCCTAGAAGCTACGAACCCGACGTCTTCCCCATCAATATTAGTAGACCATCTTCAGGAGTTAAACTGCTAGGCGGCCTTGTTAGCCTGGACTTACAATTTTGCAAAGAGTTGATAAGACTATACATCTCATGCCGGCTATCAAGAAGCTCAAAGATCCCCAATGTGAACTGCTGCTATTACGTAACTGTTGTGGTGTGTCTAAACTATATTTCAAGATGCGGACTACATGCCCAGATGCATTGGAACATGCCTCTTCTCGTTTTGACACTCACTTATATCAATACTTGCGGCTTCTAATCACGATTGATGACGCAGCATTTGGCCCATTGCAGTTTCGTTTGGCGACTCTTCCTATCAGAGATGGCGGACTAGGAGTTTACACTATGTCAGACACTTCGAAATACTGCTACCTGGCATCGCAATCTCAAACCCAAGCAGTTCAGCACATCATCTTACACAATATAGCTTCGACAGACCCCAGTCTCGTAACTCAGAAGGATTTGTAAACCTACATCCAGGTGTGTGGGCTTGAATCTTCACCACTTAGCTTTAACGTTGCTGCCCCCCCTCCCATGCATTCAATGCATACCCTAGCCGTAACTTTTTTTGAGGCTGTGAAGAAACAACTACCAACCACCTTCCCTATGTCAGTTCGAGATAGTGTACTTTGGCAGAGCAACCAGATGAAACATTCCCAAGATTACCTATTTGTGATACCGATCAGTGGCCTTAATCAAGCGCTGAATCCGCAGCAGTTTCGATGTATACTCAGTTACCGGCTTGGTATCCCCTCTTTACAAAAGGAAGTAAGTGTACCAGTTGCAAACGAGATATGGACATCTATGTAGACCATGCACTTCACTGCGCTAGTGAAGTCGGCAATAAATTCCGCCAAGACCTTGTACGTGACGTCTTCATTGATAGATGCTTTCAACTGCTATTACGGTAAAGAAAGAAGCAGCCATGGGTTTCACCTCCAACAACAACACAATCTTGTTGCCAGCTGATTTGCTCGTCTATAACTGGGAGAATGGAAAGGACACTTTCCTAGATATCACCGGTGTTTCACCGTTCACTGGTGACATCCGTTACTTCAAACCGGGCTAAGCTATATATAGAGCGGTTCTTCGCAAGCGTAAGAAATACCTGGCCACTTGTGATACGCATGGATATGGGTTAGGTATTCTCGGATTTACCACCCTAGGTGAATTAGGCGACGACACAATCACATTCTTGAAGAGACTGAAGAGTTGCCTCGCCAACAACAATGCAAATTGTGACAATGGTTGCTTTTTGTTTCATAAAATAAGAATTGCAATTAAAAAGGGCATTGTTACCCAGTTGGTGGCTAGACTACCAACAAACTCTGTATAAACGGATCTTTATTTATTTATTTCAATAAATGCCCTCAAAGGTACCTTTTTATATAAAAAAAAATAACAATAATAATAATAATAATAATTGCGCCAGTGAGGTTGGGCATAAATATCGTCATGATCTTGTTAGAGATGTTGTTGCTGATATGTGTTATAAAGCTGGTGTGCATGCTAGAAAAGAAGTATCCTTGGGTCTTATTTCAAATGGCAAAGCCTTGAAGCCTGCAGATATCCTTGTTTATGGTTGGGAGAATGGGAAAGATGTGTGTTTTGATGTTACTGGTGTTTCACCTTTTACTACTGCGACTGGTAATGCTTTCATACCAGGCCAAACCATTTCCAACGCAGTTTCTCATAAACGCACCAAATATTTAGACACTAGCGCATCTCATGGTTATGGATTGGGTGTTTTGGATTTCTGAAAAAGCGGGGGTCTAATAACACCACCCAATATTTCGATTAGCGATCTGTATGGACTAAATCCGAAATACTTTCTAGAGAATCAACTAGACAGTCAGACTCAATCTAGGTAAAAGTATCTCAAGGAGTTAATATCTCGTTCTTGTTTCGATTTACTCGAGCTAATAGAAATCATCGAGTCTTTAATCAAACACAAGGAATAACTTGGATAGTATCAAAGACCAATATCCAAGGATCAATCAATGACAATCAACAACCAAAGGTTGGATTACTCTAATTGATGATCTAATGCACAACCTGTATTATTTCAATTATAAAGATAAAACAATATAATGCGGAAATTGAAATGACAAAGACACCAGAAATTTTGTTAACGAGGAAACTGCAAATGCAGAAAAACCCGGGGACCTAGTCCAGATTGAACACACACTGTATTAAACCGCTACAGACACTAGCCTACTCCAATCTAACTTCGGACTGGACTATAGTTGAACCCAAATAAATCTCCCACTGATCCAAGGTACAGTTATACTCCTACGCCTCTGATCCCAGCAGGATACTACGCACTTGATTCCCTTAGCTGATCTCACCCACAACTAAGAGTTGCTACGACCCAAAATCGCAGGATTTGACAATAAATAAATCTGTCTCCCACAGACAAGTCTATCAAAGGATCAATATTTCTCCCACAGGTAAACCATAAAGGTTTTGTTCCGTCTTTTGATAATAATCAAGGTGAATAAGAACCAATTAATAGTCTGGTATTATATTCCCGAAGAATAACCTAGAGTTATCAATCACATCACAACAATCTTAATCGTATGGTAACGAAACAAGATGTTGCGGAATCACAAACAATGAGACTAAGATGTTTGTGATTACTTTTTATATCTTGCATATCGAAGATATCAATCTCAAGCCAATCAATCTGATTGTACTCGTACGATGGAAGATGCAAGATCAGATCACACAACTACGATAAAAGTAGTATCGTTCTAGCTTCACGATACCAATGAAGTCTTTAAGTCGTTAACCTGATTTTAGAGGAAGAAAACCAAAGGTTAAAGGAGAATCGACTCTAGCACGCAAACTATTATCATACGTAAGGTGTGGGGATTAGTTTTGCACAATACTAGATGTCTCCTTTATATAGTCTTTCAAATCGGGGTTTGCAATCAATGTTAGCTTCGTAATAAAGCATTCAATATTCACCGTTAGATGAAAACCTGATTTAGGTTCAAGCTAATATTTCTCAACCGTTAGATCGAAAACTTAGCTTGTTACACACACTTGACAATGCGCGCTTCTAGGTTTGTTAACCGTACCCAAACGTATGCACTTGTTGGTTCAATAATAGTTAACCAAATGGGTAGGCATATGAGCATTTCATATCAACTATGTTCTTCTTCACCATAACTAGTTCAAATGAACTAGTTAAAGAGTTGTTCAATTGCAAGAAAATCTTATGTACTACACAAGACACAGTTGAAGCACAAATGATTTGATTCACTTGAATTGGTTCATGAACTTTTATAGCCACGGTTTGAAAACTGCATTCCTTAGTCTTTTTAAGTTTAAGTTCAGAAATCATCTTCAGATATTTAACCTTCTAAAGTTTGCAGACTAGGTTCGCGGACTTAAGTTATCGGGCAGAGTTTACAAACTACAGCAGAAATTCTCGGGTATGAGAACTTCACTGGTTCGTGGTCTGGGTTCGCGGGCTGAGCTTCACGCAAGTAGTTTGTCAACTCCAGCAGAAATTCTCGGGTTTGAGAACTTCGGCACTTCTCGGACTGAGTTCGCGGACTTGGCTCACGCCATTCTTCCGGTTATCTTGATCAACAAAGTTCACAAACTTTGATTGAAGGAATATGACTTATACATAAATGTATTTCCACAACAATACTTATGTCCACCATTGGTTATGTAATCTAGACTCTCATTTCAATCATTGAAACATTCTTAGAGGACGTTATACAGTTGTTACACCATTTCTCGTCAAAGCAATTTTCAAGATGATTGAAACATATCATGACTTTTGTCGCTAGGTAAAGATAAACTTGATCGAAGCGAAAAGCTTACCAACACATATTTCGAAATATAGATAGGAGAGGTATGTATAATCAAAGTCTATATATATAGCATACGACTTCTTGTCTCAAAAAGTAGGAGATAGAGTAGAAAGACATTTGAGTGATAGATAAGTTCAAGTCTTCACATACCTTTTTGTCGATAAGTTCCACCGGTTCCTTGAGTAGTTCTTATACTTGTATGATGAATCGCCATGAAGTCTTCTCAGCTACACTTTCTATCCTAGTCCGAGACTTATCTATAATAGACTAGAAATCAAGACTTATAGTTTTGATCACTAACATTGACAAACATGCTTGAGATAGCAACGCATACGAGTTCGGCCGAGTAATGCTCTAACACTTTCACTTCCCTAGGGGAGCTTGGTGAGGATTTTGTAGTGCTTTTAAAGAGGCTTAAGAATTGCCTGGCTAACCTTGATGCCAGCAATAGTCATGGTAGTTTTATTTTTCATAGGTTAGGTTTGGTTATTCAGAAAGGTATTGGTGCCCAGCTTATAGCTAGGTTACCAATTGTTTCTTTGTAATAATGATATTTTAATTCATTAACAATAATATTTTTAAAAATAATAATAATAATAATAAAAATAAAAAATAAAATATTAAAAAATAATAATAATATGTATGACACAAAGCGAACTCCTTATATCATGATTATTAGCTTGAAAATCAAAAAGAAACCAATATAATTTTTAGTTCTCAAATAAGTTTTGATTTTGATATTAGGTATAAATCCCCTACCTCAAATAAAAATCCACAAATCTTGTTGTAAGAACTAACACCTGAAAAAGCGGGGGTCTAACAATACCACCCAGTATTTCTCTTAGCAATCTGTATGGACTAACTCCGAAATACTTTCTAGAGAATCAACTAGACAGTCAGACTCAATCTAGGTAAAAGTATCTCAAGGAGTTAATATCTCTCTCTTGTTTTGATTTACTCAAGCTAATAGAAATCAGCGAGTCTTTAATCAAACACAAGGAATAACTTAAATGGTACCAAAGATCAATATCCAAGGATCAATCAATAACAATCAACATACAAAGGTTGGATTATTCTAATTGACGATCTAAACGCACAACATGTATTATTTCAATTATAAAGATAAAACAATATAATGCGGAATTTGAAATAACACAGACACCAGAAATTCTGTTAACGAGGAAACCGCAAATGCAGAAAACCCCGGGACCTAGTCCAGATTGAACACACACTGTATTAAGCTACTATAGACACTAGCCTACTCCAAGCTAACTTCGGACTGGATTATAGTTGAACCCCAATCAGTATCCCACTGATCCAAGGTACAGTTGTACTCCCTACGCCTCTGATCCCAGCAGGATACTGCGCACTTGATTCCCTTAGCTGATCTCACCCACAACTAAGAATTGCTACGACCCAACATCGCAGTCTTTGACAATAAACAAATCTGTCTCACACAGACAAGTCTATCAAAGTATCAATCAGTCTCCCATAGATAAACCTTAAAGGTTTTGTTTCGTCTTTTGATAATAATCAAGGTGAACAGGAACCAATTGATAATCTGGTCTTATATTCTCGAAGAACAGACTAGAGTTATCAATCACCTCACAACAATCTTAATCGTATGGTAGCGAAACAAGATGTTGCGGAATCATAAACAATGAGACGAAGATGTTTGTGACTACTTTTTGTATCTTTCCTATCGGAGATATCAATCTCTAGACAATCAATCTGATTGTACTCGTACGATAGAAGATGCAAGATCAGATCACACAACTACGATAAAAGTGGTATCGGTCTGGCTTTACAATCCCAATAAAGTCTTGAAGTCGTTAACATGGCTTTAGAAGAAGAAAACCAAAGGTTAAAAGAGAAACGACTCTAGTACGCAAACTAGTATCACACGTAAGGTGTGGGGATTAGTTTAGCACAATACTAGATGTCTCCTTTATATAGTCTTTCAAATCAAGGTTTGCAATTAAGTTACCTTAGTAACAAAGTAATCAATATCCACCGTTAGATGAAAACATGATTTAGATTCAAGCTAATATTTCTCAACCGTTAGATCAAAAACTTAGCTTGTTACACACACTTGACAATGCACGTTTTTAGGTTTGTTAACCGTACCCAAACGTATGCAGTTGTTGGTTCAACAATAGTTAACCAAAAGGTTAGCCATATGAGCATTTCATATCAACCATATTCTTCTTTACCATAACTAGTTCAAATGACTTCAAGATGAACTAGTTAGAGAGTTGTTCAATTGCAAGGAAATCTCATGTACTACACAAGACACAATTGAAGCAAAGATGATTTGATTCACTTGAATCGGTTCATGAAATTTTATCGCCACGGTTTGCAAACTGCATTCCTTAGTCTTTTTAAGTTTAAGTTCAGAAATGATCTTCAGATATATAACCTTCTCAAATTCGCAGACTAGGTTCGCAGACTTAAGTTACCGGGCAGAGTTTACAAACTTCAACAGAAATTCTCGGGTATGAGAACTTCGCCGGTTCGCGGACTGAGTTCGCGGACTTAGCTTTACGCAAGTAGTTTGTCAACTCTAGCATAAATTCTCGGGTTTGGGAACTTCGGGAGTTCGCGGACTGAGGTCGCGGACTTGGCTCACGCAATTCTTCCGGTTCTCTTGATCAACAAAGTTCGCAAACTTTGGTTCAAGGAATAGGACTCATACGTAAATGTGTTTACACAACAATGCTTATGTCCACCATTGGTTATGTAATCTAAACTCTAATTTCAATCATTGAAACATTCTTAGAGGACGTTATATAGTTGTTACACCATTTCTCGTCAAAGCAATTTTCAAGATGATTGAAACATATCATGACTTTCGTCACATAGTAAAGATAAACTTGATCGAAGTGAAAATCTTACCAACATATATTTCGAGATATAGATAGGCGAGGTATACTCGGCTCGAAATACCAAATGTGTATAATCCAATTCTATATATATAGCATACGACTTCTTGTCTCAAAGAGTAGGAGATAGAGTAGATAGACCTTTGAGTGATAGATAAGTTCAAGTCTTCACATACCTTTTTGTCGAGAAGTTCCACCGGTTCCTTGAGTAGTTCTTCTACTTGTATGATGAATCGCCATGAAGTCCTTGAGATCAACTACACTTTCTATCCTAGTCCGAGACTTAGCTATAATAGACTAGAAATCAAGACTTATAGTTTTGATCACTAACATTGACAAACATGCTTGAGATAGCAACGCATGCGAGTTCGACCGAGCAATGCTCTAACAATCTCCCCCTTTGTCAATTTTAGTGACAAAACTATCAATACATATGGAATACAAAAAAGGTAAAGAAACTTTAGTAACTCCTATTCCACATGTCTAATCTTCAACATTCCTCGAAATCTTCGTCACTTCCAAGTACTCCAATGATCCCAAAGGTTGTAAGTTTAGCATCACCACTGTTGAAGATCCATAGCTATAACAATGAGAAAACATAGTTCTCGATCATTGTTATACAGTGTCATAGTATTATTACACAACATCAAAGTTCAATTGTATCACAACTTCAACAATAATACTATGGTGATATGTATCACTCCCCCTTAGTCAATACTCCATCTCACATGGAAACGACTCCCCCTTACACAATGATCCGAAAACCATATGTATTTTTAGTATGAACTTCATATTAATTCTCCCCCTTTTTGTCAATAAAATTGGCAAAGGTACAAGAACGGGATCATAATGAAATTTCCGAGAGAGACATTTCATGACAAAAGGAAAAAAATACATACCAACTAATTTAGATGCAATCATCAAGGAGTTTAAAGATACAAGATAACCTCTCTAAAATTACACAGCCGCACACCCCTCAAGATATGACCATTAAGCAAAAGTTCAAAATAACTCTCCCCCATTTGATGTCATTCCCGAAAGAACAACAAGAGCGACCTTAATTTCAAAAAAAAGAAGGATTTTATTGGACACCAAAAACCATAAGAATGATTTCCTATATCCAAAAACTCAATCAAATTAATCACAAGTAAACCCATGATTAATTTAATCGGAATATGCAATCAAATTAAACACAAAAAGTGATCAATTTAATTGATTATGCTCAACATAAGAGAACTTATGGAGACACGAAGATACTCAACTAGATTAATTACAAGAGAACCCATAATTAATCTAATCGGAATACACAACCAAACTAATCACAAAAGTAATCAATTTAATTGTCATTTGTTTTGCTCGACATAAAAAAACTTACGGAGCAATAACTAAATAACCAAACAAGATGATTGATTTAGTTCAATATGCTCGACATAACATATCTCACGGAACAACAACTAAGCTAAGAAAATCAACTTGGTTGTATAGTGCTCAACATAAGTTACATTACGGAGCCTCACAGTAATACATAAAATATGGATCAGGGATGATCAATACTGCGGAATACACAAGGATTCATTCTATTTTCCCATCACTATTTGCATAACAATATTAATAGACATAATCCTTGAAAACAAAAGATTGTAACCTATCTTCCATCAAGATAATTGACAATATAGGCTTAAATTTTGTATTTGTCAAAAGTTCATTCATTCTTTTACCAGTACGTAAATACCGACCACGAACGACTTTACTTTTGACAAAGTATGGGACAAACATAGTTCACGGACGTAAACACCAATCCTATAACAAATTGCATTATAATAAATCATAAAGATTAATACTGCAAAAACATCATCCTCCAAATATTTTTAGAATTTAAACCAATAAACCTAAAAAAGAAGAAGATGAAAATAATAGCTATGTGTAGTCACAATCATTGCTATTCAAAGCAGTAGTTATTCTTCCAACTAAATCAAAAAGAAGACATACTAGGCAACATAAATAACACTCAGTTTAACAACCAAATAAACTAAGCCTTTTCAGCAACTAGAGATCGAACATGGACGAGTTCATCAGTTGCCTTCTTTAGTTCATCTTTCAGAAAAACAAGATTTCTTGTTGCAATCCCGAGATGTTCTCGTACTACTTCAAAGTCTTGAAGAAGATTTCCTAACAGTTGTGAAGACATCTGAACCGGTAGGTTGTTTTCATGATCAACAACATGAAAGCATGTTATAGACACAGGATTCAACTCAAGAATATCGCCCTTCTCAACTTCATCAACCTTGTTGATTCCATACATTGTGTACAAAAAAATAGTCCAGTAGAATCTTTTGACCTTATGGAACACTGTATTTATAAAGAGTTCCAAGAAACCCCAGGAACTATGACGTTCATGTGGGTGCGGTATGTGTACTTGGTCAATCACACATGTGAGACCTGGGGGAAAGGAGAAGCTTAATTATACAAAGAGATTTTCCGAGAGACACTCGGAGAAGGGATGAAGGAACACAAGGACTAGAGAAGAATTATTTAAAAAAAAAAAAATAACTTAACACAGAACTTAACACAATCCTGACAACTTTCTCAAGATGAACATCTTGAGAACAAAGAGCATCCATCTTTTTCGTAAAGGAGGGATGCATCTTTAAGCAGTCATGGTGTATTAAGATGAGCATCTTTCTCATCAATATTCACTTCTTCTTTTCCTTTATCAAGGGTATTTAGAGAGACATTACTCATCATAGTTGAAGAAGTTTTATCAAGAAAAGGGTTAGGAGTACCTGAGTCAACTGTTTTCCATGTTTTCTTGATGCTCCGTTTGAGTCTGTTTACACTGATTTTTAGATCTGAGACTCGATTGTTAATATGTAAGAAATCTGGAGCGGAAGTCTTAGATTTGCAGCTTTCTTCAGGGAGAGATGAGGAACTCAACTTATCTTTCTTCCTCCTATGCCTTTTTCTCTTTGCAGGGTCAGTCACCCTTTCGCCAGTCTTCCTTCTTTCATTGTAGGCATTTTTTGTTTTGAACACACAATTAAGAAAGGACTTATCACAGTACATTCCTTGAGTGTTTAAAGTGCATTTTCCAACAATGCGTGAAACCGGTTTAATGACTTCTTTAGACATCCAAGTAAGAATGTTATGGAGCTTTTCATTCCTCAACCGATAACGACATCTTCGCTCAGAATGTCCTTTATTCCCGCAGTAATTGCAGTTAAAGGAATTATCTTTAACTGTTCTCTTGTGAGAAGATTTAGAAGGAGTAGAATTCTTGTTTTTGGGACCATTACAAGCTGCCAAAGTTTTTTCACATGGAGAACTATCACTAGCTTTAACAAAGTTGATCTAAACGCACAACCTATATTATTTCAATTATAAAGATAAAACAATATAATGAGGAAATTGAAATAACACAGACACCAGAAATTTTGTTAACGAGGAAACCGCAAATGCAGAAAAACCCCGGGACCTAGTCTAGATTGAACACACACTGTATTAAGCCGCTACAGACACCAGCCTACTCCAATCTAATTTCAGACTGGACTATAGTTGAACCCCAATCAGTCTTCCACTGATCCAAGGTACAGTTGTACTCCCTACGCCTCTGATCCCAGCAGGATACTGCGCACTTGATTCCCTTAAATGATCTCACCCATAACTAAGAGTTGTTACGCCCCAAAATCGCAGGCTTTGACAATAAACAAATCTGTCTCACACAGACTAGTCTATCAAAGGATCAATCTGTCTCCCACAGATAAACCCTAAAGGTTTTGTTCCGTCTTTTGATAATAATCAAAGTGAACAGGAACTAATTGATAATTCGGTCTTATATTCCCGAAGAACATCCTAGAGTTATCAACCACCTCACGACAATCTTAATCGTATGGTAGCGAAAGAAGATTTTGCGGAATCACAAACAATGAGACGAAGATGTTTGTGACTACTTTTTATATCTTTCCTATCGGTGATATCAATCTCAAGCCAATCAATCTGATTGTACTCGTACGATAGAAGATGCAAGATCAGATCACACTACTACGATAAAAGTAGTATCGGTCTGGCTTTACAATCCCAATAAGGTCTTTAAGTCGTTAACCTGGTTTTGGAAGAAGAAAACCAAAGTTTAAAGGAGAACCTACTCTAACATGCAAACTAGTATCACATGTGAGGTGTGGGGATTAGTTTTGCACAGATACTAGAGTTCCCCTTATATAGTCTTTCAAATCAGGGTTTGCAACTAAGTTACCTTGGTAACAAAGCAATCAATATCTACCGTTAGATGAAAACCTGATTTAAATTCAAGCTAATATTTCTCAAACGTTAGATCGAAAACTTAGCTTGTTACACACACTTGACAATGCACGCTTCTAGGTTCGTTGAGCGTACCCAAACATATGCACTTGTTGGTTCAACAATAGCTAACCAAATGGTTAGCCATATGAGCATTCCATATCAACCACATTCTTCTTCACCATAACTAGTTCAAATGACTTCAAATGAACTAGTTAGAGAGTTTTTCAATTGCAAGTAAATCTCATGTACTACACAAGACACAATTGAAGCAAAGAAAATTTGATTCACTTGAATCGGTTCATGAACTTTTATAGAAACGGTTTGCAAACTGCTTTCTTTAGTCTTTTTAAGTTTAAGTTCAGAAATCATCTTCAGATATATAACCTTCTCAAGTTCGCAGACTAGGTTCGCGGACTTAAGTTATCGGGCAGAGTTTACAAACTCCAGCAGAAATTCTCGGGTATGAGAACTTCGCCGGTTCGCGGACTGGGTTCGCGTACTGAGTTCGCGGACTTAGTTTCACGCAAGTAGTTTATCAAGTCCAGCAGAGATTCTCGGGTTTGAGAACTTCGGCAGTTCGTGGACTGAGTTCGCGGACTTGTCTCACAACATTCTTCCGGTTCTCTTGATTAATAAAGTTCGCAAACTTTGGTTCAAGGAATAGGACTTATACATAAATGTGTTTCCACAACAATGCTTATGTCCACCATTGGTTATGTATTCTAAACTCTCATTTCAATCATTGAAACATTCTTAGAGGACGTTATATAGTTGTTACACCATTTCTCGTCAAAGCCATTTTCAAGATGATTGAAACATATCATGACTTTCGTCACATGGTAAACATAAACTTGGTTAAAGCGAAAATCTTACCAACTCATATTTCGAGATATAGATAGGCGAGGTATACTCGGCTCGAAATACCAAATATGTATAATCAAAGTCTATATATATAGCATACGACTTCTTGTCTCAAAGAGTAGGAGATAGAGTAGATAGACTTTTGAGTGATAGATAAGTTCAAGTCTTCACATACCTTTTTGTCGAGAAGTTCCACCGGTTCCTTGAGTAGTTCTTTTACTTGTATGATAAATCGCCATGAAGTCCTCGAGCTCAACTACACTTTCTATCCTAGTCCGAGACTTAGCTATAATAGACTAGAAATCAAGACTTATAGTTTTGATCACTAACATTGACAAACATGCTTGAGATAGCAACGCATGCGCGTTCGACCGAGCAATGCTCTAACAACACCTTTTTCCAAGAATAATTAGTCCGATGCTTTTATTTTTGTTTCCCTGTATAAATAAAATTATGAGAAGAATGTACTAAAAGTGATAGGTAAAAGGTTTATTTTTTTCTTAGAGCAGTGCTGCTGCGCGGGACAGTTTAATAAGCAAACAGCTCGTGGGGCGTTGGATCATTTCATCCACCTTTAGATTAATAACCATTTTAGTTTTCCACTTAAAATATTGCTGGTTAACTTGTTTAATTAAAATTAGGCACCTTATCTTATTAAATAAAAGAGAAGCCATCCCCACAAGTGCCATAAAAACTGAAAACAATATCGCCTTCCTCCTCCCAATTATCAGCCGACAAAAGATGCGACCAATGAACCCTAAAATTTTGTGAAGAGAAATACAAGAGACCAAAATTCATGTCACTTAATTTGATTATCATACAATAAGCTCACAATCGTAGACCCTATAATACCCAGACGGAAACTGAAATGGACATTACAAGAAGAAGCATCCCTAAAATATGGTGTTAACAAACATGGAGCGGGGAAATGGAAAAATATTGTGACAGATCCTGAATTTGGTCCTTTTGTTGTTTCACGTACCAATGTTGACTTCAAGGTAAATTCTATCATTCTCAATTTCATCAAATTTAATGATCTTTGAGGGATTTTGTATTTCCTGAAAATTGGTCATTGCTTCTGAATCTCCCTAATAATCATTTCTGTGATGTTAATGTTTAGACAGGAAAAATGGAGGATTATGATTTGTGAGAGTTCTTATAGGCCAAAGTTAAGTTGGTACCAACAACAACATGCTCTAAGACTAAAAAAGGTAAATTAAGAAGCCGGAATTTACAACTTATGTTTATGATGCTCTATGTGTTGTTTATGCTTTAAGTTGGTACCAACAATATCCCAATCACTGTGTTCCGTTCCACTCGAATACGGAGTACTTGTTTACACTGGAAATGCAGTGAAGTTTTTAGAGACATTTTTTCCCTATACAGTTCTATTATTAAGAGTGATGACATGCGACACCAATCAAGTCAATTAGTCAAATGAATGAATTTGATCTTAATGTTGATCTTACTAGTCGTAGTTGGGTAATATTACTTCCATATCTTTATAATATAGTGAATGTACAAGCATATATGTTGATCTCATTGGTTATGGTCAGTAATTAATATATTTTTATCGAGGTTCCTTTGAGACATGAGCATAAGTTCTTGAAGAATGTTGATGCCGGTATTATTAGTACGCTTCCATCAAAGCCCATTTTTGTTACCGAGGACGGAATGAAGATGCTTTTTATTAGTATTACGAAGAAGAACTAAAGAGAAATTAAGTTACGCAGTTCATATTTTTTAGCCGTGAAAGTTATGTCGTTAATGTTTTTTTAGTTTTTGCAGTCATGGAAGTTAGAAGTTATGTACATTTTGATCGGTTTGGTAAGACAAATGTGTCTAAATCGTAATTGGTTTTGAGAACTTAAGAAAAAAAACTCCGATTTTTTTTTAATGTTGGGTGTCTTTGATCTTTTGTACATATTAGCAGTTATGTTTTGCGACTCTTGCTCCTATAAGCGAGTTATCTTTTTTTTGCTGCAACAGAGACTTTTTTATATGAAACACAAAATCAAGTTTAACACTAATGATGGCGTCCCCTTGCTAGCAGCTTTCCCTTATGTCTGTCTAAGATGGTAAAGGCTAATGTTGATTCTATACAGTTGACGAAGGGTCTGAAAACGGATAATTCATAACTAAGAAAAGGGTACAGTACAAAATGTTTATAAACTAAAAGGACCTAATTCTAAAAACTAAAACTTGACAGCTATATGTTAACAGGGAAACTAAAATGATTTAATCCAATTGTGTGTGAAATGGTCCAACGTCCCATAATCTGTTTGCTTATTAAGCTGTCATGCGCAGCTGTGCGGGACAACACTGTTCTTTTTCTTATTGTTGTTTGAAAAGAGAAGTCGGAGAGAAATAGATTGATAACTTTTGTTTGTTTCCTGTTTTGTTGTTTAATAGAAGGGAAAAGAAAAGTATAAATAGAAAAAGAGAAGGAGAAAAGGACGGTTAGGTTAGGGTTTATTTTTTTTCTTTTATTTTTCTTTTGTCTCTTTAGCACAAAAATCAAAGGAAAAGCTAAAGAGTTTTAGAAAAAATGAATTGAAAGTGATGGCTACTTTTTCTTTTTAACTTTTAGGGTTTTAAGAAAAGTACAAATGATTGATATATAGTAACCCTAAAATAAAATAAAAATAAGAGAGAAAATGACTTTGTTTGTCCCATACGTGAAATAGAACAAATCATGTGAAACAACTAAATGTAGGCCACATAATGATAAGGGACACACTATTTTATAAATACCCAACTATTAAACTACATGCACCCCAAACACATAATATGATACACACTCCACAATGCACACTTTCACCCTAACTATATATTATTTTATTTTGGTAACCAAAAATATAATTAAACAGAATATTTATTTTGCTGTAGATTAAGTTTTAAGAGAAAAATATTATGGATGAGTTTTATGTGCCAAAGTCATATTAAGAAAATTACGCGGTGTTACACTATTAACCCTTTAAATAGAATTTCGTCCCGAAATTCAAGAACATACAAAAAATACCGGGTATTACACTATTAATACCTTAAAAAGAATTTCTTCTCGAAATTAAAAACCAACTATACAAGGTATTACATTATTAACTCCTTAAAATAATTTCGTCCCGAAATTAAAAACCAAGAAAAACTATTAACACGTTAAGAAGAATTTCGTCCCGAGATTCAAAACCAACAAGGTTTATTTTATTTTTTATTTCAAAATTTAGCTTGTTAAATATTTTATTTTAAACTTAAAATATGCAAGTAATTTTTACTTTAATACTTCGTTAGGTATTTATTTATTTTTATTTCCCCCAATCCCAAAATAAGCGGATGTAAAATAAAAACCAAACTCTACCGAATCAAGATAAATCCGATATGAAACAAAACGATTGAAATTCAAAAATAATAATGAATATTTAAAATAAAATCATCGTATATTTTTTTTTGTAAAACAAATATTTAAAAACTGGTAAGTCCATATGCACAATCCAAGTAAATCGAAACTGTGCTCTGATACCAACTGTGACAGCCCGGATTTTCGGACGCCTGGTAGATACGGATTCGACCTTTTAGGGTCGAGTCCGGTCCAGCTAGCAATCCCAAATTTCCGGACCGCAACTCGGGAAGGACCAGATTTTTCGTTCTAAAACATTTTGAATAAATAAAAATCTTAAATTCAAACTGAAATAAAATTTTACTATAAGAAATGTATTCTTAATTTTGAAATTTATACAACTGTAAAATAATTACATAATCAAAAGTGCATAACTTGAAAGCCAATATTGCACAATTATTATGCATCAGGCTAGAGAGGGTTGGCCGGAAGAATATTGCACGTTCATTGTGCAATAAGCCAGAGAGAATTGAGCACAATCATTGTGCAACAGACAGAATGGTGCGCAATCATTGTGCATTACAGAGTAGATGTAAGGACCCATTGGTACGTCAACGCTATTAGACCGTTCAAGAGGTGATTAAGACATAGTCAAGAGACGATTTAACTGTTAATGACTCGATTAGTTTAACATGAATATTAATTAATAAAAATTAATCTAACAACGATCTAGATACGAAATTAACTCCACTAGATATATCTCTAAAAATCACACGAAATAGACTACTAAAACACGTCATTCGGATGTCGGGCGAGAAAACTATGATACTCGGAAGTTTGCACGTAAAGATTGACTTTGGTCAACTCAGTTTGACTTTGGGATTTGACCCAATTTTAGGAACATAATTGTCTAATAAATAATTTATTCTTTTGGTGTAATCAAGATGTAAGAATCACATTTATAAGTGACTTATAATGTCTGCCTCTTAGTACCGTTTTAGAGTGGTAATAGTAAATCCTTATTAAGATTTGAATTAATTGTTTTGGATGGATATATATAGGATCTAGGTGTTTGAATCTTAGAAAGAGTGAGTGACTAAGTTGATAAATGTTGTCTAGTTTTATATAGAAATTGGTTAGAATAGAGAGATGAAAAAATATAGGGAAAAATAAGAAGAGAAAACGAGGAGGAGTTAATGGTGTTGATGACGGAAGTTAATTGATGATTAGGGAGAAGATGATGGTGGTGATTACAAAAATTTATAGAAGGTAAGTATTGTTTTAAAAACATACTTCCAATAGCTTACACTTGAGAATATAGAGTTTGGTATTATTGAATTATAGTAAAGCCAATCACTTTAATAGTTGATGATTATCATGATTTCATGTAAACTTAGGATTCAATTTTAGACCTTTTAATGATTGATTACCTTTATATTAAAGCTACACATTTATAGGTTGTTGAAATGGGTTTTCATAATGATATAAATTTGTTGAATTTGGAGTTAAATTGATATAGATATGTCTATTTTGGTATTTACTAAGAAATATGAAAAATAGTGGTAAATATCGTGAGACATCGATTTGATGGGCATTTTAAGGTTTGAGTGAAGGTGTACTAGATATAAATCAAGACTATAAGTTACGGATGACAATCTCACCTTTCCGTAGAACTATCATATGCTTAGTTTGGATGAAAATTGAATGAGATATGGCCTTTTAAAGTTGGGAGGTTTTCATGAAATCGAGTGGGTTTTCTAATAAAGATGAAGTGAGTTGAGGAGTCAACTCAGTGAGTCACCCAAGTCATATTAGTTGACTCAGAGATCAGACCAAACCGGACGGGTAGGCTCTGAATGGAATTAGCTGGACGGTAGGGGTTAGGCCCGCAAACTAATATTAAGGTCAATTTTCTTATTGTGTTATTTTGGACCAATTAGGATCCGAATTAGCTTTGAGAACTTTCTTGTTTAGTCAAGTAAATCCGACCCGGATTAATGGCTAGTCCAGCGGGAAAACATATATACTTGCTAGTCCAAAAAAGTTTTGAAAAGAGTAAAATTACTCTACTAACCCTAACATATAATATTATATATATTAATACGTATGTAGTAATAACATATGTAGTATGTAGTATACTAGTAGTAATATGTAGTAACTAGTATACTAGTAACAACTAGTATACTAGTAGTAACTAGTACTAGTAGTAATATGTTATATATTGATGTGTAGTAACTAGTATACTAGTAGTAATATGTAGTAACTAGTATACTAGTAGTAATATGTTATATATTAATATGTAGTAACTAGTAGTAATATGTAGTATACTAGAAGTAATATGTAGTAACTAGTATACTAGTAGAAATATGTAGTATACTAGTAGTAATATGTTATATATTGATACTACATATTAATATGTAGTATCAATATGTTATGTTCAATACTGTTATGTTATGTATTGATACTACATATTGATATGTAGTATGTTATATATTGATACTACATATCAATATGTAGTATGATATGTAGTATGTTTGATATGTAGTATGTTATATATTGATACTACATATCAATATGTAGTATCAATATATAACAATTTTTTGATATGTAATATACTAGTAGTAACTAGTACTAGTAGTAACATGTAATATCATTACATAACAATTTTTTGATATGTAGTATCAATACATAAGATACTACATATCAATATATAACATACTACATATTGATATGTAGTATCTTATGTATTGATACTACATATCAAAAAATTGCTATGTATTGATACTACATGTTACTACTAGTATATTATATACTAGTACACAATATACTTTCTAGTAACTAGTATATACTAGTGTATACTAGTATATAATATACTACTAGTACTAGTTACTACTAGTAAAGTAGTTACTTAATTTACTAGTAGTATAGTACATATTAATATGTAATATCACCGGTATTGATATTACTAGTATGTAGCAACATACTACTAGTAATATTCACATGTGTTGATACTAATTAGACCTGGAAGGGTGTTTTAGGCATTTAGAAAATACACTTTATAATCTCCACGAAGTTTTTGGACTAGAGAGTAAATAATCTAGTCCAAAAACATGTTTTTGGACTAGGGAGTAAATGTTTTTCACGGGTGGACTAGCCATTAACTGGATCATGAAAAATTGGACTAAACAATAATTCCTATATTAGCTTTTGGTTCCTTCTGCAGAGTTGTAGGGTTTTTCGAGAGATTTCCGATGACACCTAATTTGACTCCACTTGGATAAGTAGATATTTATTTATGCCTAGAACACTAAATACTATGTTATAGAACTAATGATAAAACTAGTGATTTAGCTTATAACTAGAGACTTGTATGAAATTGTGTTATGAACCTTGTATGAGCTTGTTGGCTAAATTATTAGAGTGCTTGTGTGATTAACAGTTAATCTAATTTAACAGCGTTCGACTCAAAGGATGATCATGTGGAATGCGAATCTCGAGGTAGGCGTGGCTTTTCATCAAAAGAGGTGGGAATCGATAACGAACTCTCTTGTATTCATTATCGTGTATTTTTCATGGTAATTCGCTTGTATGTTGATGGTTCCTCATATTACGGGTATGCCAACCCGATATATAGGCCCTATATGCTTTGGGGACTTCCCCATGTTTGTCGGTATGGAATGGTGCCGAGGCCCGGGATTTCCTGATAGTATTTATTAATTTTATTATTTAGAGGAACCTTTAGCATGCGAGATGAATGTGTTTCGGTTTCATCCGACATGCATTATGTTTTGATGAATGTTTGAAAGTTTGTTATATATTTCCTCTGAGCACCCCTTTGGGGATGATGTGCTCATTCATTTCCCGCTCCAGTTTCAGATAACAGGTTCGATAGCGTTTGCGGATATGATCAAGATTTGATGATTCTACTTTATTTGTTTTTATGTATATACTGTTTGAAAACAAATACACTATTGTATTAGTATCATTGGAGAAATGTTTTATATATTTCAGAGAGGGTTTAGTTTTTGGGTTAATATTATTATAGAACTTTTAAAATTTTGCTTAAGTAGATGTTTTAGATTCATTATGCCTCAGATTGTAGATTGTTGGCTTAGATTTCTAAGTAGGTGGACTTAGAGGCGCGATAATAGAACTCAACAATCATTGTCGGTTATTCAGAAATACATGGCAACGGCCATGAATAGTGAAGCATGCATGTCAATCCTCTCCCCTTTTCTAAGTTGTAGAAAGGGTTAATTGATATTTGATACTCATATTTTTTCCATAGTTAGTGTTTGGTCTAACATTTGTCCAACTTAGTAGTTGGTACCTGGACTTCACGTTAACCCTCGTTGACATGGTTAGTTGCTGACGTGTATTACCTTTTATGAAATAAATATTTAATTACTAAAATATATTTAACTTTCCAAACAATGACAGTATATATCCCTGACTTTTCCATCTTCTCTTCAGAAACTGACGCCCATATTTTCCTTTTCTCCACAGTCGGGACGACATGGGCACCACCGTCAGAATCTTTGAAACCTGTAAAACCCATTGTTTAACATTCTTATTTTACATTACGACTAAGAGTCTACCTTTAACTTTCTTATTCACATTTGAGTTAATTAATTAGTAAGAAGAAAACTAGGGATTTTTTTTTAGTTTACTTAGATAAATAGGGTTGTGATGGTGGTATAGCGGGAAAACCTAATATATATTTGGGGTTTTAATGTTCATATAAAGTGGGAAATTTTTCTGATTAAAATCTTGAGTAATTCATAGGGTTATTAGGTTAACAAAAATGATTAATTCAAACCCAATTTTGGATTTTTCAATTTCTGTAACCATCCCCTAATTCTTATTTTTTATCTAACATTCTTTTTCTATCTCTCTTAATTTTCTTCGATTAGTTTGTATAATTTAATTTCATTGAGTGTAAAACGACATCAAGATTAATAGGAGATTCGAGAATTTAATTCCGGGCACAAATGCTTGAACGGAGTCGCCATTGAACATTGAGCCATATCAGGGATGCGTTGATGATATTGTTAGGACGGAGCGTTGTTGTTGATGCGAGAGAATTAAGGGAGAATTTGATGAAATTTTCAATTTAATCCGAAAAAGGGTTTCTAATTTGAGGAAGAACATGATGATCAGTTCTTCAATTGAATTAACATTTAACAGTCGCTTTAACGAGCGTCAAGTAATTACTTTTTATTAATTTTTTTAATAATTAGTTAACATAAGTCAAAGCTTTAACGGGTCAATGCGAGTCAACGTCATTTCTAAGTACCAAAGCCTAAGTTGGACAAAAGTTAGACCAAACACTAAATTTGGACCAAATGTAAGTACCAAAAACTAAATAACCCTTGTAGAAATGCAAGTTAACATTTATAGGGAGGGGTAGTCGGTTGAAGGTGCATATGCGGACCATGCACCAAGTAAGCTTCATAGGTTAGTCAGAAGAGTATAAATGATGCTTAAGTCTCATTTATAACGTTGTAGCCCTGCCAATGGGGCATATGATGCGAAGGCATCAGTATGCCACGCCGAGGACCCGTTAATGCATAATCATTGTGCATTTTGACAAACGGCCTATACGGACCAAGCGATTGACATTATTGTTAGGCCACGGCCTTGCAAACGAGTTGGGTTAAGCTTTTGTCCTTTCGAGGATGAACTATGGTCTGTGCTTGATCCCTTTAGAGTAGGTAAGGGTACAAAGGAAGCCACAATGAGTTGCAGCATTGCCGGTGTAACACTTTTTCGCTCATATCATCTAATTTAGAGATGATTGTGGCATACATGGGCTCTCATATCATCTAGCTCGGCAGTTCGGTGCATGAGATGATTGTGGCCAAACTTGATGAGGCAAGTTGCATTCCATTCCTTGAATGGTCATACTTCCTATCAAGGCGTTCGACCTAGGCATGTTCCAATGGCGCATCGGGCATGGACTCGAAAGTAAGATACATCGATATGCAAGTTAGCGGAGCTTGCATAAGCCTAAGGGAAGTACGGCATGAGCCTGATTGATGCACCCTTGGCACGATCAAGACAAGTGCATTCTTTTAGCAATGCCTAAGTTAAGTGGAGAGGGGGTATTAGGACTGCAATGGCATATGCGTAAGTTCAAGGCATGCCTTATGCCTGGACAAGCTTCGGAAGTCAGTGATGCATGCACGGTGCATCAGCCATATCCTTCATGGATTTAAACCCTTTGCAGAACAAAGGCAAGTTGTAACGGTGTGGGAGCTAAGTTAGTTGTACCATGCTCCACGAGCATGCTTACAAGGAAAAATGGGCATGCATTTGCCCAGCTTTAAGGCACAGATTATAGCGTCAGAGTGGCGCATCGGGGGAGTTATGGCCTGCGCGCCCGGCGTAATTTTCCGGTCCGTCACAGATTGAGTTACTGGAAAAAAAAGACCAGACCGATTAAACCAACCAGAGTACGTATGTATATAAACAAAACAAAATAAATTATTGTTCAATAATAAATCGACCGCTGGTTCCCTTGTATATTCCAACCGAGTTGATCTAGAATTAGGATTATCGACCACTGGTTCCCTTGTATATTCCAGTTGTGTTGATATTAGAGTTCCGACCAGTATCTCAATTCATTAGGATTCATAGGGTCATCCTGGAAGTGGCCTACAAACAGATATGGGAAATTCCGTTCAACTTAGTCAACATCATAAACCATCTATGTTTTTCTCTATATCCATCTTAATTTATTCATGTGATTTGTTTGATTCCGGGTATGGATGAGACTATCTGAGTAGGGCTCTGTCACTTATATCTAAATTGGATTTGCATCAGGGTACTTCTTGTAGTCAACGAGAGTATGCCAACCAAGGATTGTTTAGTGCCATTCCTAGATTCTGCATAGGTAGCAAGGGTTTGGAGTAAAAGTTTTTTGGGTAAACCTCTTGTAAACCCTCCCGAGACTATAACTCGGCCACTTGGGACACCTAGGGGGTCTAAAGGCTTGTTGCACATGCTAAGTTCAATCGCGATGCCTGCAACAGTGAGTTGGGATTTTATTTTGTAGATTTGATTTGCTCGGGACTAGCAAATAATAAGTTTGGGGGTATTTGATAGACACATTTATGTGTCAATTTTGATCTCGATTTTCTATATTGTTAGTACCCATTTTTGTACTTATTTTGGTATATTATGTTTTTGTAGGTGTTTTCGAAGAAATAAGCTTTTGCAGAGAAATTGGTTCAAAAAATGGCATTTGACCCTCCGGAGAAAATTACTAAAGGCACCCCAGAAATGTGTTAAGGCACCCAGAGAAGTTGATAAAAGAACCCATAAGTTTTACTATCTATAGCCCAAAATTACTCTTTGTACCCCACAAATTACTATTTGAACCACATGAATTGCAATTTTTACCCCTGATTACTAAAGGGAGACCTTCCACGGATAAGGGGAGGTCATCTTCGAATTTCAGAAAAGGCGGGAAAATTTGTTCTTTACCGACAGATTTAGGTTTTAAGATTTGAAGGTGATATACTGAGATTCAATTTCTCAAACTGATTGGGCTCACTCTATTGGGAAAAACAGGGAAAGATAACTCGATTGAAGAAAAATAGGGAAAGAGTTTATATTTGGGAAGAACTTGAGAGATTTAGTCGGATTTCTTGTCGTGTATGGATTGATCGGACCCTGTTTAAGAAAGGGAAGTTATGTGTCTTGGATTTGAAGGAAAAGGAAGTATTTATGGCTTCTCGGCAAAACAGGGAGGGTTTTTCTTGGGTTAGTTTTGGTTAAAAAAAAGTACGTGCAGGTTAGGAAAAGAGAATCATCCTTGTTGATCTAATTGTACCTTTGGAAAGAGTTTTGAACAACTCGGGCTTTACATAGACGCGTAAGAGATGAGAAAGAAAAAGGAAAATACTCGTAACTTCTGGAAGGGGAAAAGAGGATTATTTTGGAAGATTTTCATGATATACTTGGACATGTGGTGTACATAAGAGGTGATAGGAACCCCAGGAAAGGGTATCGAGAGTTTGGGGGTTAGTGTAGAGGCTGCACGGAAGAAATTAGGGTTGCAGAGAAATATGCAGTAGAAGGAGAAAGAGGAAGAAGTTGAAGAATAAAGACCTCCTGAAGTCAGACGCGGATTGCTGATAAGAGTCGCAGAGAACTATCGTAATTCAACAATAACTATTTTGATTGCAAAAGACCTTCTGCAACTACAATATTCTTTTAGCGAATAGCATCATATTCCTTGCAAAAGGCTTTCTGCAGTAGAATTTATTATTTAGATTCTTTTCTTCAATGTAAACACCTTTTGAGCGTGTTTCTGACATGATGAGCTAAACCCCAACATTGGGATGGCGGAGGAAGCCATATTTCATGCATATTTTAATTACATTTAATTATTAATTGTTTTATACTTTTTATTGAATGATTGTGATTTTCAATTGATGGGTCATGCTTAGATTAAATGTTTTGATGTCTCATGCTTTCGATTTACAGTCGCTGTTGTTAGAGCACTGCTCGGTCGAACTCGCAAGCGTTGTTATCACAAGCTTGTTTATCAAGTTTAGGTGATCAAAACTATAAGTCTTGATTTCTAGTCTACTTATAGATATGTCTTGGATTAGGATATAATGTGTAGTTGAGCTTTAGACTTCACGGAGTTCATCGATTGAAGACGAAGATCTACTAAGGAGAGCTTGGAGGAACTTCATCAACAAAAGGTATATGGAGACTAAAACTTATCTATCACTCAGAAGTATATCCTATTTTATCTCCTAATAAGACTAAGTCGTATAGCTAGATAGACTTTTATATTATACAAATTTGATATTTCGAGATGAGTTTAACTCGCTTATCTATTCTTGAAATATGTGTTGGAAGATTTTTTCTTTAGCTACGTTCATCATTATTCTTGACGAGTTTAGTTGAAAACAATTTATTTGTTGGAAACTAATAATAATAAAAATATGATCATGTGAAAATTTCCTTGAAACATCTTACATGAGTTGTGTGAGACAACCATTTAATATCGACTCGCAATGTTTTGTCTGATCATTCGATCACTTGAAAATTACTTATAAGCTAATAGTTTGTGTGAGACAGCTATTGTCGTCTTCTAAGGATGTTTCAGCGATTGAAATGGGAGTTTAAAACAATTAACCATTGTCTGGATATAATATAGTATGCATACCAGTATGCAAACTGTTGTGGTATGATTCAGGTCCGGAAACCTTGTTTGCATACCAGTATGTGAACGGTTTTAATTGTTAAATTCTGGGAGCCAAGTTTTCATACCAGTATGCGAACGTTTCTACCTGAGTTAAGGTCCAGGATGGCAGTGTGCATACCGGTTTACAACTGTTGGACAAGACCAAAGTCCGGAACTATAGTTTGTGTACCCGTTTGCAAACTTAGTTAGTTAAGTTCTAAAATCCGATTAAGTATGTTTTTATACTCACGAAAAAACATATTAATAAATTAAGGAATGCAATCTTTGTAAACCTTGGCTTAATGTTCATCAATTTATTCTCATGAATCAATCCGATTTTTCCTCAATTGTTTCTTATATACTTCTATGAGTTATATACAATTGAACAACCTATGAGTAACACAATTATATTCATTTGATTATCTTTCATGTTTGATTGATCATCATATTTGATCTATAAGTGTTAGATGAATGTGGTTAATACAAAAGTGTTCATATGGCTAACTTCGGTTAACTATTGTTAAGCCAACTAAATATACACGTTTAGGTACGGTTACCCATATATAAATGAAGGTATATTTCATTTGTGTGTAACAATCTAAGACCATTTAATGGTGGAGATATATTTCTTTGGTTTTAAGCAAACTTATCTTGCATCTTAAATCAGGTTTTCATCTAACGGTGAATATTGATTGCTTTGTTACTAAGATATCTTAGAAAGCAAGCCCTGATTTGAAAGACTATATATGAGAGAACTCTAACAACTGGAAAACATAATCCCGACACTTTCCCGTGTCCTAGTTGCGACAAGAGTTGATTCTCCTTTAACCAAGATTTTTCTAAAACCATTATAGGTTAACGACTTGAAGACTACATTTGGGATTCGTGAAGCCAGACCCAACTATTTTCTCTGTAGTTGCGTGTTCTAATCTTACTTGTTCTATCGTATTGAGTACTATCTTCTCTAAGATTTTCTCGAGATTTATCTCCGATGGGTAAGATATAAAGAGTAACCAGAAAGATCTTCGTCTCATTCTTTGTGATTCCACAATAACTTCTTCTATTACCATATAGTTAATTTATTGTGTGGTGATTGACATTTCTAGGCTGTTCTTCGGGAATATAATACCGGGTTATCAATTGATTCATGTTCACCTTGATTTATCAAAAGACGGAACAAAAACTTCGTAGGTAATCTATGGGAAACATATTTATCTATCAGAATAGACTTTTCCGTGGGAGACAGATTTGTTTATAAGTCTTCGACTTTGGATCGTAGCAACTCTTAGTTGTGGGTGGGATCAACTAAGGAAATCAAGTCCGTAGAGTCCTGCTGGGATTCAGAGGCGTAAGGAACAAAACTGTACCTTAATCGGTGTGAGACCTGGTTAGAGATCAACTACATTTTAGTTCGAAGTTAACTTGTAGTAGGCTAGTGTCTGTAGCGGCTTAATACAGTATGGTATTCAAATCTGGACTAGGTCCCGAGGTTTTTCTGCATTTTCGGTTTCCTTGTTAACAAAACTTCTGGTGTCTGTATTATTTCTTTTCCGCATTATATTTTTTTATATAATTGAAATATCATAGGTTGTGCGTAGTTCAGTCAATTGGTAAATCCAACCTTTGGTTGTTGATATAAATTTATTGACGCTTGAACATTGGCTTTGGTACCGTTCAAGTTATTCTCATACCAATCATTTCACGAATTTCATCTTGTTGGTTTGCTGATTGATTTGAGAAAGAGATATAACTCTTGGATATCTCTCCTTGATTGAGTCTGACTGTCTAGTTGATTCTCTTGGAATTATTTGGAGTTAGTCCATGCAGATTGTCGAATGAAATATTAGGTGTGGTTGTTGTACCCCCACTTTTTCAATTGGTATCAGAGCAGGCAAACACGTTTAAGACCTCATAAGTCTGTGTTTGTACCAATCTGACTCTATGGACAAGATTGTTATCTCTATAACCGTATCGCCAGTCTTCGATGGCTCAAACTACCTATGGTGGAAAATTGCTATGTGTGCCATTTTCCAAGCGCGTGATTTTCAATCATGGGTTCGTATTGTTAATGGCTATGATCCTCTTATGGTTACAGTATACGGTGTAACTGCTCCAAATGATGTTGTGCCTATGAACCTGGCGAGATTCTCGCTGTAAAAAAAATTGTGATGGTTTAAATGCGATCATCTGTGTCATTACTCCATATTTTCATCAGCATGTGACCACATGCAATAAGTTTAAAGACGCTTGGGATATCTTAGAAACCGTATTTGAAGGGAATACCTCTGAAAAGGAAGCTAGGCTTCAAAACCTAAATTCTGATTGGGAAAATCTTTGTATGTTGATGAAGATTCATTTGATGAGTTTACTCATAAAGTGTCTGAATTTGTTAATGCATCTTTTGCATTAGGTAAGACTATTCCTGAAAAGGATATTGTGATGAAAATTCTCAGATCGTTGCCAGTTAGATACGATTCCAAGAAACATGCCATCGTTGAGGGATATAACCTTGAAACACTTTCCAGAAATACTCTTGTTGGGAAGTTAAAGATCTTCAATCATGAGCATGCATCCAAATCTAGAAAGATATTGCTTTCAAATCACAAAAAAACACTAAATTACTTGATAAAAGTAAAAGTATTGGTGACTCTGTAGCTGATCCTATTGAGACTGATTCATCAGATGAAGATCTTGACAAATCAATCTCACTGATCACAAGACAGTATAGAGATCTTCTTTTGAAGAGAAGTAAATGGTTCATCAGAGATAAACCTAGGTCATCGGTTAAACCTTGTGATCGTTTCCCTCCCAAAAAAAGGGACACTGTCGACATTGATGATGAGGACATGCCACAGTGCTTCAAGTGTAAAGGTTTTGGTCATTTTTCTAATGAGTGTCCAAATCATAGAAAATACACTGGAAACAAAGGTCTTGCTGCATCTCTTGACGAAATGTCTGATCATTATGATTCAAATAAAGATGAAAAGTCAAGTGTAGCACTCCTTGGCGAAAATATTAACTTTGATAATTGTAGCAATACATACATCAATCTTGATATTCTTCATGGGGAAACTTCTTCGACCACTTTGGAGGATAAATGGATTTTACCCTGTCTACTGAAAATTCTATCTCACATGTTTCAGGTACCTCAATTTGCTTAGCGGCATGCTCAGTTATGGTGCCTGAACCGTCCTTCACATTGACATGTTCTTATTGTACTTTTAAGGGTCATGAACTGTCTAATTGTTTCAAGTACAAACATAAAATAAGATATGTCAACAAACTTCAACGGAGAGCAAATCGATTAGCAAACAAGCTCAAACTTTTTCAGAAATCAAATTCATCTGAGGTATGTAAATTTAACTCATCTCCGAAGAAGTTAATTTCTAAAGAAAAAGATAGACCTCTACAGAAAATAACAAGGTCTAAATAATCTATGAAAAAGAGTACCGAGAATTCTGTACAAGGATTGTATGGTGGACAGATTATTGTTCCCCCAGCACAACTTAATTTTTTTGGAAGTGCATTATCCCATGTGCTCGAATTCAAAGAGACAAGTGTTATGCACAATCGGGTTTTTAGGAAAACAAAATATTTTGTTTATTTTTCTTTTTTGTTTTCCATAATTTTGTTGATCTTTTCATATCCTCATATGGTATTGAAAAGGTTTACCCTGTTTTGATTATTAAAAAAGGGTTAAAATCGATAATTCTGCCCTTTTTTTTTTAGGGTTATGAGTTGGTCGTACGTGAATCCTACTTACTCTGTATATAGGTTCTGTAACCCTACATTCCTTTTTCCTTCTCTAAAATTCTTTTTATCAAAAGATTGCTTGTGGAGCTAGTTTTGTGTATTTTTTTCATAATTCCATATCTTAATGGAGACTCCAAGCATAATATCTTCTGATGGAAAAGATGTTAACATGATTGTTAAGCCATCAATCATAAAGGAAAAAGGTAATTCCCATTCCTCAGCAACTTTGAAGAGAAAAAAGAAGAATATGAAGAAACCAATGGCGGCCCCTAAAATATTCAGAAATTTTCTGGTGTTCTTGAAGAGTTGAAAGAAACAAGGATGGAGATGCAACAAATAAAGGCTATTTTTCTAAGATCTCTTGAAATTCAAAAGGCCCTGATTCGACATCGGTCTAGAAGGTTCATTGGAATTGACTCCTTTCTTCATGAACCTTATGTTCCAATGTTTGTTGATGACAAGGAGTTCAGGGATGATAAAGAAATTTTCAAGAATCTTAGTGTCTAGGAAACTTCTTATGAGAATTTATTCTTGTGTTTTAAGAAGGATAACTAGGGTTTGAATAGCAAATATTGTGATTACACATAGGTATTACCAGCGATTTCATCTTACAATGTTTTAGATTTATTTATTTAAATTCTAAGTTATTTGGAAGATGATTTTGCAGTATTAATCTTTATTGGTTTTATATATTGTAAAAAATATTTTATGGGATATATGTGTCTACGTCCGTGAACTATGATTATCTCATATATGTCAAAATTTAAGTCTATTATGTCTTTATGCAAATATTGATAAAATATAGAATATGTTAGAGCATTGCTCGGTTGAACCCAGCAAGCGTTAGTATGTCAAGTTTGGTTGTCATATTTTAGTGAATCAAAGCTCATGTTAAGAGTCGCTTGATTATGTACTAGAGTCAACTTCGTATAGGTTAGATTGAAAGTATTAGGATATGATACATTACAAGTATTGCGAAGACTTGAAGTTGTGAAGAAGCAAGGAGCTACAATGACAACAATCATTCTTCCACTTGAGGTTAGTGATATTGACTTGAATTGTTTCATTCCCTAACGTATCTTTCAAGTCGTGCATATTGAAAACATAACTGTGAAGCATATTTGAACTCTAGATAGACATAACATTAAGGAATACAATACGAGGTTTATTGCTTAACCATTAAACTTTGTAGATAAGACACCGCCATAATCATTTGAATGCTATTGTGATTATATGTGGGTATGAGGTGAGGATTTCATCCTAGGGAACAATGTTTTACATGTGTTCTAAGGAAGTAAGTTCATAAACTTGTTTGTGAACCGAAAAGAAAATTGCCAGGTGTTATTGGTTTTGTTATTCATTGCATATCTTATGAACAACCAATATATGTGATTGAGTATAGCCGCTCACAACTTGTTTGTGTTCTTGGTAAAACTATTCACGAAGGCCTGACTTATGTATTTGTATGACTTTTATTAGTGAAACCAATCTAAAGTAATCACCTGAGATGGTATGATCGGGTTTGTGTTATGTCTGACCAAATTTGGGAAAGGGTAACCGACAGTACATCACAAAGGGAAATCGATCGTTGTATGAGGTGCGACAAGGTTTATAGCAGAAAGGGGAACCGATCCTATGGACATGTGCAACACGTTTTTAGGCAAAGGGAAACCGATCCTATGGACATGTGCAACACATATAAGTTAGATACCATATATATGTGGGGAACCGATCCTAGTACCTAGTCAACCGAATTTTTGGAAAGCTAGTGTGACTATGCACAGTACTCACATGGAGTTAGAACCGAAACTTGTTTTGGTAGAACTGTTAAACCCATGATTGTGATTGAATGTTTGTTTGATCAATCACATAGTTCTTGAAAGTCATATGAACCAATTCTAAACTTTTTTGGAAGAGTGGCAAATCGGTTTCAAGGTTGTAAGTGTGAAAGAGAACTTACAAAGTAAGGATGTCGACATACTTTGAACACGTGCTGTGAATGTTTATTTCTTTAATTGTTCAAAGTTATTCCTTAATAGCTAAAGGAAGAAAATCCCAGGATCGAAAGATAAGTAAGTTAAGATTCTTTTAATTAAGGTTATTAATTTCATTTTGTAGGGAAATATAAGAATTAGTAATATGCATTTACTAATTAGATTTTCCGAGATATTTCGATCATTATTTTTGGACAGAGCATTTCCAGGAATTATGGAAACCGAATTTGTGCTTTAATGAATATCTTGAGAATGTTTTTGGTTTTGGAAATTCCTTGGTGTCCAAATTTCCTTGTCTATAAATACTTGAAGTTTGCCTTTCTAGCAAACTAATCCTTCGTAACAACATACTTCCTCTTTGGTTGTTGTTACTGGTGTAGCCGCCTATTCGGAGAGGAGAGTAACCTAAGTAGGCTAAATCTCTTACGGCCGCTCAGTTTAAAGTCTTCTTTGGGATTGAGAAGCTCTAGCATGTACCGTTGGTGGGAAACTAGATAATTGCGGTTTATCTTTTGTTTTCGATTGATTTGATTGACTAACGGTGGTTGAAATATGATTGCACCTAGTTTGTTTATGCTTGAGGATCTTCTCTTCTGATATAAGATTCACTAAAACTAGGAGTTTCGACAGGGGTCTTTAGACTGTTGTTAGTTCTAAAGACGATCTTGTGATAATCCATTGTTAACAGACTCTGTTTTGTGCGTGATTGATCACAAGAGATTCAAGTGATTGTGTGCAGGTTTTTATTGAAGATTTAGACTGTTGTTATATCACAAGTGATCTTTAGACTGTTGTTAGTTCTAAATACGATCTTGTGATAATCCATTGTTAACAGACTCTGTTCTGTGCGTGATTGATCACAAGAGATTCAAGCGATTGTGTGCAGGTTTTTATTGAAGATTTAAGAAGATTTGGAGACAAAGAAGATATTGAAGATCTGAATTGGGTTTATAAATATTTGGTGTGTACAATACTTGTTTTGGTAAAAGAGGATCCAATTAATAACGGTTTATCCTTGTGGTAGATTGGATTGATTAATTGAGTATATCGGCATCAACACAATTCTTTGGATTAAGAGTGTTGTTGGCTTAATCTTAAACGATTACTTCGGTAATTGAACATAAGATAGATTTAAGGACCTGGCGAAGGAGTTTATGTTAAGATAAACGGAAGAGCCTTTGTCCGACTCATATCACTTGGTTGAATAGAGTTGATACCAAACAGATTTGTTGTTCCTTTACTGTTTGGAATACTTACCAAAGGAATTGTTCCAAGTATGTGTTGGAGGCGTGGGAATACAGACGGAACTAGGTGAATTATAGGTTTAGTTGCTTGGTCTCAACTATACAAAGTTAGGTATAATTTTGTGTAGCGGCTTAATCCTGAGATTATTCAATTCTGGACAAGGTCCCAGGGTTTTTCTGCATTTGCGGTTTCCTCATCAACAAATTTTGTTGTGTCATTTACTTTATATTTCCACATTATAATTATTTTATTATAATTAAAGTAAATCACACAAACTTTAATTTCTATTTAATTGATAAGCTATCCTATTGTGTTTGGTTAAGTCCGAACTTTTTGTATCAAGTAAACATACTTCGTTGTTGCATTGTCTCGATCTCGTATCCAAAGACGATCATACGAAGTGTGAACCGATTAGTTGTATCTTCTCGACTGAGTCCATAGAAAATCACTTTCGTATCGACTCAGTCCATGCTTTCATGCCACTGGCTACGAAACGAAGGGTTGCAATAATCAACGGCTACCCTTCCTCATAAGATGCAAAATCTCGACCGTCGAAGGTCACCACCAAGCCAGCAAGTTTCCCAAGCTCAACTTGTTGAACAACAACATGTTGCATGTTTTCCACGAAAACAGTCGCGACATCAACACATGTCACAAACTGGGGGATGCTCATTGGGTATTGGTTTGGCGGTTTACAGCGTGCGGCGTACACTACGCCCATTATAAGACAGTGTCAAAGGATGAGGCGGTTAGTAAATACAGGGAGTAATGGTGAAACGCTTTCTTTATGGAACATCAATTCCAGGCGTTACCGGTTACCATCTCCTCCCATTTACTCATCCGTTTTCCATTTCTTACGAGACCTGAGTACGTTTCACTTCGACTTGTATAAATAGGTCTTACCTATTTCCACCGAACAACAAGTTCAGGTCAGGAGGATACAACAGTCTTAAAATATTCGCTAGCTTTCCATCTGTTAGCTTCCCACTTTCTGATACAAGTCGTGAAACAACTACTCTTCCAGAATCAACTATTCTGGTCTCAACACTCTCTTCGCTTCCCTCCCCAAAACCAACCCTTCTCTTTCACTTTGTGACCGAAGCAAGTCTGGAATGACCATTTCTTGGTTTAGGCCGGATTTGTACAGATTGATCTCTCGAATCTAAAGTACTCCCTTGCAGCACATTGTTTAGGGTTTAAACTCGTTTCTCACCCACACACCCGAAATTACCAAAATCAGCAGAAATCGTTTTCACCCTCAAACAGAGGTGCAGCAAGGTTTATAGCAGAAAAGGGAACCGATCCTATGAACATGTGCAACACGTTTTTAGGCAAAGGGGAACCGATCCTATGGACATGTGCAGCACATATAAGTTAGATACCATATATATGTGGGGAACCAATCCTAGTGCCTTGTCAACCGAATTTTGGAAAGCTAGTGTGACTATGCACAATACTCACATGCAAGGTAGAACCGTTAAACCCATGATTGTGATTGAATGTTATTTGATCAATCGCATAGTTCTTGAAAGTCAGATGAACCAATTCCAAACTTGTTTGGAAGTGTGGCAAATCGGTTTCAAGGTTGTAAGTGTGAAAGAGAACTTACAAAGTAAGGATGTCGACATACTTTGAAAACGTGCTATGAATATTTATTTCTTTAATTGTTCAAAGTTATTCCTTGATAGCTAAATGAGGAAAATCCCAGGATCGAAACATAAGTAAGTTAAGAATCTTTTAATTAAGGTTATTAATTTCATTTTGCGGGGAAATAAGAATTAGTAATGTGCATTTACTAATTAGAGATTTTCTGAGAGATTTCGATCATTATTTTTGGACAGAGCATTTCCAGAAATTATGAAAACCGAATTTGTGCTTTAATGAATATCTTGAGAATATTTTCGGTTTTGGAAATTCCTTGGTGTCCAAACTTCTTTGTCTATAAATACTTGAAGTTTTCCTTTCTAGCAAACTAATCCTTCATAACAACAAGCTTCCTATTTGTTGTGTCGTTACTGGTATAGCCGCCTATTCGGAGAGGAGAGTAACCTAATAAGGCGAAAACTCTTACGGCCGTTCAGTTTAAAGTCTTCCTTGGGATTGAGAAGCTCTAGCGTGTACCGTTGGTGGGAAACTAGATAATTGCGGTTTATCTTTTGTTTTCATTGATTTGATTGACTAATGGTGGTTGAACTTTGATTGCACCTATTTTGTTTATGCTTGAGAATCTTCTCTTCTGATATAAGATTCACTCAAACTAGTTCATAGTTTCGATAGGGATCTTTAGACTGTTGTTAGTTCTAAAGACGATCTTCTGATAATCCATTGTTAACAGACTCCGTTCGGTGCGTGATTGATCACAAGAGATTCAAGTGATTGTGTGCAGGTGATTATTTAAGATCTAAGAAAATTTGAAGACTAAGAAGATATTGAAGATTTCTGATTTGTGGAATCATAATCTTTGGTGTGCACGATACTTATTTCGGTAAAAGAGGATCCAATTAATAATCGGTTTATGCTTGTGGTAGATTGGATTGATTAATTGAGTAGATCGGAATCAACACAATTTTTTGGATTAATAGTGTTGTTGGATTAATCTTAAACGATTACTTCGGTAATTGAACATAAGATAGATCTAAGGACCTGACAAAGGAGTTTATGTTAAGATAAACAGAAGAGCCTTTGTCCGAATCATATCACTTGGTTGAAGAGAGTTGATACCAAACAAATTTGTTGTTCCTTTACTGTTTGGAATACGAACCAAAAGAATTGTTCCAAGTACGTGACTTATTTATAAGTTGGAGGCGTGGGAATACAGACAGAACTAGGTGAACTATAGGTTTAGTTGCTTGGTCTCAACTATACGAAGTTAGGTGTAATTTTTTGTAGCGGCTTAATCCTGGGAGTAATCAATTCTGGACAAGGTCCCGGGGTTTTTCTGCATTTGCGGTTTTCTCGTTAACAAAATCTTGACGTGTCATTTACTTTATATTTCCGCATTATAATTATTTTATTATGATTAAAGTAAATTTCACAAACATTAATTCCTATTTACTTGATAAGTGAATCCTATTGTGTTTGGTTAAGTCCGAACCTTTTTATCAAGTAACATACTTTGTTGTTGTACTGTCTCGATCTTGTATCCATAGACGATCACACGAAGTGTGAACCGATTAGTTGTATTGTCTCAACTCAGTCCATAGACAATCACTTTCGGAGAAAGGACTTATAGGTAGGTAAAGTTTTAGCTTGTGGTATATTTGGGTACCCTCGCCTTTTCAATTGGTATCAGAGTAGGCAAACACGAAAAGATCTAACAATATGTGTTTGGTGGGATCCAACCTATAAGAATAAACTAGAGTTCTCATGAATCGACTTCAATTAACGTACCGCCAAGATTTGACGGAACAAACTATCTATGGTGGAAATCTGTATGAGATATTTTCTTCAATCACGAGACTTTAATACTTGGCTATTAGTCGTCGATTGTTATATTCGTCCAAAGATAGAAAATTCGGAAACTCAGTTTAAACTCTTAGTAGATTATTTGAACGAAGAAAAGGCACTTGCAAAGCAGAATTCAGATGGTTTGAATGCTATTATTCATGCTGTAAGTCGCGATTTACAACATCATGTGTCAACATGTCAAACTTCGAAAGAAGCTTCGGATAATCTTCGTATTCAAAGGAAATACATCAGAGAAAGAAGCTAGACTTTAAACTCTCACTTCCGATTGGCAAAACCTTCGAATGAATAAAAACGACACTTTTTAAGAGTTTCATATTGAACTCTCTGAGATAACCAATGCTTCTTTCTCGTTAGGAAAGACTATTTCTGAAAAAGATACAATATACAAAATTCTCAGATCGTTGCCATGTAGATACGACTCTAAGAAGCATGCAATCATAGAAGCAAACGATATTTCAACTCTCTCATGAAGCATACTCATTGGTAAGTTAAATATCTTTGATCATGAATCACAGTCTATTCAAGGTAAATGAATTGCTTTTAAAGCTGCAAGAATTCTGAAAGCTCCAATGGAAAAGAATAGATAGATGGATGATTCAGATGAATAGATTGCAGAAAACTCTGATGATGAAATTGAAAAATCATTATCATTGATTACTAGACAGTTTCGAGATCTCTTAAAGAAGTGAAATAAGAGATTCATTAAATATACTCATCGATCATCTCGCCCACATGATCGATTTCCTGTCAAAAAGGATCATGAAGATGATGATGAATATCACCCGCAGTGCTTCAAGTGTAAAGGGTTTGGTCATATTGCTAAAGACTGTCCCAATATTAAGAAATACACTGCAAGCAAGGCATTTACTGTAACTCTAGATGAGACCTCTGATTCATACGATTCTGAAAAGGGGGAAACAACTAATATTGAATTAGTTGTCAATCTTATTTTTTTCCTCCTTCATTAGTGATTTACCCATTTTAAAAATGGACATGTCTTTCGATGTTATTAAATCATCTAATGGAAAAAGGAAGAATAAGGCAAGATGCAAAAACTGTCGTAAAAACAGAATTGCTAAAAGTTGCATGTGCAGTTCCAGTCAATCTCAAGATACTTCATTAGTTCCGGGTAACAAAAGGAGATCTTTTCATACTATACTATATCAAGAACATTCTGGTTGTTCAAAATTCCATAATGAGAGAAAATCTCATACTAATGTTACTTGATCGGTATTAGAATTCTTTCCTCACCTCGTGTGCCAAATCTTTGAGTGAGGAAGAAGAAAAATCAAGGCACCTTTTGTAGATTATGGAAATAATATCTAGTATTTGAAGATATTTGATATATTCGTATTTTTAGGAATATTATATTTTCGGTAGTATGAAAAATATAAAAAAATTCTTCTCCTATTTTGATCATTCCTTGTCCGAACTATGGGTCTGGATCAAATGGTTTCTCTGGAGAAGATACAAGATCAGAAAGATCATCTTAAGACTAAGTCTGGATTGTGTCTTGATATTAAGATCAGAAAGGGAGATTGTCTTGGCAAGGAGGAAAGAGAGAATACTCTGAAGAAAGATCAGTGTATTGAGTCATTGACACACTTTTGTGTTCACTCAAAAACAGAATTACATGCTCTTGCAGAATCCTTCACGAAAATTTCTCATCTGCAAGAGATTCTGGTCAAGCAACAAGGTTTTCTACTTGAAGAAATTCAAAAGCTGAAGAGTAGTAATCCACCTTCATTCAGCTTTGACATAAAGGACTAGGTTGCAAGAAGAATAGACATCAATTTTTGATTTCTTTTATTGATTGTATTGGTCTATTACGAATAAAATTATTTTATTAGTAACTTTTCTTGTGATAGTTTTTGGTTTACATAGCATTGCTTGAATGCTTTTATCTTATTGCTATGTATGTTTATGGGATGTTTGATTTCGGTTTTACTACCTTAATATTCGATCTCATATATTGTGAACCCTTATGGTTTGGGTGACTTTTTGATTTAACATGATTAAGTTCTAGCCCATGTTGGTAGGCTTTATTAAAGAATCATAAGGGGTTCTGGTAGAAACAATATGTGAAAAGTCACAATATATAGAATCGTTTTTGGTTTAGCATAAAAGCATATGTGATTCGACGGTTTTCAAATTTTGCTTGCAATTGTGAAAACCGATTTTCAATCTTTCTCTAGCAAAGGTTGGTTGTTGTTATTCTTTTTTTTATGCATAAGGATGACAACATAATGATATTTTGATATCAATTCTCCCTGTACGAAGATGAAAACATATTGGATAAGTGGATGTGAAATTTGAGGTAACAATCTTGTTAGTTAATTGTTTTCCTGTTTAAGAAAAGCCTGAGTTTATATCATATATATTTATTGCTTTTTCTTAACAAAATTTCGGTACAATTGATGTTTATTCCATGATGTGTGTGTGGATGTGTATGATTCAATTGGTTCCGGTTAAGAAAAACTATTGTTATCTTGATTTATTGTGTGGTATCAATTGTTTAGACTTACAAAATTTCGGTACAATTGATGTTGTGTGTGATTCAATTGGTTATGGTTAAGAGAAACTATTGTTATCTTGCGTTTGTACGGTATCAATTGTTTAGGCTTACAAAATTGCGGTGCTTTTAATGTCTATGTTGTTTCAATTGCTTCCGGTTGAGGTGAATAATTATGCAAGTTGACTTATGTTAGTTTGTATGAATTATTTATGGCTTATCGAAATAAAAGGTTGTAGATGGGGAAAAACGATTTGCTGGTTTTACGGAATTGAGGAGAGGACCGTAGACTCCTTGAACCGAGCAAATGCTCAACCTCACATAGATGCACTGCAAGAAGAGAGTGATTTAAGTTCGAGAGATCAATCTGTAGGACTCCGGCCTAAACCAAGACAATGTCCGTTCCAGAGTCAATTCGGTCACAAGAGAGGATGGGTCGATCTTTAGTAGAGAAGCTGAGAAATGTTTGAGATCAATGGTGATCGAAGATTGTAGGTGTGTTATGTATTCTGCGTGAAGAAATAAGATAAGTTCCGATTGATTGAATTTGCTCTGTTGAGAGTAATTGTTAAGATTTTGAGTTCTTAATCTCTTTTTGTTTGTTTGACGAGAGATTGTTCGTTGTTTCAATCATGATTCAGAGACTTGCTTATATTTATAGAATTGTAAACACCTTGATCCCACAAAGTGTGACACTTGCTGGAGTCAAAGAGTGGAGAAGTGGGAAATCGTGTCAAAACTAGTTGCTCATCGTGCGGAGACTTGGTTAATTTTCCACACACTACTTTGCTAACTCCTCCAACTGATTGCACGTCTTGCTCACATTCTCATCGTGTGTATGAACACATGTGCCGTAGACCTCCAGACCAAAACCCTAGTTAATATCCCCCATGTGACACGATTGACATCTCGTGATTGTGGAGTCAGTTGCTGACTTTATGAGACGATGAGTCCTTGTATTGCTAAGTCGAACATAATTTGCAAATGTTTTGAGACTCATGAAATGAACATGTTTGTTGAGACAAAGGTATCGTATAAATGTTAATAACCTAAGGTGAGCAAATGTTGTTGAATCGTTGAATATTGATAGTTGAACCAATATTCATCAGTCTGAGCAAATGTGCTTGTTTGATGAATTATTGGTATCGTTGAATAATGATAGTTAAACCAATATTCCTCAAGCAAATATTGTTCGTCTGAGCAAAAATGTTAATTTAAGAGCCGAGTATAATTATTAAAGTGTTGATCACGGGATCAGCGTAAAATTATTAGCGTTTGAATCTGCTCAGAATTATGTTTTCGCAGAGCTTTGAATTCGAAACACTAATTTTGATCAATTGAGGATTTATTGAAAATCAACTATCGAGTGAAGGAGGGACCGGATACATGGGATGACGAGTCGACCATGTAACGCCCAAATGCTCGAATGAGCGAAAATACCAAAGTCTCTTGAAGACCAGTTGGTGTAAGGATTATTAAATGCTGGTTTAATCATTTATTAAAAAAGTGCTCCTCTCGGATTTAGGTGATGAAACCTAATCATGAAGAGATGAGGGACCGGCCAAGAGGGCATGATACCATCCGTTGGTGGTCGTGGGACCAGCTGATGGTCGTTTGAGCAAACTCCAAGCTGTTTGAGAAGAGTTTGGACCAATTATGAGCAATTGAGAAAATTAGGTCAAAATTGTTAAAACATATGGGACCGGCTCTTTGCAAGATCTAGGGCCGACCTTGGTCGGTCAGGAGACATGCCCGTGTCACCATAATGTCCGTGTCTTAGTCCTGAGAGTTTCGATATTTTCTGATGCGCGTTTGAGCAACATTTTGAGAAAATATGAAGGATTCAGGGTTTTGCTGAAACTGAGGAATCTTCATGAGATGATGAAAATAATTAATAAAATAGGGAATTTCAAGATGTGGGACCGGCCAAGGATAGGGCATGGTCGGCCAGCTAGCAAGCTCGGTCCCGCAACACCTTTCCCAATTTTATGTATTTTCCCTGATGTGAAGGAAATACCATGAAACTGAGGAATTTCATGAGGTTAAAGAATTTCCATGAGATCATGGAAATAATAATAATAAAATATGGATTCATGAAGTGTGGGATCGGCTATGGCAAGGCATGGTCGACCGGCCAATGAGCACGGTCCCATGGCACTTTCCCTAAGTTTATATTGTTTTCATGATTTTAGGGAAATATCATGAAATCAAGGAGTTTGTTGAAACTAGGGAGTTTCCTTGAAGTGAAGGAGTTTCCATGAGATGAGGGAAACAAATAATATTAAAATAATAGGACAAGGGCGTGTGGGACCGGCCACGGCTAAGGCATGCCGACCGGCCAATGAGCCCGTCCCGTGAGCTTTTCCCTAATTTTATGTAATTTTCATGATTTGAGGAAAATATCATGAAATCAGGGAACTTTCATGGGATGAGGGAAATAATAATAAAATAATAAGTAGTCATGAGGTGTGGGACGTGCCAAGGCTAGGGAATGGCCGGACGGTGGCACGCTAGGTCCCGAGACACCTTTCCTAATTTATTATTATTTCTTTGATACGAGGAAACACCATGAGACTGGGGAGTTTCCTTGAGACGAAGGAGATTTGTTCAAATGAATGGATTTTCATGAGATCAGGGGAAAATATGATAAAACATAGAATTGGGCGTGGGACTGGCCACGACGTGACTGGCTGGTCGGTGAGCCCAGTTCCCTAGTGCCTTTGCTAATATTTTTTTATTATTTTTTTTCCTATTTTGCATAGGTTCATCGTTTCTTCGTGTTTTGGAATGCTCGTTCGTGCATTCAGGTGCTCGCTTATGCATTATTGTTGAGTACACTTACACCATTTTGATCGCGGCTTACTCGATAGCGGCTCAGATGCCCGTTCGTTGAATATTTATTACTAACCCATGGAATTTTGCTGGGAAAATCATGAATTGAAGTAATCAAATATTATGAAGAACATAGAATGTTTCCAGATATTCAGCTAATGAATTTAAAGATTATAAATAATTAATTGATGGCTCTATACTAGCAGGCATGCTGTCTAGGAGCATTAATTATCTGAGAATTGAACGATATGAGCTTGTTGAAGCATCATATTTTCTTTACATAGTCAGGGAAAACATTGTTACATCCTGAAGACGTTATTGCTCTATACTAGAAGGTAAGTCATCTAGGAGCCGTCTAATCTTTCGATTCTACATAGGAGTAATTACTGAAGTTGCTCAGTATTTATGAGATACATCGTTGCCTCAGCTGAGAGACTGCACATCTGTATATACTCTGAGAGACAGTATTCTCAGTCAGAGATTCTTGTGGCATGAGCTTTCATTCTTCGACGAGAGACATGAGCCTCAATACTCATCTGATTGCTGGATCAGGAGCATTACAATTATGGTTTTACGATTTTAGCCCTTGTTGAAAATCCACCATCTACATTAAGTCCCCTGCTTAGTGAGGGACAGTCATGTTCCTCAGTCAGCACTGAATGGTGATTTTCTTGTTACAGTTACAGACGAAAATAAGTAGTTGAACTTAGTCGTAAAATAAGATGTTACCGGATTTTCGATTGCATGAACGGACCATGGATTGAACGAAGATCCCAGTGGAATGATAGAGCGTCATCTAACGAGCATAAAGCGATGCAGAACCGCTGGTTTGGTGATGGAACCTTGGTCGGTTTAGTATTCACGGGCCTGGGCCCAAGAAAATAAATCCTTGTTTTAGAAACAGACGCTCGTTCGTTTGTTAGTTTAAGGAACAAACAAAATAGACCTCAGTATGATGATATAAAATTTTGTCTATGAGCTTTCACGAAAACCAAAATTTTATTTTTTTTAATATGTGAGATTTCACAAAGTGGAATAAACTCTCGTTTCAAAGGTGGATGCTCGGACGAGAGAAAAGTTTTTTCTTTTTTTTAACAGACGTGCGTCTGTTAGTAGTAAAATTTTGTTTATGAGCTTTCATGAAATTTTTTTATCTTCGAGCTTTCAGAAATCTTTGAAAATATACTCTCGCTTCAAAGACAGATGCTCCTGCGAGGGAGCAAAAATATATAGATATATTTTTTCAAATTTACGTAAGTTTCACGTTAAATATTTATATATTTTCTAAAATCATGTTTTGATTTTAAACAACTGTTGAAAGTAGACCATTATACATGGCGAAATAATGTTTGTATGTGAGTTTTCACAATTGTAGAATGGACGTCTGTCTAGTTTTTGAAAAACCAGTGGATGTTAAAATTCACGTGGGTTGTTCAGGGTTTTATGAAAATCAAGTCATGATTTTGAATAATGAATTTTGCTCATCTTTGCAGGTTTGAGGGAACGAGCAAGTTTTCAAAAATCTGACGTTATAATCACTACAACTAGTGAAATTGTAAATAAGTAGGAGTTGGATTGTTACCATTTTGTTACGCGTTTGTTATTGGTATATCCATAACTCCATGTCTTTCGCCTCAGATAGTGGTGACTTCTGGTTACAACCACTCTTCTGGCCCTTCCGAGGAACACTCCAGAAATATCAAGTCAAAGATGAAAACTTCTGCATATGTTCATGCCGAGGTGAATCAACCTTTCAGAGATGCTGGAAAGCTGATGCATTGTATGTCTCTCGATCATCTGGGAGTCGTACGTGGTGGAGTCAACGTTTTCTTAGACTTAGCGGATGCAGAAGAGAAGCAGGGACGAGATAAGTTATTACTAAAAAGGAAAGCTGAAGATGAAAGGTTGTAGCTTATCAGCAAAACGCCTCCGGCTTCAGCAAATGAGACTAGCGGCTAAATATGAAGTCTCATCTCGCGCGGAAGGCGTAGCTTCTGATTCAGATGTAGATGAATGAAGAATTTAGTCATCAGAAAATTCAGAAGTCAGGTCTTCATTGAAAATGCTGTAGAATCTTCGTCCGATGTCGGATTTTCGTGATCTACCCTTGTTTCTTCATCCTCGGAAAATTTCCAAGATTTAGCAAAGAAGATATCCATACGAAGAGAATGGTATGTAGTCCAATGTTTTGGCCACATCTTTTTGCTCGTTTCTCCAACTGCTATGAATTTTGGATATGTTGTGGAGGACATCCATACGTAGATAATAGTATATGGCCCATCCATATATTATTCACAAATTTCTCCCAGCTTGCTGCTTTGTACGTGGCAGTGTAAAATTATCTCAGGCGAGCTTGTTGTAAAACACTCATGTTGTGTCTTTAGAATATTCGCTTGTATCTTGAACGGTTGGTGAAGGATTTTAATGCTATTGAGTTATTTGAGATCAGGAACCCTTGATTGATACATGAGCATGGTGCTTGCAGTGCCGTCTTGCTTCTTCGTAGAAACATTACTTCTGAAACCCTGGTCACGGGACCATAACTGAGGTCGCTCTCAAAAAGGGGTGATGTAATGACCATGGTTGCATGTCTCGGTGGTAGCATTACTTTTATGATGAATGATCAGAACATGAGAATTTTGTGCCAAAAGTCTTGGACCGTGAAACTAATCGCCATGATCAGTGGACCGTCAGTCCCCAGTATTTTGTTAAATCTCTCCTTTTCGTTTTCTCTTCTTCTGGAAAGACTTGGATAGAGGACCGAGGTATAAAAATTGATGTAAAGACCTAGGTGGTCGAATTTGAAGGTACCTTGATGAAGGACTTAGTGGAAAGACTTGGTGGACACTGATCGATTGTGGAAGTTATGAATCCCGTCCAAGAATTGCTGCTTGCATGTTGTACGCTCTGGAAGATGTAGGAAGCTCATATGACGTCGGAATTCGGTGCTTGACCCCAACTTTTGAAGTTAAGAGACTCAGTCATCATATGAGAAAAGAATAACTCAATTTTGGGTTGCATAGGTCATCCAACGAAACGTGCACATTTGTAATTTGTAATCCCGCACAAGACTTTCAGATTTCATAGGCCTGGCGGAAAGGCCATATCTTTCAGTTCGTATATCCGATTGATGCTCCCTTTTGGTATGTTGTAGAAGAGACATAGACGAACATCTTTTGTCGAGGAAGTATTGTGTCATTCCTCACTCATTGTTACGTTTTTGTAAACCCATGGGCTGAAGTATGTTGTATCTCATTTGTAGAGGTGATGAGAACATCTTGTACAAGACTTGGGATTGTTCCCGCCTGTTGTGCAAGCTTCGGAAAGATTTTCATGTGAACATATTTCATGTATACACACCTTGATATGAATCATTAGTGATTGGAGAAGTCCGATCCATCGAGTAACACTTCAGAGAACGGATAGTTGATGAATCTGGTCATGAGGATGTTGCCCTTGAGACCGTCGTTGATGCTAGATCACGATTGAAATTTCTCCAGAAATTCTTGTTGATGCTGAGACCATGAACGGAGCTCCTCTACATATACTTATTGATGCCGATACTATGTTTAGAGTTGCTCCAGAGACCGAAAAAGGCTAGAACCATGATTATCGATATAGCCTTTGCTCCTTCATCCAGTGAGCCTTTCACGAACTAGTTGGTGAGTTGAGCATTCCTAAGATGAAGATGTTCTAGGACTTCAACCCAAATTCTCCTGAATATGACTTTACTGTGAAGTATCTTCGTCGGGGAATCAATGTTGTTGTGGAAGATAACAGCGGCAGTCTCCATTCTGGATATGAGGAGAAAAAGTTCCTTGGTCGTGCAAGGCTTGTGATGTAGAGAGGTTCCGTTGATGAAGTTTCATGGAATCACATCATATTGAAAATTCCAATAAGATCAAGTCCCCAGTGTATGTTGAAGGAGTTTGTGCCATCCATGGATGAATGATGTTGCATCTGCTTCAGAAGTCTTATCATGGGATGATGAAGAATTAGCGATTATAATTTAGTTACACTTTGATTGCGCTGGTGTTGAATCAGTGTGTCATCGTCGAGATATTTGTGCTGAAGCTAGATGCGCCGTTATAGGAGGTGTATTCTTTGATTGGGAGTATAATTTGAAGGCTTCTTAGATGCTTGAGCGTTGAAGCGTCATATCCCTTGAGCATGTCTTAGGTTTGATCGTTTGGGTACCAACTATCTTCTGTTGATTCAGCATTCCTTTAGTCGCGGTAGTGGGATTCAACACTTGTGCATACATCAGAGCTTTCTGGTTTTGTGGCACACATAAACACTCCTGCAAGGCTATGGAGAAATGCCCAAATTGTTCTTTTCTGTGCTTGAACATCATCTCAGTAATGAATGTCTCAGTGAGATGCTCGATTCGTAGAAATGTCATATTCAACCATTTGGTAAAATATTGCTGAAGTGAGATTACCCGCTTATAGTATCTTGCAATAGCAGAGATGCTAGCAGAATTGAGTCCCCATGCTAGAATAGCATGTGAGGAAATAAATGACATAGAATGGGAGGAATGAGACTTTACTGAGTACAAGACCTTTTGATGAATGTCTATGCATCTTTTGCAGGTTCTTGTTTCAACCTCGTCAAAGATTCCTCCAAGTGCTCTGATGATGGAATACCCGCCAAATCTTCCGGATCAGAACTTTCTTCATTGGAGAGATGTGTAACCAAAGGTGCTTTGTAAGTACCCCATCTTTTCAGCATGGATCCACGCTCGTCTGAAGGACATGTCATATCCTGGATCTTCCTGATTATGTGAAACTTGGTTTCTATCCAGGTTGAACTTATGTTCACTTTGAGAATGATGTAGCCATAAGTATTTCCGAGCGTTCCTTCAAGGTCTCTGATTGAGATAGGAGCATGAGTAGCTTCTTGTCGAGTGATTCCTGTGGATCCGATGGTTTTCAGTGGAATGTTGTTGATGGTTGTGCCAGCATCGATCAACGTTCTTTCAAATTTGTTTCTTCTGAGATTGACTGTGGTAAGCAGTCCCCAGTCTTACATCACTTGGTTTGTGGCAGGAGGCTCAAGAAGCATTTCCGTAATGAACTTCTTGACACGATGTGGTTCAGTGCTGTGAGCATGTTTCTCCTTTGTGCCTTCGACAGATAGAGCAATTCATGTTTCGACCAAGGATTGAACTGCTTCCTTGACTGGTTGTTCAGATAGCGTAAAGGTTCTGACTGGATAGGATTCTTGTGTACTCCTAGGATTCCCCATTTCTTCTTCAGTTGGCTCTCTCCTGATGAACGACAATTGATCGCACCATCTTGAACCCATACTTCCAGTAACTCAATCACTCCTTCATGGGAAGATAGAAGTTTGAGTCTGACTGATCATTTCCCGTTCATTGATGCCGAGTCGAGGTTTGTGCATTTCAGGATTAGTTATCTTTTCTTTGCGCCTTCATAGGATCCTGGGATGTTGGAGAAGCGCTTCGATGTTGTGTCTCGGATTTCCTTTCATTCCTTTCAGCAACAACGTTTGTTGAAGGCTGGAGATAGTACTGATTGTTGAGTAGGCGTCGACTGCTTCGAGGTTCCTCGATCTTGAAGACTTTTCTCTTTCCAGTAAAGCAGGTGCAGTAGTCTCTGATCGTTTGGATGCTTAATGAAGCTTTGAAAAAGACTGGAACTGGAGATTTTCCAGCAAGGCTCTGTAGACCGGGATCATCCCATTTATGGACATGTCTACAAGTTGTTGCTCTGTGACGTTTGGATCATGGGAGTCCAAATCTTTAACTCTGAACCTTTTCACATAGTCATTGGGATGTTCGTTGCTCCTTTGAAACATCCTTCCAAGATCGGAGAGAGTGATTTTTTCTGAAACAAAGAAGTACTTTCTGTAAAAAGCATTAATTATCTCTCCCCAACTGGCAATGATGCCTGGTGCGATATTGTTGTACCAGGTATATGCTCTGCCTGTCAGAGACTTTGAAAATTCCTTCAGACGAACGACATGATTGTGTTCATGCTCGCCTAATGATTCTAAGAATCGAGAGGCATGTTCTCGAGCATTTCATGTTCCCTTGTAAAGTGTGAAGGTTGGAAAAGTGTAGCCTTTTGGAAAAGTAATTCTCTGTGTAACTTCAGGATATGGAGGTTGATGACAATGGACAGATGATGTCTTGTCTTTTCCTCAATCCTCTAAAAAGCGTTCCAGTTCTTCTCGAGTGATGAAACTTGCGGGTTCTTTTGTTAGTGGGTTGTCTACAACCTTGTGAACTTAATCATCATCTGCTACATGGATTGGAGTGACTTCAGGATTAACGACCGGAGATGTTTCTTTAGCTTTTCATTTTTCTTGAGTTTTCTCTGACATCTTGTGTGTAAGAATCTTGAGATAATTGCATAACTCCTTATGAGTGGCGGCCATGTCAACCTGATTCTTGGAAAGAGTTTCTTGCATCTTCATGAGATCACCTACGGTAGGCGGATTTTCTCTGACTTCTTCAGGAGACCGGCCGAAGAGAGGATTGTTGATGGCGCCAGTACCGTTGTTTGCAGGCGTGATCACTGGAGCACCATTATTCGGAGGAGTAGTATGGCAGGTTGCGCCGGAGGAGTGGTATTAACGGTACCACTAGAGATTGTAATGTTAGAGTTGGGTGTTGAACCCGAGTTGGTAACTGAACCAGACCTAAGATCGACCATCTTTGTGAGAACTGAGATTGCAACCGAGGTAATGATCTCCCACTGTGGTCGCCACTCTGTAGATGAGGAAAAACGATTTGCTGGTTTTTATGGAATTGAGGAGACGACCGTGGACTCCTTGAACCGAGCATATGCTCAACCTCATACATATGCACTGCAAGAAGGGAGTGATTTAAGTTCGAGAGATCAATCTGTAGGACTCCGTCCTAAACCAAGACAATGGTCGTTCCAGAGTTAATTTGGTCACAAGAGAGGATGGGTCGATCTGTAGGAGGAAATCTAAGAAATATATGAGATCAATGGTGATCGAAGATTGTAGGTGTGTTGTGTATTCTGCGTGAAGAAATAAGATAAGTTCTGATTGATTGAATTTGCTCTGTTGAGAGTAATTGCTCAGATGTCGAGTTCTTAATCTCTTGTTGTCTGTTTGATGAGAGATTGTCCGTTGTTTCAATCATGATTCAGAGACTTGTTTATATTGCTAGAATTGTAAACACCTTGATCCCACGAAGTGTGACATTTGCTGGAGTCAAAGAGTGGAGAAGTTGGAAATTTTGTCAAAACCAGTTGCTCATCGTACAGAGACTTGGTTAATTTTCCACCCACTACTTTGCTAACTCCTCCAACTGATTGCACGACTTGCTCACATTCTCGTCGTATGTATGAACACATGTGACGTAGACCGCCATACCAAAACCCTAATTAATATCCCTCATGTGACACGATTGACATCTCGTGATTGTGGAGTCAGTTGATGACTTTATGAGACAATGAGTCCTGATCTAAGTCGAACATAATTTGTAAATGTTCTGAGACTCATGAATTGAACATTCTGTTGAGACAAAGGTATCGAATAAATATTGATAACCTAAGGTGAGCAAATGCTTGAGAATTGTTGAATATTGATAGTTGAACCGATATTCCTTAGTCTGAGCAAATATTGCTCGTCTGAGCAAATGTTGCTCGTTTGATGAATTGTTGGTATTGTTGATTATTTATAGTTAAACCAATATTCCTCAAGCAAATATTGCTAGTCTGAGCAAAAATGTTAATTTAAGAACCGAGCATAATTATTAAATTGTTGATCACGGGATCAACGTAAAATTATTAGCGTTTGAATTTGCTCAGAATTATGTTTTCGCAGAGCTCTGTATTCGAAACCCCAATTTTGATCAATTGAGGATTTATTGAAAATCAACCATAGAATGAAGGAGGGACCGGCTACATGGGATGACGAGTCGACCATGTAACGCCCAAATGCTCGAATGAGCGAAAATACCAAAGTCTCTTGAAGACCAGTTGGTGAAAGGATTATTAAATGCTGGTTTAATCATTTATTAAAAAAGTGCTCATCTCGGATTTAGGTGATGAAACCTAATCATGAAGAGATGAGGGACCGGACAAGAGTGCATGAGACCGGTCGTTGGTGGTCGTGGGACCAAATGATGGTCGTTTGAGCAAACTCCAAGCTGTTTGAGAAGAGTTTGGACCCAATATGAGCAATTGAGCAAATTAGGTCAAAATTGTTAAAACATGTGGGGCCGGCTCTTTGAAAGCCCTAGGGTCGGCCTTGGTCGGTCAGGAGACATGTCCGTCTCACCATAACATCCGTGTCACAGTCCTAAGAGTTTCGATATTTTCTGATGCACGTTTGAGCAACATTTTGAGAAAATATGAAGGATTCGGGGTTTTTCTGAAACTGAGGAATCTTCACGAGATGATGAAAATAATTAATAAAATAGGGGATTTCAAGACGTGGGACAGGACACGTCTAGGGCATGGCCGTCCATCTAGCAAGCTTGGTCCAGCAACACCTTTCCCAATTTCATGTATTTTCCCTGATGTGAAGGAAATACCATGAAACTGAGGAATTTCATGAGGTTAAGGAATTTCCATGAGATTATGGAAATAATAATAATAAAATAGGGATTCATGAAGTGTGGGACCGGCTATGTCCAAGGCATGGCCGGCCGACCAATGAGCACGGTCCCATGGCACTTTCCCTATTTATATTATTTTCATGATTTTAGGGAAATATCATGAAATCAAGTAGTTTGTTGAAACTAGGCAGTTTCCTTGAAGTGAAGGAGTTTCCATGAGATGGGGAAATAAATAATATTAAAATAATAAGACAAGGGTGTGTGGGACCGGCCACGGCTAAGGCATGGCAGGTCGGCCAATGAGCCCGTCCCGTGAGCTTTTCCCTAATTTTATGTAATTTTCATGATTTGAAGGAAATATCATGAAATCAGGGAACTTTCATGGGATGAGGGAAATAATAATAAAATAATAAGGAGTCATGAGGTGTAGGACCGGCCACGGCTAGGGTATGGCCGGCTAGCTAGCAGGCTAGGTCCCGCGACACCTTTTCGAATTTATTATTATTTCTTTGATACGAGGAAACACCATGAGATTGGGGAGTTTCCTTGAGACAAAGGAGATTTGTTCAAATGAAGGGATTTTCATGATCAGGGAAAAATAATAAAATATGATAAAATATAGAAATGGGCGTGGAACTGGCCACAACGTGACTGGACGGCCGTTGAGCCCAGTTCCCTAGCGCCTTTGCTAATATTTTATTATTATTATTTTTCTTCCTATTTTGCATAGGTTCATCGTTCCTTCGTGTTTTGTAATGCTCGTTCGTGCATTCAATTGCTCGCTTGTGCATTATTGCTGAGTACACTTGCATCATTTTGATCGGGGCTTACTCGATAGCGGCTCAGACGCCCGTTCGTTGAATATTTATTACTAACCCATGGAATTCTGCTGGGAAAACCATGAATTGAAGTAATGACATATTATTAAGAACATAGAAAGTTTCCAGATATTCAGCTAATGAATTTAAAGATTATAAATAATTAATTGATGGCTCTATACAAGTAGGCATGTTGTCTATGAGCATTAATTATCTGAGAATTGAACGATATGAGCTTGTTGAAGCGTCATAATTTCTTTACATAGTCAGGGAAAACATTGTTACATCCTGAAGACGTTATTACTCTATACTAGCAGGTAAGTCGTCTAGGAGCCGTCTAATCTTTCGATTCTACATAGGAGTAATTACTGAAGTTGCTCAGTATTTATGAGATACGTCGTTGCCTCAGCTGGGAGACTGCACATCTGTATATACTCTGAGAGACAATATTCTCAGTCAGAGATTCTTGTGGCATGAGTTTTCATGCTTCGACGAGAGACATGAGCCTCAATACCCATCTGATTGCTGGATCAGGAGCATTACAATTATGGTTTTACGATTTTAACCCTTGTTGAAAATCCACCATCTACAAAGGTTTACGGGATGAGTTTTTCAGTCCAATTCGATTCCGGATAAGAGAAACTAAGTTAATTCTGATCTTAGTTAGACTTATCGAAGTGAGGTTTCGGTTATTCAAGTCTAATCAAATTCCTTAGCAAGAAATTCTAGTTAACTAACCTAGTACTTGTCTTGTGTAATATGAAAGGTCTAAGTTTATGGATAATTAGAACCTGATGAGAAAAATAGAGTTATCTTTATTTTGGTCTTATCGAATTAAGCGGTTGTTTCTGAATAATCGATTTAGCAAAGGGACTAAGGTGCTTAGTTGATTTTTGTTTTGCTAAACTAAAGTGGAAAAATTGTTTCTGACAATTGTTTCCTTGGTAACATATCAAAATAAAACTACTTGTAGTTTCGGTTTTGATATTGGTTATCAGAACATTATGTGTGGAACCCTCGTGCCTAACTCTACAGGTTGCAAGTCTATTGAGATTTGTAAGATTCTTTTCGTGTTGTCCTTTATTTTTTCGTTTCTTTGTCATTTTTGTGACAAAAAGGGGGAGAAATATATGGAGTAAACAGGTGATACTGGCATTGATTTTATATTGATTGGTATCGCTAAGGAAAAGAACAGTGGTGCTTGAACGTTTATCTAACGGAAGAGTGAAAGCACAGACTAAGGGAGAGTAACAGGTCATATGAATTGGTATAACAAAGACGTGCGGATTAAATATCTACCTATCTTCTTTAGGGGGAGTAATAGCTTTGTTATTATAATGTCAACAGCGACATTTTCAAGGATTGAATGTAAGCAGTTTTACTGTGTTGTTGGATTCGGGAATCAAGCGTATGTGTAATGAATTCTTGTAATTTGTTTATCCATATGATGTAATAGTTTTGTCACTAAAATTGAAAAAGGGGGAGATTGTTAGAGCATTGCTCGGTTGAACCCACCAAGCATTGGTATGTCAAGTTTGGTTGTCATATTTTAGTGAATCAAAACTCATGTTAAGAGTCGCTTGATTACGTACTAGAGTCAACTTCGTATAGGTTAGCTTGAAAGTATAAGGATATGAGACATTACAAGTATTGCGAAGACTTGAAGATGTGAAGAAGCAAGGAGCTACAACGACAACAGTCATCCTTCTACTTGAGGTTAGTGATATTTGAATTGAATTGTTTCATTCCCTAAAGTATCTTTCAAGTCGTGCATATTGAAAACATAATTGTGAAGCATATTTGAACTCTAGATAGACATAGCATTAAGGAATACAATACGAGGTTTATTTCGTAACCATTAAACTTTGTAGATAAGACATCGCCATAATCATTTGAATGCTATTGTGATTATGTATGGGTATGAGGTGAGGATTTCATCCTAGGGAACAATGTTTTACATGTGTTCTAAGGAAGTAAGTTCATAAACTTGTTTGTGAACCGAAAAGGAAATTGCCAGGTGTTATTGGTTTTGTTATTCATTATATATCTTATGAACAACCAATATGTGTGATTGAGTATAAACGCTCACAATTTGTTTGTGTTCTTGGTAGAATTATTCACAAAACCCTGACTTATGTATTGGTATGACTTTTATTAGTGAAACAGATCTTAAGTAATCACCTGAGATGGTATGATCGTGTTTGTATTATGTCTGACCAAATTTGGGAAAGGGAAACTGATCCTAGTAAGAGGTGCAGTACATCACAAAGGGGAACCGATCCTTGTATGAGGTGCAGCAAGGTTTATAGCAGAAAAGGGAATCGATCCTATGGACATGTGCAACACGTTTTTAGGCAAAGGGGGCCGATCATATGGACATGTGCAAAACATATAAGTTAGATACCATATGGTGTTTCGAAGAAGAAAACTTTCTTTTTCTCGCATGCCTGCAACTGACATCTGTATATGTGGGGAACCGATCCTAGTACCTAGTCAACCGAATTTTTGGAAAGCTAGTGTGACTATGCACAGTACTCACATGGAGGTAGAAACGAAACTTGTTTTGGTAGAACCGTTAAACCCATGATTGTGATTGAATGTTTGTTTGATAAATCACATAGTTCTTGAAAGTCAGATGAACCAATCATAAACTTGTTTGGAAGTATGGAAAATCGGTTTCAAGGTTGTAAGTTTGAAAGAGAACTTACAAAGTAAGGATGTCGACATACTTTAAACACATGTTGTGAATGTTCATTTCTTTAACTGTTCAAAGTTATTCATTAATAGCTAAAGGAAGAAAATCCCAGGATCGAAACATAAGTAAGTTAAGAATATTTTAATTAAGGTTATTAATTTCATTTTGTAGGGAAATATAAGAATTAGTAATGTGCATTTACTAATTAGATTTTCCGAGAGATATCGATCATTATTTTTGGATAGAGCATTTTTAGGAATTATGGAAACCGAATTTGTGCTTTAATAAATATATTGAGAATATTTTCGGTTTTGGAAATTCCTTGGTGTCCAAACTTCATTGTCTATAAATACTTGAAGTTTTCCTTTCTAGCAAACTAATCCTTCGTAATAACAGACATCCTCTTTTGTTGTTGTTACTGGTACAGCCGCCTATTCGGAGAGGAGAGTAACCTAATTAGGCGAAACATCTTACGCCCGCTCATTTTAAAGTCTTCTTTGGGATTGAGAATCTCTAGCATGTACCGTTGGTGGGAAAATAGATAATTGCGGTTTATCTTTTGTTTTCGATTGATTTGATTGACTAACGGTGGTTGAAATCTAATTGCACCTAGTTTGTTTATGCTTGAAGATCTTCTCTTCTGATATAAGATTCACTCAAACTAGTTCAGAGTTTCGACAGGGATCTTTAGACTGTTGTAAGTTCTAAAGACGATCTTGTGATAATCCATTGTTAACAGACTTCGTTCTGTACGTGATTGATCACAAGAGATTCAAGTGATCGTGCGCAGGTTTTTATTGAAGATTTAAGAATATTTGAAGACAAAGAAGATATTGAATATATGACTTGGGGTTATAATCTTTGGTGTGCACAATACTTGATTTGGTAAAAGATGATCCAATTAATAATCCGTTTATCCTTGTGGTAGATTGGATTGATTAATTGAGTAGATCAGCATCAACACAATTCTTTGGATTAAGAGTGTTGTTGGCTTAATCTTAAACGATTACTTCGTTAATTGAGCATAAGATAGATCTAAGGACCTGACGAAGGAGTTTATGTTAAGATAAACGGAAGAGTCGTTGTCCGACTCATATCACTTGGTTGAATAGAGTTGATACTAAACAGATTTGTTGTTTCTTTATTATATGGAATACTTAGCAAAGGAATTATTCCAAGTACGTGACTTATTTATAAGTTGGAGGCGTGGGAATACAGACGGAACTAGGTGAACTATAGGTTTAGTTGCTTGGTCTTAACTATACGAAGTTAGGTGTAATTTTATGTGACGGCTTAATCCTGAGAGTATTCAATTCTGGACAAGGTCCCGGGGTTTTTCTGCATTTGCGGTTTCCTCGTTAACAAAATCTTGTTGTGTCATTTACTTTATATTTTCGCATTATAATTGTTTTATTATAATTAAAGTAAATTACATAAACGTTAATTCCTATTTACTTGATAAGCAATCATATTGTGTTTGATTAAGTCTGAACCTTTGTATCAAGTAAACATACTTCGTTGTTTCATTGTCTCGATCTCGTATCCATAGACGATCACACGAAGTTTGAACCGATTAGTTGTATTGTCCCGACTCAGTCCATAGACAATCACTTTCGTAGAAAGGACTTATAGGTAGGAAAAGTTTTAGCTTGTGGTCTATTTGGGTACCCTCGCCTTTTCAGAATGAACTTTTTAATATTTCGCAGTATTGATCTTCCCTGATCCACTTCTATATGAAAGTACTGTAAGGATCCGTAAGTTTTCTTATGTTGTATATTTTCGATTAAATTAATCATTAAGGCTTCTTGTGGTTAATTTATTCGGGTTTCCTGGATACAAATTCATGTTTCATGTAATTTGTTAATGTCCAAAGAAATCCTTCTTTTCTCGTAAAAGTAAGGTCGCTCTTGTTGTTCTTTCGGGAATGACATATTATGGGGAAGATTTCTTAATTTAACTTGTGCTTAACTGCTAAATCTTTGTGGGGAGTGCGGTTGTGGAATATTGTAGGAGTTATCTTGTATCTTTATAAACTCCTTGATGAATACATTAAGTTTCGACTATTTAAAATCATGGAAACCAAGTTGATATGTTCTCTTTTAGTCATGAATAATCTCTTTGAGAATTTCATTATGATCCCGTTAGTTGTCGCACCTTTCCCAATTTATATTGACAAAAACGGGGAGAATTATTTTGTAGTTCACACTACATACATATGGTTTATGGATCATTATGTAGGGGGGATGGTTTTCATTGTGAGATGAAGTATTGGCTAAGGGGGAGTGATACATATAAACCAACATTCTCCCAAATTCGTTTCTTTTGATATGGAATACGGTAAGCAGCCCCAGTCGTACATCTCTTTGCATGTGGTTGAGGCTCAGGAAGTATTTCCGGATGTGATTCAGTGTTGTTAGTATGTCCTCCTTTGTGCCTTCGACAGATAGAGAAATCCACACATATGCTCGACCGAGGATTGAACTGCCTCTTTGAAAAGTTGCTCAGAGAGAGTGAAGGTTTTGACTGGGAGAGGGTCATGTGTACTCCTTAAATCCACAATTGAATCTCTCCTGGCTAAACCTTCTCTTTGAAGATACGCTTTAAAACACTGCAGTCACTTGTTGGATGATTGAAGGCGACAATTCCTGGGTTCTTCTTCAGTGGGCTCTCCCCTGATGAATGGCATTTGACTGCACCATCTTGAATCCATACTTCCAGTAACTCGATCACTTCTTCAATAAGACGAGGGAAGTTTGAGTCTGTCTGATCATTTCCCCATTTTTTGATGCAGGGTCGAGGTTGGTGTAAGATTGGTTATACTTTTTTTGCGCTTTCGGAGGAGCTTGGGATGTTGGAGAAGCGTTCTTATGTGGTTGCGCTTCGGCTTTTCTCTTGCTCCCTTCAGCAACATTCATGAAAGGTTTGAGATTGTACTGCTTGTTGATCAAGCTCCTGGCACTGCCTCGAGTTTCTCGCGGTTCCTCGACTTTTGTAGCTCTTGTTCTTTCCAGTAAGGCTGGAGCAGTAGTTGTTGATCGCTTGGCTACTTCATGGAGTTCTGAGAAAGTATGGAACCAGAGATTTTCCAGTAAGGCTATGTAGACTGGTATCATACCGTTGATGCAGAAGTCCACCAATTATTATTCACTGACATTAGGGTCATGACAATCCAAAGCTTGAATTCTGAACCTCTTCACATAGTCGTTCGGATGTTCAGTGTTCTTCTGAGCTATTCTTCCTAAGTTAGAGAGAGTAACCTTCTCAAAGACGAAGAAGTATTTCCTGTAGAAGGATTTAATCATTTCTCCCAAACTAGCGATGCTCCCAGGTGCAATGTTGTTGTACCAGATGTGTGTTCGGCCTGTCAGAGATTTCGAGAATTCCTTCAGACGAACAACATGATTGTGTTCGTGCTTTCCTAGTGCCTCAAGGAATCGAGAGACGTGTTCTCGAGTGTTCTGTTGTATAGTATGAACGTTGGAGAAGTATAACCTTTTGGGAGAGGGAACCTCTGTGTAGAAGCAGGATATGGAGGTTGATGAAGGTGGACAGATGGTGTCTTGTATTTTCCTCGATCCTCCATAAAGCGTTCTAGGTCTTCACGGGTGATAAATCATGCAGGTTCCTTCGTTGATGGATTATCCGCAGCCTTGTGGACTTCATCATCTCTACTACATGGATCGGAGTGACTTCAGGATCAACAGTCGATGATGTTTATTTGGATTTTCCCTTCTCCTGAGTTTTTTTAACATCTTGTCAGTGAGAGTTTTGAGATAATTGCACAGCTCTTTCTGCGTTGCATCCATGTCAATCTGGTTTTTGGAGAGAGTCTCTTGCATCTTCATATTATGCTAGGTAGATTTTCTCTGATTTCCTCGGGAGACCGGCCAAATAGAGGATGATTGTTGATGTTGGTTTGAGGAGGAGTGGTATCACCAGCACCATTGTTGGAAGCAGGAGTAGTTTCTAGAGTACCATTGTTGTTGCTAGTGCTAGCGTTTGTTTGAGGGTGAAAACGGTTTCTGCTGGTTTTGGTAAATTCGTGTGTGTGGATGAGAAACGAGTCTAGACCCTAAACAATGTACTGCACGGGAGTAATTTTGATTCAAGAGATCAATCTGTACAACCCTGGCCTAAACTAATAAATGGCCGTTCTAGGCTTGCTTCGGTCACAAAGTGAAAGAGAAGGGTTGGTCTTAGGGAGGGAAGCGAAGAAAATGTTAAGACCAGAATAATTTATTCTGAAGGTGTGGTTGTTTACGACTTGTATCAGAAACTAGAAATGGCTAGCTGAATGAAAAGCTATCAGGTGATTTCTGGATACTGTGTTGCTCTCCTGACCAAAAACTTGTTGTTTGGTGGAAATAGGTGAAACCTATGTATAAAAGTCGTAGTAAAACATACCCTGGTCTCGTAGGAAGTGGAGACGATTGAGTAGTGGAAGAGTGGAGTAACGTGTAACGTCAGAAATTATGCTTCCATGATGAAGGAAACGTTTACACCATTACTAACCACCCTTCTTCATGACACTTTCTTGTAACGGGCATATTGTACGCCGCACGTTGTAAACCGCCAGACCAATACCCTGATGAGTATCCCCCAGTTTGTGACATGTTTGATGTCTCGAGTGTTTTCTTGGAAAACATGTAGCACTTTGCTACGTGTGGCAAGTTAAAATCAAGAGGCTTGCCGCAGAAAAATAGGATGTGATGATATTAGGCTTGTCTTGGCTGGTCTCCTGAAACTTTCCACAAGCCTGCCGGCTAGGTAGCGAACTTTGATGGCTGAGATTGCATCTCATGATGAAGGGTAGCCGTTGATTATGGCTACCTTCTGTTGGCGTCTGGTAATGGTGCAATGGCACCTTTGGTGCATGCCAGCGCCATTGCAACATGGCTGGCATGGCTCGTGCATGTCAGTGGCACAGTGGTGCAAGTGGTTCCTGGCGTAGCCATGGCCACAAGATTTAGGCGGCGGGTCGCCTAAAAGTTGTCACAAGTCTGGCAGTTTGGTGGCAAACTTGGATGGCTGAGATCGCATCTCATGAGGAAGGGTATCCATTGATTATGGCTACCTTCTATTGGCACCTGGTAATGGCGCAACGGCACCTTTGTTGCATGCCAACGGCATTAAAGCATGGATGGCATGGATCGTGCATGTTAGTGGAAAGGTGGTGCAAGTGGCGCATGCCGTAGCCGTGGTCACTAGATTTAGGATGCAGGTCACCTAAAAGTTGCCACAAGTCTGTCGGTTCGGTGGAAAACTTGGATGGCTGAGATTGTAATCCAGGGGAGAGAGTGGCCGTTGATTATGGCCACATTCTTTTGGCACTTGTTAGTGGCATGGTGGCATAGCCTTTGTTGCATTTTTAGTTCTGTGGCTATCCATAGATATTTTTGATGATGGCTCTGGAAAGAAGGAGATAAGGCAGAAGCTCATCAAATTTTCTATCAAACTAGCGAAAGGCGTTGCTCTTCCCATTGGCAGTTTGTTTCTTGGCTCTTTGTACACCCATCTGGATCGCTTAGTAGCGGACAAGTACGTCTCTAATGGGTACATGAAAGTAGACTCGTATATCCATGTCGCCTTTCTCTAGGCATGGTTGTGGGAGCATTTCAAACATTATTCCCCTAACTCGAAAACCTCATTTCATGATACATATGGCGGCTCTAGGATACTCCGTTGATTGGAGAGGCGTCCAAGACCTGGCTCAAAGCTCATTGATTTTCTTGATAACACGCATGCAGTTAAATTTCGTCCTTGGGATCCGGCCCACGCCTCCACAGTTCAACCAGAAACTTTTGCTTTCGCACCGAACGTGATATTGCATTCTGCTGACGAGAATATGAGCATTGAAGAAACGGTGTTCTTGCGAAGCTGCATACTTAGGTATGTGCCATCTTTTTTTAAAGGGTCTTTTGGAGTAGTCTCTTACAATATTGACAGAGCTGCTCAACATATGGGCTTTGATCAGGGAGTCCCTTTCCGTCTCCCACCGACAACTCCAGATGAATTGCTACCCGCCATTCTTGATTACAACGTCTTTGCACCGGATAAAAACCTTCCTTTCTTGCTCTCAGAACAAAAACCTGTGACGACTCCTAAGTATAATATCTTCTGGCAAGATGAGTTTCTCGCCATTCATCAGTTCGTGCAGGATGTTGTGACAAATCTACGTGGAAAACCTTCCTCTGCGGTTCTAGCCAAGCATAAATTATTGAAACAGCTTCCTTCGGGCAAGCGAAAATCCTCTAGATCATATGCAGACAGTCCCCAGAGAAAGGAGCGAAGGACGAAAATTCGTGCAGGTGGCTTCCAATCGGATTCGACGGCTCTTGTGACTTTCAGTTATTTCAACACGCAGGTGTGTATGATCCTCTCACTGACTTCGCTGAATTACACAAATTTTCCATTTCCTCACTGACTCCTCTTTTTCTTTTGACTCAAGGTCTTGACAGCTCGAATATCTTTTCCAGACTTTCCCACATCCAAAAGACGGCGCCTCTTGAGGAAAGAGGTGACAAGACTGAATCTCTTGGAGAAGAATCCGAGGAGGAAGAAAGTTCGAGATCCGGTGGTGATGAGAAGAGCACCTCGGAATGTAGTGATGAGTCTTCTTCCAGTGAGCCCTCAGACAAGCCGGTGAGTTTTCCACGTGTGTTTTTTTTTGGCTATTTATTTGGAATAAATGCTCAATCGATAACATTGCAGGAAGGAAACATTCCTGGAGATAACCCTGAGAGAGATAATCGTCACAGCTAAGATATAGCTTCGTCTCCAATCATGGAAGCCATACCCTCTGGTAATCTGGAGATGGAGGTTGATCGTCCTGGAGAGGTTGTTATGCTTCAAACAGCGAATACTGCTTCTGTAGCTGCTGGTGCGATTGTTACCAAAGAACTCTTGTTGGTTGCGGGTTCAGCTGCAGGCGCCGCTTTCGTCCCTCCATTCTTGACTCCTTATGAAAATCACATGCTGATTGGAGGTTTTAGTATACCAGTTAAGTATGAGGCGTTGTATACCAAGATATGGAAAAGGTATGGACATATTGCCACATCCAAAAAGATCACTAGCCGATTTGCGCTGGTCAAGCGCGTGGAAGAAGCTTTATCTTTGATTCATGACATGTGCAATGTGACTGGCCATATTGTTTCTGGAGATGTAGTCTCGAGATGGAAGTTTCACCGGGATATGTGCCTAGACTTTGAGTTCAACGTCTCTTGGTAATGTGAAGGTCTTTCCGAAATCCAAAAGTTACAAGCTGAAGCGATCAAAGGTCCCTCTGCGGATGTGATCAACTAACAGGAAGCAGAAATCGAAAGGTTGTCTCAGGAGTTGAAGCTGAAACAGGCGCCTCTTCAAAGCGCGAAGGATGCTTTCTCCAAGAAGATCGAACCATTGTTGAATGATTTCCCTTGAATATCTTCTGTCTTTTGAACTTCCTTTTCTTAGTTTTTTTTTGGAAGGAAGAAATGCCTAGTTCCTGGTTTGGTTTTCTGTTTTTGGATTTAATAGAAGATTGCTTTCTGTGAGGGTTTTTGGATTATTTTTTGGAATGAATTATTACTGTTAAGATAGTCTCACCATGATCGTCGAGAGTAGCACAATTATTCCAGAAAAAACCGTGAAACCATGAATGTTGTATTGAAGGGAAAATATGGGATAATGTGAAATTTATGATAACATGGTCATCGACTTCCATTGTAAATGTGGAAACTCAGACAATAGATCGTGTAAACGTTGTCTGATAAAACTTACTCGCTTTTAGAGTTTTTAACAAAACTGGATTTTCATAGCGCAAATTCGAGCTTTATGGTGACGTCGTCCTGGCTGTGAGAAGTCCCCAGTCATCCTTCATTGTTTGAGCAAATTATCTTCAGGTCGCTTTGAATAAGAAACTATCAAAAGCGGCGTCATGTCTCGGTTTGGTACGTACACTTGAGGAGGAGACTTTCCGAGTGAGTCACAGTATGAGCTCTCGCTAGTGTTTTCAGGGTTTGTTGCTGACTTTCATCGTCTTGAGATCGGGATTAAAAAATGAAATTGGAAATTGATATTGCAACCGAGAGATTAATCTCCCACTGTGGTCGCCAATTGTTTGAGGGTGAAAACGGTTTCTGCTGGTTTTGGTAAATTCGTTTGTGTGGATGAGAAACAAGTCTAGACCCTAAACAATGTACTGCACGGGAGTACTTTTGATTCGAGAGATCAATCTGTACAACCCTGTCCTAAACCAAGAAATGGTCGTACCAGGCTTGCTTCGGTCACAAAGTGAAGGAGAAGGGTTGGTCTTAGGAGGGAAGCGAAGAAAGTGTTGAGACCAGAATAGTTGATTCTGAAGGTGTGGTTGTTTACGACTTGTATCAGAAAGTAGAACTGGCTAGCTGAATGAAAAGCTATCAGGTGATTTCTGGATACTGTGTTGCTATCCTGACCAAAAACTTGTTGTTTGGTGGAAATAGTTGAAACCTATTTATACAAGTCGTAGTAAAACGTATCCTGGTCTCGTAGGAAGTGGAAACGATTGAGTAGTGGAAGAGTGGAGTAACGTGTAACGTCAAAATTTATGCTTCCATGATGAAGGAAACGTTTACACCATTACTTATTTCCATTACTAACCGCCCTTCTTCATGACACTTTCTTGTAACGGGCGTATTGCACGCCGCACCCTGTAAACCGGCAGACCAATACCCTGATGAGTATCCCCCAGTTTGTGACATGTTTGATGTCTCGAGTGTTTTCGTGGAAAACATGTAGCACTTTTCTACGTGTGCAAGTTAAAATCAAGAGGCTTGCCGCAGAAAAATAGCATGCGATGCTATTAGGTTTGTCTTGGCTGGTCGCCTGAAACTTGCAACAAGCCTGCCGGCTCGGTGGAAAACTTTGATGGCTGAGATTGCATCTCATGATGAAGGGTAGCCGTTGATTATGGCTACCTTATGTTGGCATCTGGTAATGGCGCAATGGAACCTTTGTTGCATGCCAGCGGCATTGCAGCATGGCTGGCATGGCTCGTGCATGTCAGTGGCACGGTGGTGCAAGTGGCGCCTGGCGTAGCCATGGCCACTAGATTTAGGCGGCGGGTCGCCTAAAAGTTGTCACAAGTCTGGCAGTTTGGTGGAAAACTTGGATGGCTGAGATCGCATCTCATGAGGAAGGGTAGTCGTTGATTATGGCTACCTTCTGTTGGCGCCTGGTAATGGCGCAATGGAACCTTTGGTGCATGCCATCGGCATTTCAGCATGGCTGGCATGGCTCGTGCATGTCAGTGGAACGGTGGTGCAAGTGGCGCCTGGTGTAGCCATGGCCATTAGATTTGGGAGGCGGGTCGCCTAAAAGTTGCCACAAGTCCGTCGGTTCAGTGGCAAACTTGGATGGCTGAGATTATAATCCAGGGGAGAGAGTGTACGTTGATTATGGACACATTATGTTGGCACTTGTTAGTGGTATAATGGCATAGCCACGGCATGCGCCTACGGCATGGTGGCATTGCCACGCCTGTGGCATTGTGGCATGGCCAAAGTTAGGGCTTGGCGGCATGGCCAAAACTAGGATTTGGCGTCGTGGCCAAATTTAGGCTTGGCGGCATGGCCAAGGCTAAGATTTGGCTCTGTGGCAAAAGTTAGGGGTTGGCGGCATGGCCAAGGCTAGGGTTTGGAGCCGTGGCCAAAGTTAGGGCCTGGCGGCATGGCCAAAGCTAAAGTGGTTCGTGGCATATTGTGGATTATGATCAAAAATTAGGGTTTCGGCTAATGCTACTGAAGCAAAAGTCGTGTTTCGATCATGAAATCCTAATTGGAGTTCGTTATGGCATTGACCACAAACAGAAAGTGGATTAGCACGTAGTGACGTAATTTTTGGCACATTGGCATGTTACTGCGGCAGAGTGGCATGTTGGCATGCCGATTAATATGTTGTTGTGGCAGGGCGCGTTTGGTTTTTCCAGTTAGTATGGTGGCGCGGCAAGGTGCGTTTGGCCTTTAATGTATGTTGGCGAGTTTAGAGTGACTTGATTGGTCAAGAAAAGTGGTCGGCCAAACATAAGGCGCGGCCACACCTATAGTGCTCGTGGCGCATTATAAAGTGACTTGATTGGTCGGTAGAAAGGAGAGGGGCCGGCCAAGCATGGGCGTGGCTACACTTCCGGCATGACCGTGGCGGCTTTAGAGCAACCTGATTGGTCGAGGGAGATGGGGCCGGTTTAGGATGGGGCGTGGCCAATGGTGCTGATTGGCCTAAGGCATGGCTACGCCTCCCTTTGTTTCTGCTCCTATCCTGCGGCTCTTTATTTTATGATTCTGGGCAAGATTTTGCATCTGCTAATCCATGGCGGATTAATTACCTAGTTTGCCTAGGCTTGATTTCGACAAGCAAGGTTTGTTATACTGCACAAGGCGCAAAACCCTAACTTTTGCAAATTAGTCAGGATAATTGATTGAATTCTATGTGTTGACACAGAGTTCTTTTAAGTTCATTGCCAGAGAGCAACATGCTTTCTGATTGAATACCTTATGTAAATTTTCATGTCATATCAACATTAAGGGTTCAGCCGGGGAACATAGCACAGGAATCATTCAAAGAAACTTATATTAATTGAATGTAGGAAAGGTGCCAAAATTTACATAATGCCTGGGATTGTTGCTACATGCACCATTCTGGGTAAATTTCATAAGAAAATATTGAGTTTCTCAATAAATGTGTCAGTGGAGAGGTTGACACTCATGGCTCCGTTTCCTTGCAGAGTGACGTTACATCAGATGCAAGGTTTTACAATTTTAACCCTAAGCTAAAACCCACCATCAACAGTGTTGTTTGTGTTAGGATTTGTAACTGAACCTGACCTAAGATCAACCATTTTGTGAAAGTTTGAGATTTCAACCAAGAGATTAATCTCCCACTGTGGTCGCCAATCTGTAGATGGGGAAAAACGATTTGCTGGTTTTTGGGGAAAGTGAAGAGACGACCGTGTGGATGAGACTCCTCAACCGAGCAAACTGCTTAACCTCAAACAAATGCACTGCACGGGAGTTCTTTGAGTTCGAGAGATCAATCCGTAGACTCCGGCCAAAACCAAGTCAATGGTCGTTCCAGAGTCAACTCGATCACAAAGTGAGAGATGGGTTGATCTGTAGGAGGGAAGCTGAGAATTGTATGGGATCAATGATGATCAAGGATTGTGGATGTGTTGTAGGTTTCTGCAAAGGATGAATAAGTTCGAATGATTGAGAGAGTGTTGCTCACATGATTATTCTTGGTTAGACGATGGATTGTCTGTTCAATATCTCGTGGATTTTTGTGTCTTGTTCAATCATGGATTTAGAGACTTATTTATATTGTCAGAACAGTGAACACATTGATTCCAGTAAGTGTGACGGTTTCTGGAGTAAAAGAGTGGGAAAGTGGGAGATCGTGGTAAAATCAGTTCCATGTCGTGTGGAGACTTGGATCATGCACCCACCACTTTGCTAACTCCTTCAACCGTTTGCACGACTTACTCACATTTCTCATCGTGGATGAACACACGTGTCGTACGCCTCCATACCAAAACCCTAATTGATATCCCCCCATGTGAAGTGATTGATGTCTCACGAACGTGGAGTCTGCAAGGCAGACGTGTATTAGGTCAGTTGTTGACTTTTAGACAGTGAGTCTAAGTTTTGTTGAATTGAGCATGAGTGACGAATGCTCAGTGATTCATGAATTGAACACACGTACAATTCCTATGTTAATATTGCTCGTCTGAGCAAATATTGTAAATTCGAGATTGCTCGATTCAATGAATTACTGAATATTGATAGTTAGACTAATATTCGAGCAACTGTGCAAGTATTTCTCAATTCGATGAATTACTGAATATTGATAATTGGATCAATATTCGAGCAACTGAGCAAGTATTGCTCAATTCGTTAAATTATTTATTGGTAACGTGACCCAATAAAATATTAATTAGAATATTGGTAAACTGTCAGATATTATATGATTGATCCATATGTTGGATCATCATAAATTTATTAGTGTTTGAACTTGCTCAGAATGATAATTTATGGAAACAAACCTAATTTTTGATCAATTGTTCGTCAATTGATGAATTGCTGAAAATAGGTCATGAATAAGGGAGGGATCGGCCACACGGGATGATGGACGTCCATGTGGTGCCCAAGTGCTTGAGTGAGCATGCATCAGGGTCCTTAGTTGACCTGTTGGTGAAAGAATGATGATAAAATTCTGGTTTCATCATTTATTAAAATACTGTCGGCTGAGCACTAAGTAATAAAATCGAATTTATGGAGAAGTGAGGGACCGACCAAGAGGGCATGAAACCGGCCCTTGGTGGTCGTGGGACTAGCTGATGGTCGTTTCAGCAAATTCCAAGTTGTTGGAAAGAGTTTGGACCCAATATGAGCAATTGAGCAAATTAGGTCAAAATTATAAGAATGTGTGGGACCGGCTCCTTGCAAGCCTTAGGGCCGGCCTTGGTCGATCAGGGATGCATGTATGTGTCACCATAATGTCCATGTCTCAGTCCTGAGTGTTTCGGTATTTTTTAATGTGCGTTTGAGCAATATTTTGGATTTTCAGAAGAGTTCGATCTTTGACTAAAATTCTTGATTTTTGCTTGAATGAGCAAGTAGAACTTTGCTCGTTTGATCAATATCTTGAGAATATTAAAATAATAATATTTTTCGTGAATAGCCTAGTCGGTCATGTGAGCATTTGACCTTTTGGCCTTTTCATGGTTTGAGCACTATTTGAGAAAATATGAAGAAACCATGATTTTTGCTCAAACGGAGGAGTTTCATGAGATGAGGGAAATAATAATTATGAAAACAAGGGATTGCAAGGTGTGGGACCGGCCACGGCTAGGGCATGGACGGCCGGCTAGGTATCCCGGTCCCGCAACACCTTTCCCTATTTTATTATTTTTCATGAAACCGTGAAAATATGGAGAAACCGTAAGTTTTGCTCAAGCAAAGAAAGTTGCTTGAATGAAGGAGTTTTCATGAGTTCATGAAAATAAATAAAATAAGAAAAATAAAAGGAAGAGGCGTGGGGGACCGGCCCTAGGCGCCTCTTTTCTTCTTCTTTTTTA